>NC_133327.1:491313403-491638351 GCF_042186555.1 Aquarana catesbeiana
CCTTCCAGACTGTGTGTCATTCACCTGCCTTCTTGGCTGCAACATGTTGTTCCTGCATGGAGACTTTTCCTGGCAGTGCTCTCCTGCTGTCCTTTCCTTGCTTCTGTGCCACCTGTCCAGGACACCTCCGTGTGTCTTGAGAAGGACCCTGTCCACAACTGAGCCCCAGGCCCAAGGTCACCGCCCAGACTGGGGAGCTCCCTCCAGGCCACGACAGCCTAGCACTCCATCTTCAGCTTCCACCCTGAACAACTCCTCCCCAGCTTGGCTGATCCTGAGTATTTAAGGAGGCCTGCCCCCTTCCAATCCAGGTGGGGGGATTGGTTAGGGCTCCTCAGAATACTCCAGGCAGCTCCACCTCTTCTCTCTTCTCCGTTTTCATAAAATTCCAGCATGTTCTGTTAAGAAATGGGAGGTCTCAGTGATACTGGCTGTGAGTCACCTGCTCTGCCTGAGTCACTCAACCCTGAACCAGAAGAAAAACACACAGGCTTGGCTGCCAGCCAAGCCTGACAATTTGCCTATCCTACACAAAAATCCTATTCTCACATCTAGCAACCTAGAGGGTGCTACACTAAGATGGCTGCCGATCCAGAACCCAGATATGGCGGTTAGTGGCCAGCATGTAAAGCTCCTCCCTACGCACTTTGTGGAAGCATTTTAAGTTGCTTTTTCTTGCACAGATGCACTTTTTGGATTACTGTCTAGAAGTGGATATCACAGTGATCCATATGTGGATATTGCATCAGCTTCTGGATATTTAATACATAAAAATTGCTGCACTCTTTTTTTTCACATTGTTTTACTTATATGAACACTATTAGATGATATATGAATTTATTAATTTGATGTGGATATCACTATATGAATTGCTTTGAGTATTATTGTATTATACATGAATTGCTGTCATCTATGTATTTTTGCACTGTCACTTTAAAACTTTGTTTGCTTAATTTTACACTGTTTGGCTGAGTGCTGCACTATTGCATATATTGAGCTACAAGCATTGCTCAGATATTCTGACAGCCAGTGCTCACGGCTGTCAGAATACAAAGGAATAGGCAGGGGGTATATTTCTTTTGTTCCGCCAATGGACGGAACAAAATAAACCTGTTAGTGCATGGCCAGTTTTAAGGCCATGTTAAGGTTAGGGGTAGGTCAAGAGAGCTTGGAATATGTTTTAGGAACACTTGGAATTATTGGTTTACAGTTAGCAATTAAAGCAGAAGTCCAGCCTGAGCTCGTTTGGCTGGGCTTCTCCTATGGGTCACAGGAGTGCAATTCGTTTTGCACTCCTGTGACCCGTTTTCAGCAGAGAGCGGACTAGGTCACCAATGTCTGTCCAGGTAACGCGTCATCCTGACAATGGGAGTCTGGATCTGCCAGGTGCCTGGACTGATGGCTGTCTTAGCCTCTCAGCGAGCTTCTGAGACGGCTGCTCCCTGCCCCTTCACATCGGACCGATGCTGCATTAATCTAGGTAAGTATGCCCCAGTTGAAGACCCATAGAGTTGAAACGCGTCGGGCCAGCATTCTTTTGCTTCCCACATTGCTTTTGTTCTTATATTTTTATCCAGTGATCACTTTTTTATCCTGCATTGAGTTGTATGATACTTTTTATTAAAACCGTTTTTGGTTGACCTGTACCATATGGAGCATTTTTTTAAATCTTATTCCACGTTCGGATCACAGTGAATCCCCTTGTTCTCCCTACGTTACCACCCTCCGTATCCATCCGGGTATTGGTTCCATTGCTACTTTGATGCATGGTCTGGAGACGCACGGTCGGAGCCACGAGACCACTACATCCAGGGCCGGATTTCCCACAAGGCCACCGAGGCCAGGCCTCGGGGCGGCAGTGGTACAGGGGCGGCGCCGCGGCCGCCCACAGGCTATTTTTTTTTTTTTTCGGAGTATGGAGCACGGCCGCAGCGGGGTGTGTTATCAGAAAGCCACTACGCTGTGGCATTCTGGGAGCTGTAGTCCAGACGAGCACCCTGTGATTGGCCGAACAGGGTCATGTGCGGGCGGCCGTCATGGGCACCTTTGATTGGCCCAGGGGAGCTGGTCACTGTGGAGGCGGGGCTGCTCTGTGGGTGATCTGCTGCAGGAATCCCGCCTCTCTGCCTGGCGTGCTGACTGTATGTCTTCTGAGGTCTCTCATCTACCCCCTCACAGACAGTCAGTGTACCCTCTCTCTATCAGCCCGTCCCTCTCTCTATGCCCCGCCCCTCTCGGTCAGCCCGTCCCTCTCTCTATGCCCCGCCCCTCTCGGTCAGCCCGTCCCTCTCTCTATGCCCCGCCCCTCTCAGTCAGCCCGTCCCTCTCTGTCAGTGCCCCCCTCTGTCAACCCCCCTCTATCAGCCCACCCTTCTGTCAGCCCCTCCTCTCTGTCAGTGCCCCCCCCTCTCAGTGCCCACCCCCTCTCTGTCAGTGCCCCCCCTCTCAGTGCCCACCCCCTCTCTGTCAGTGCCCCCCTCTCAGTGCCCACCCCCTCTCTGTCAGTGCCCCCCCTCTCAGTGTCCCCCCTCTCAGTGTCCCCCCTCTCAGTGCCCACCCCCTCTCTGTCAGTGCCCACCCCTCTCTGTCAGTGCCCACCCCTCTCTGTCAGTGCCCACCCCCTCTCTGTCAGTGCCCCCCCTCTCAGTGCCCACCCCCTCTCTGTCAGTGCCCTTCCCTGTCAGTGCCCTCCCCTCTCTGCCAGTGCCCCCCCTCTGTCAGTGCCCCCCCCCTCTGTCAGTGCCCCCCCCTCTCTGCCAGTGCCCCCCCTCTGTCAATGCCCCCCTCTCTGTCAGTGCCCCCCCCTCTGTCAGTGCCCTCCCCTCTGTCAGTGCCCCCCCTCTGTCAGTGCCCCCCCCTCTCTGCCAGTGCCCCCCCCTCTGTCAATGCCCCCCTCTCTCTGTCAGTGCCCCTCTCTCTGTCAGTGCCCCCCCTCTGTCAGTGCCCTCCCCTCTCTGTCAGTGCCCTCCCCTCTCTGTCAGTGCCCACCCCCTCTCTGTCAGTGCCCACCCCCTCTCGGTCAGTGCCCCCCTCTCTGTCAGTGCCCCCCTCTCTGTCAGTGCCCTTCCCTGTCAGTGCCCCCCTCTCTGTCAGTGCCCCCCCTCTCTGTCAGTGCCCCCCTCTCTGTCAGTGCCCCCGCTCTCTGTCAGTCCCCCCCTCTGTCAGTGCCCTCCCCTCTCTGTCAGTGCCCCCCTCTCTGTCAGTGCCCCCCTCTGTCAATGCCCTCCCCTCTCTGTCAGTGCCCCCCCTCTGTCAGTGCCCTCCCCTCTCTGTCAGTGCCCCCCTCTCTGTCAGTGCCCACCCCCTCTCTGTCAGTGCCCCCCCCTGTCAGTGCCCTCCCCTCTGTCAGTGCCCACCCCCTCTCTGTCAGTGCCCACCCCCTCTCGGTCAGTGCCCCCCCTCTCTGTCAGTGCCCCCCTCTCTGTCAGTGCCCTTCCCTGTCAGTACCCTCCTCTCTGTCAGTGCCCCCCTCTCTGTCAGTGCCCCCCCTCTCTGTCAGTGCCCCCCCTCTGTCAGTGCCCCCCTCTGTCAATGCCCCCCTCTCTCTGTCAGTGCCCCTCTCTGTCAGTGCCCACCCCCTCTCGGTCAGTGCCCCCCCCTCTGTCAGTGCCCCCCTCTCTGTCAGTGCCCACCCCCTCTCGGTCAGTGCCCCACCCTCTCTGTCAGTGCCCCCCTCTCTGTCAGTGCCCCCCTCTCTGTCAGTGCCCCCCCTCTCTGTCAGTGCCCCCCTCTCTGTCAGTGCCCCCCCTCTCTGTCAGTGCCCCCCTCTCTGTCAGTGCCCCCCTCTCTGTCAGTGCCCCCCCTCTCTGTCAGTGCCCTCCCCTCTCTGTCAGTGCCCCCCTCTCTGTCAGTGCCCTCCCCTCTCTGTCAATGCCCCCCCTCTCTGTCAGTGCCCTCCCCTCTCTGTCAGTGCCCCCCTCTCTGTTGTCAATGCCCCCCTCTCTGTCAGTGCCCTCCCCTCTCTGTCAGTGCCCTCCCCTCTTTGTCAGTGCCCCCCCTCTCTGTCAGAGCTCACCCCTCTGTCAGTGCCCCCCCCTCTGTCAGCCGCAGCAGAGTGCACCTTGCCAGCCAGCCAGCCACTGACCTACAGCAGGGATCCAGGCCAGCCTACCGCAGCAGTGTGCACCGTGCCAGCCACCCACCCACCCACTGACCCACAGCAGAAAACCAGCCAGCCACAACAGGAGCCACCCACGGTGACCCACCCACACCAGGGAGCCAGCCAGGCACAGCAGGGTGCTGACCAGCCACCCACTGGAACCAGCCACAGAGGACATGGGAGTCAGCCACCAACAGGAGCCAGCCACCAACAGCAGCCAGCCACAGAGGACACGGGAGCCAGCCAGCCACAAAGGACACAGGAGCCAGCCAGCCACCAACAGGAGCCAGCCACAAAGGACGCGGGAGCCAGCCAGCCACAGAGGACGCGGGAGCCAACCAGCCACAGAGGACGCGGAGCCAACCAGCCACAGAGGACGCGTGAGCCAACCAGCCACAGAGGACACGGAAGCCAGCCAGCCACAGAGGACGCGGGAGCCAGCCAGCCACAGAGGACGCGGGAGCCAGCCAGCCACAGAGGACGCGGGAGCCAACCAGCCACAGAGGACGCGGGAGCCAGCCAGCCACAGAGGACGCGGGAGCCAGCCAGCCACCAACAGGAGTCAGCCACAGAGGACGCGGGAGTCAGCAACATCTGCAGTACCCATAGTTAAGGTAAGAGGAGCGCTACACAGTGCCAATTTTATTTTTACTTTGTGAGAGGTTGGGGCAGGGGTGAGAGCCATGGCACAAGGAGGGTGTCCCATGAGGAACAGAGTGAATGAAGGTGTTCACTGTACACTCTGTTAGATAGAGGCCCCCTCCAGGTCCCATTATACTCCTTTTCAGTCTCTAATGGGACCTGGTGGGGACTCTTTCTAACAGATTCTATAATGGACACTGAATGGGCCTCTGTTAGAGAGACTCCCCTCCAGGTCCCATTAGACTCCTTTTGAAGTCTGTAATGATGGTCTGTGACGGGGGTTTGTGATGAGGCAGGGGGGATGTGACGTAAGGGGGGGGCTAAGGACACTGATGTAAAAGGGGGTTGTGATGTAAAAGGGGGTATGTGATGTAAAGGTGGGACTGAGGACACTGATGCAAAAGGGGGTCTGTGATGTGATGTGAAGGGGGGGACTGAAGACACTGATGTAAAAGGGGGTCTGTGATTTCTGCACTAGCAAAACACAGGTCTCTCCAAGGGCAATAGAAAACAATTGTTTTCTATGTGTCCTGTTCACACTGCAACAGCGCCACTGCATGCTGAGCAGTGTGGTGCAAAATGCATACTGTTTCTATGCACTGCAACTGAGCTGTGGTGCATAAAAATGAATGAAATGTATTTGCATAAAGAACTAGTTACGATCATCTTTGGGTCAAGAAAGACTGAACAGTTTAGCTTTACTTGCCATTGAGTCAGAACTTTTAAATACTTTGTCCTACGAAGATATTATCGATGAGTTTGCCAAAAAAAGTTAGAACTAAAAAATTGTAGGGAGTTTCTTACTACTATAATCTTTAAAAGGCATTTTCTGCATTACAGAGTATTTTCAGTCTGTACAATTAAAGCCAGTTATTTTCAGTGTTCTCGTGTGTGGAGATATGTTTTTAATTGATCTATTGTAGCAGTCATCGATAAAGGACCAGAATGGTGGTGTGTGTGTGTGTGTGGGGGGGGGGGGGGGGGCATTGAAGGACCCGGCCTTGGGGCGGCAAAGGGAGTAAATCCGGGCCTGACTACATCCAGTGTGAACATCAGGCTGTCGGCTCCATCGCTGTTCTGACGTATGGTACAGAAACGCATGGCTTGGAGTCGCAGGATCACTACTTCTAGTGCGAACACCAGGAACCGAGGTATCGTGAGCTCGTTTGACCCACTGCTGTACGGTATGTGTGTCCCCCGCATCCGGTAAGAGTATCCAACCTTTCATTTGAACACCTTTCAAGTGTACTTTGGCATTCAATCGCTTGATCTGGATTTATGTCAAAAATTCCATCTGGAAGTTGCTCCTCTTCATTGCACTTGTTTTTGCTTGTACACTTATGTTCATTATCTGTCACATATATTTTGTAACAATAGTATTTTATGTATTTTGCACTTATTGTGCAAAAGTGTTTATCTTTTGTTTTGATGTTTATATTTGAACATATTATTTATATATTATAGTGTATTCATTATTTTTCTTTTCACTTGTCATTAGTGATATTTTCCACTAGTCCTTGAGCTGTGTTCCAGTACAAATTCATGTGACATAGTTGGCCTATATTTTATTATATTTTCACCACGTGTAGGTGAGTTTTAGATGTTTCTACATGTAGCGCCCTGCTCCTGTTGATCAGGCGCTTATATGTAAATTTAGTGGGTTATCTGTTAATACATGGTACAGATTTAATCTATGGCTAAATTAGCCTCTGTTCCAGCATTGGCTGTGTTGTGTGCAGTTTCTCACTGTCGCCTGTAGGTGTCGTTGTCACCACAGGCCAGTGTTGAAAAGCAACAGGCTGAAGTGTATTGAGTGCTCTTCTTTCTCCACTGCTATGCATTCTGGGAAAGAGTACTTAAGGGGCAGACGCCATTTTTGGTTCTCTTTTACCTGCTGGCAGGGCCGGACTGGCCAACCGGGATACCGGGAAATCCCCCGGTGGGCCGGTGGTCTGGCTACCCCTGCGGCCGCCGGCCGCTGTGAGGGCAGCGGCGCCTGAAAGAAAAATGGCTGCGGGGGCCGGGCCGACGTGCAACTGTGCAGGCGCCAGCGCTGTTCCGAGGTTGGCCGTGCTCGGGAAAACCCGTACACGCTTGGCAATTTTCGGAAGTGCGGGCGCATGCGCAGTGACACGATGGCGCCGAGCGGCGCCATTTTTAAAGGTAAAGCGGTTGCAGCGCTCAGTGTCTGGCGTCTGGTGGCCTGTGCCTCTTCCTGCGTCCCCCCACAGCCTCTGACCTCCTGCCCGCCCCCCCCTGCAGCCTCTGATCACCTGTCCCCCCCCTGCAGCCTCTGATCACCTGTCCCCCCCCCTGCAGCCTCTGATCACCTGTCCCCCCCCCCCTGCAGCCTCTGACCACCTGTCCCCCCCCTGCAGCCTCTGACCACCTGTCCCCCCCCCCTGCAGCCTCTGACCACCTGTCCCCCCCCTGCAGCCTCTGACCACCTGTCCCTCCCCCCTGCAGCCTCTGACCACCTGTCCCCCCCCTGCAGCCTCTGACCTCATTGTCCCCCCCAGCCTCTGACCTCCTGTCCCCCCCTGCAGCCTCTGACCTCATTGTCCCCCCCAGCCTCTGACCTCCTGTCCCCCCCCGCAAGCCTCTGACCTCCTGCCCCCCCCTGCAGCCTCTGACCACCTGTCCCCCCCGGCAGCCTCTGACCACCTGTCTCCCCCCTGCAGCCTCTGACCTCCTGTCCCCCCCCCTGCAGCCTCTGACCTCCTGTCCCCCCCTGCAGCCTCTGACCTCCTGCCCCCCCCGCAGCCTCTGACCTCCTGCCCCCCCCTGCAGCCTCTGACCTCCTGCCCCCCCCTGCAGCCTCTGACCACCTGTCCCCCCCTGCAGCCTCTGACCACCTGTCCCCCCCTGCAGCCTCTGACCACCTGTCCCCCCTGCAGCCTCTGACCTCTTCTCGTCCCCTCCTCAGCCTCTGACCTCTTCTAGTCCCCTCCTCAGCCTCTGACCTCTTCTCGTCCCCTCCTCAGCCTCTGACCTCTTCTCGTCCCCTCCTCAGCCTCTGACCTCTTCTCGTCCCCTCCTCAGCCTCTGACCTCTTCTCGTCCCCTCCTCAGCCTCTGACCTCTTCTCGTCCCCTCCGCAGCCTCTGACCTCTCCTGTGGTCCCCTCCGCAGCCTCTGACCTCCGCTGCATCATCCGCAGTCTCTGACCTCCTGTCCCCCCTGCAGCCTCTGACCTCCTGTCCCCCCTGCAGCCTCTGACCTCCTGTCCCCCCTGCAGCCTCTGACCTCCTGTCCCCCCTGCAGCCTCTGACCTCCTGTCCCCCCTGCAGCCTCTGACCACCTGTCCCCCCTGCAGCCTCTGACCACCTGTCCCCCCTGCAGCCTCTGACCTCCTGGTCACACCCCCCTGCAGCCTCTGACCTCCTGTCATCCCCTCCTCATCCTCTGACCTCTTCTCGTCCCCTCCTCAGCCTCTGACCTCCTGTCGTCCCCTCCTCAGCCTCTGACCTCCTGTCGTCCCCTCCTCAGCCTCTGACTTCCTGTCGTCCCCTCCTCAGCCTCTGACCTCCTGTCGTCCCCTCCTCAGCCTCTGACCTCCTGTCGTCCCCTCCTCAGCCTCTGACCTCCTGTCGTCCCCTCCTCAGCCTCTGACCTCTTCTGTGGTCCCCTCCGCAGCCTCTGACCACCCCTGCATCATCCGCAGCCTCTGACCTCCCCTGCATCATCCGCAGCCTCTGACCTCCCCTGCATCATCCGCAGCCTCTGACCTCCCCTGCATCATCCGCAGCCTCTGACCTCTCCTGCACCATCCGCAGCCTCTGACCTCTCCTGCACCATCCGCAGCCTCTGACCTCTCCTGTACCATCCGCAGCCTCTGACCTCTCCTGTACCATGCGCAGCCTCTGACCTCTCCTGTACCATGCGCAGCCTCTGACCTCTCCTGTACCATGCGCAGCCTCTGACCTCTCCTGTACCATGCGCAGCCTCTGACCTCTCCTGTACCATGCGCAGCCTCTGACCTCTCCTGTACCATGCGCAGCCTCTGACCTCTCCTGTACCATGCGCAGCCTCTGACCTCTCCTGTACCATGCGCAGCCTCTGACCTCTCCTGTACCATGCGCAGCCTCTGACCTCTCCTGTACCATCCGCAGCCTCTGACCATCTCCTGTCTTATATCACGTCTGCAGTCTGGAGTGGAGTCAACAGTGGGAGTGCCTCAGGGATGGGGGTCATGGGAGAAGTCTTACATGTATGGACTATGGAGAGGAAACTATGGGATAAAACCAGAGCCACCGAGCTGGAGCCGACTGACTGAGCCCTGTACGGTGCACCTGAGAGGAGGTCAGTGACAGCGCCGCCAGGCTTACCTGAGAGGGGGGGGGGTCAATACAATATTGTAAGGGGGCACTGATATATAGGTTTCCCCCTATATCAGTAAACCCCCGTACCTTAGTGTTTTCTTTCTGCAGAAGGTGGTCTCTGGTCACCAGAGTCCTCCCCACATTCCCAGAGTTCCCCTTTACATCATAGTCTGTAGGATTCCACCTTACAGTGCAAGGGGGAACTCTGATGTAAAGGGCAATTCTGCAGACCCTGATGTAAGTGAGAACTCTGATGTAAAGGGCAATTCTGCAGACCCTGATGTAAGTGAGAACTCTGATGTAAAGGGCAATGCTGCAGACCCTGATGTAAGTGAGAACTCTGATGTAAAGGGGAATGCAGTGGACTCTGATATAAGTGGGGTCTCTGGTCACCAGTGCCCCCCTTTTATATCAGAGTTCCTGCTTAGATCATGATCTGCAATGTTCCCCTTTATGTCAGAGTTCCCTTGCACTGTAAAGGGGAATCCTCCTGATGTATGGGGGGAACTCTGTGCTGGGTTATATTAATCTGACCTTCATGTAAGAGGATAAATATGGTGTTTGACTTTTGTTTAACTTAACACATTGCTAATAGCAGTTTATAGCTTAAATATTGATATTTGCACTGAAACCTGCCATTTATGGCACCTTTTTTTTGCAGTATCAGTAAAAAATGTGCCAGTAAATGCCATGATTTTGCCAGTAAAAAAATAAAAAATTGCTGCTGTTTGTAAATTTCATGTCTCTTTTATCTATAGATAATACACTCTTCAAATGTGCTTTAAAATGCATGGTTTTCCCTTTTGTGAACAAAAAAATAACGACGTTATGCAGTTGGGCTGGTATAAAAATGCTATGGGGCTGGTATGAAATTATTTCCAGGGCTGGTTTTTATTCCCAGTCCGGCCCTGCCTGCTGGCCCTCCTGGCCTAAAGGTATGTGATGGCTTCCTTTCAGTCTCGGAACCATGCTGGCCCGAGGCTACATTACTATAAGTGGGCCCAGAGGTCGTCTGGGGCCCACTGGTTTAGAGGTGGTCCTGTGTTGTCTGTCCTGCGGGAAGAAGCCAAGCAATTGAGAAGATCCAGGGGAGGACTCATCTTGGAGAGGACCGTGCGGAAGGCTGGTGTCTCAAGAGGGGCCTGGTGACTCAATTGGAGGATGCATCCTAACCTAACTTACCGTACAGTACTGCTGGGTCAGCTTAAAGGTTCTGGTACTGTGTTGCGATTCATCTAAGACCAATACGTCCTGTGGCAGAGGATCGTATAGCTATTTTGTTTCTTTAAAGTCTGTGGAAGAGACTTTTTGTTCGTGCTCCATTCCGGCTGCTAGGTCAGTGAGAGAGACCTATCCGGGTGGGCAAAGATCTTTGTACTGAAGGTATAATCGTCTCTAAAATCTTCAATCCCTCAATGATCTGAAAAAGTATTTGAATTTTCCTGCAACTCCCTTTCTACCTCTTCACTGCTACTTTTTTCAAGTTTTTCATTAAAGCATTGGAAAAAAATAGTAAAGTGACTGGGGCATACATTGTTGGATACAAAGCTCAACATGGACTCTAGGTTCCTGATGTGGTGAAACTACAGGTAAGGGGTGACGGCAACAATCCAATTTAAATCAGCAGCTCCTTCAGGGGTTCTTACTACATACATATCTAGTCACATCATTAAGTGCTGCACTGATTTTTGTGTTCATCCTTGTAGACTTTGTTTGAGTGCTAGCAGCTATTTTTTTCAGTTCACTATTTTTTGGTTTAGCGCAGTTTTTTCTCCTCTTTGCACAAAGTATGAAACTACAAAAAAACGGATTCCCATACTTCTCTTTTAAAATGGAAATCAGATGTAAAATGACTACATTTTTTAGCCAGCTTTAATTTAACTTACCGTATTTATCGGTGTATCACACGCACTTTTTTCCCCTTAAAATCAGGGGAAAATCGTGGGTGCATGTTATACGCCGATCCCCTGCGATCCCCCGCTGACTGAGCGGAGAGAGATCGCCGATTTGAAAATGGTGCCGCTGGCGCCGAAATACACAGAGCTGATCCTCGGCTCTTCTCGGCCACTTTCGGCTCCACTCGAGCGCCGCCCATATACAGATAGCCGAGTGTACTCGGCTAGGTTCGGCTAGCTCCGTTCACAGTCACGCCCACCCCGGGCGGGACTACGAGTGGAGCCGAAAGTGACTGAGAGCCGCCGAGAAGAGCCGAGGACCGGCTCTGTGTATTTCGGCACCGGCGGCGCCATTTTCAAACTGCAGTGACACTGACAAGTCACTGCAGTTTAACTGCAGCCTGGGCAAGGCTGCAAATGGACACAGAAAAGCTGAAGATCGGCACTGACAAAGCTGCAAGGCTGCAAATGGACACTGATAAGGCTGCAAATGACACCAAGGCTGCTGACTGCAAGGCTGCAAATGACTGCAAGGCTGCAAATGACACCAAGGATGCAAATGACACTGGACAAGCATGCAGATGGATGCTGTGCAAGGCTGCATTGATGGGCATTTAAATGTAAGTTTTTTTTCCTTAAAACATTTTTGTGTTATACGCCGATAAATACGGTAATTACAAAAGGTAAAATAGCTCCTTTTCTCTTAGAAGGGAAACTTTAAATAACTTACACAAATATAGCCTGTATACACATTGCAAGCTAGAAACTGAACTCTAGTCAGATATACTGTAAAGACACAGGTTAATGCAGCTCTGTAATCATTATTATATATTATTATTTTTCTGTGTGCTAACAAGAAGCATGATGATAGGAAGAGAAAGCAGAATGAGAGAGATGACTGTGCGGCTTCCCATTTTAAAGTCCAGTAACAGGATGGAGGATGGACCAGGACAATCTTCTGCAATGTGCTCCCTCTCTCCCTGTCCATCACACAGACAGGCACATAGCTGAGGCGTTTTGTAGGGTGGGCAAAGCCTGATGGGGATATGAGAGATGTGTTACCCATCAGATCCTCCTAACTATTGATTAACAGCGCACAGCAGTGGGTGGATCAATAGCCACTATTCAGTCCAATAACGGCTCTTGAGACTGCCCACTGCTGTGCGCTGTCAATAGTAAGGCTGACCTGATGGGGAACAATTCTCTCAGTTTTCCCCATCAGGCTCTGCCCTCTCAGTGACACAAATCATTTACTAATTAGTGCATTGCCATATTTGGATAATGGCCTCACCAGTATCCTCCATCCCTTTTTTTTAAATTTAGTTTTCATCTAAGGCATTAATTGCGAACCTTGGCACCCCAGATGTTTTTGAACTACATTTCCCATGATGCTCAACCATACCGCAGAGTACATGAACATCATGGGTAATGTAGTTCCAAAACATCTGTGGTGCCAAGGTTCGCCATCATTGGTCTAGGGGATATCCAGGTCGACAATTGACAGCTTCCCAGCACAGACATGCCCCACTGGCATACTTCTGGTCTTAAATACCTCCAGTTCTGTGAAATGGAGGTAATTCTTTATTAATGTGATGCTCCTGTAGCGCAGATTCTTAAACTCCCTGAACGCCCTGAATTTGTTGCCAGTGTTGGCAATGTCATCAAATTTGACACAAATGCTTGCCTGAATTAGGCACAAGTGGTTCTAAAGGGAACTACCACTAGAAAGGTGACATTCACACTTTATTGAATGCCCTAGGATGTTCCTCAAGCCAAAAGGAGATAACATTGTCTATACTCTGTCTAAGTCTAACCAATAGTATTTTGGCATTTACTACAGCAAACTACTATTTAAAAACCGTAATTATTTATTTTTTTTGTAGGGACATACAATACCTTCTCTCTTTAGCATTCCTCTTGATTTCAGACCCTTGTAAAGTCGCTCTGATCTTCAGAATATGAGATAAGTTCAATACATATTTACGTTCTGATTCCAGAAGGTCCTTGGCAGCACTTTGCCTCCTTGCTTTATGTCATAAACAAATTCAAAATAAATGACACTTTTACATAAATAAAACAAAATAAAAAATGCCTGTTGATATACAATAATACTCAATTTCAGACATGTATAACAGTTAAATACAGCTTATAGTTTAGGACACAGGAGGTCATAGAAGTAGTTTACCATTAAGCATATAATTCATGTAATTACAGAAACTCAAATAGAGCATATCAGACTGTGCAGTCTTTTGATAAAATAGGATATTTTTCTGATGCATAAAAGGAGATACCTGACAATTTTAGATACTTATTTTACAGATAGTTCATTATCAGTTTTTCATGTGGTTGTAAACGTCTGACATGAAAAATGAGCAAAGCATATGCTTCTAAAGTGTGTACTTGCCTCGATCCAAAGCACTGAGTGAAATTTCTGTCTGCAGTCTGGATTGTCTGCTGTTTACAAGAGTCAAATCTGACAGGCTGTGCTGGCTCCAAGAGATCGAGGGGGACAAGGGAGGGGAGCTCCAGCACACAGCAAGTGATTGACATCCTCAGCTGTGCATGTTTCCCTATGAGATTGTGTAGAGAGGGGTGTCACCTTTCCCTCCACACAGGTCTCAGATTACTCAGCTTCTCCTTTTTGAGCTGTGCAGTGTGTGACATCAGGTCCCTGCCCCCTGCCTTATGATGATCAGAAATGCTGTTGAAACTGTACATTTTGAACAGCTGTAGATAAGACATGGCTGCAGATGAACAGGTATAACTTATGTAGGAGGATTTGTTTCATCTCTGTGTATCACCTAAGGCTAGTCACTTCAGTGGGTATGTGTAAGGGTTTACAACCACTTTAAGAGACTAATCTCTTTTAAAGTCTTGAGCACATAGCTGATAGTTAGAACAAAAACTATAAGGCTGATTTACCAAGACAGTTGAGATTGTTCGCACTTAAATTGTGCGAAGATTCACTTCAATTATTGAATGTATGGAATTATTAAACATAGACAGATAATCTCTGTTTACCTACTTCATCTGCAAATGACTGTATTATTGAAGTTAATATTGACAATTTATTGTGTGAACATTGTTATTGTCTTTAGTAAATCAGCCTCAATAAATTCCCAATTTTTTCCAGCCAGAGGGGAACAGATTGTTTATGTGGCATATTCCTCTGAGCCCTAGATGACATAGGAGTCAAGAGTTTTGCAATCTGTGTGGAGACCACTGTAGAAAAACCATCTTCAATAAGAATGTAATGGCGCATGGGTTTGCCTGCGGGCAGGCCTGGTAAGAGTGGGGGAAAGGAGTACCATGATTTTGAGGTAAAGTGCTCAGGATTTTTCATCAGTACAGACATTTCCCGCAGTGGAGGCTAAAGGACTTTAAAGTAAGGTAAAAACCTTGTCCTGTTACACCCCTAAATGACAACACCCAAAACAATATTTACTTTACAAAACTGCTCTACAGATTCACTGTAATCTTAGACATAGAATCTGCTGAAACCTACTTCAGAGTATACACAAGGGGTCTTCAAAAGGTTTCCACATTTTTATATTTTCGTTGGAAATGGTGAGTGCGGAACAAATGGAAAACTGCATTTAATACTAGGACCAGACACTACAAATACCACGTAACACACTTTGGTCTCTGCAGAGCTCCTAAGTTTTCCAGGGATTTATTAACAATGTCCTTCGAGATATGCTGCAGCAATGTGTGGTAGTTTACCTAGATAATATTCTCATATGTTCTAAATCCCCAGAGAACCACCACACAGACATCTCCCGTGTGCTACAGAGGTTAACCTCCCTGGCGGTATGATTATTTCAGATTTTTGATGCGCAAAGCAGTACAATGTTTTGCATAGAAATTTGGCGTTTTATATTGTAGGCCTGTAATTCTTAGGAACAACACACTTAAATCTGTCCAAACAAGAGTCTAGTAGACATTCCAGGTATGATATAGTTTGAAATGCGAAATCATAAATTAGATTATAATAGATAACTAAATAATTATAACAAATTATAATATAATATTAATAATAAAAATTATTCAATAATGTAATCAAATCAAAAACACTGAAATTTGCTCAGTTGCAGAATTGTCGCTGTCATTACTGTCAGTGTTTGATGATGAATTTCCCCACAAATCGCTATCGCTCAATTCTGTGATTCTACTTTATTATCGCTGTTTTCTAGCTGGTCTAAAACCGCTTTTGATGTAAATGGACACTTTTTGGTTGCTATGGACAATCTCCAGTTTCCAGGCAGAAAGAAAAGTATTTATAATATAAAACTGCATGCAGGGCACTGGACAAACCACTAGGGGCAAAAGGGATGTGAAATAATTTGATACAGTAATGTAGTCTGTAAGATTACAGTGCCGTGCTCCGTCCCCGTGCGTCGCAACGCTCACAGGGAACCGAACTCGGCACAGTGATAGATCCGGCGGAGGACAGCTCGCCCACACAGCGGGGAGACATCGCAGGATCCTGGGGACAAGGTAAGTAACTTTGCCTGGATCCTGCTATGCGATCCTGAGTGTGGCTCGGGGTTGCTGCTTTTGGTACTGAAATTTCACCCCGAGCCACACTCAGGATTACTACTAAGGAGGTTCAGAGAGAACAACCTGTATTGCAAGTTGGAAAAATGTGAGTTCCATTGTGAACAGGTTACATTTTTGGGTTATATCTTTCTACTGTCTGGTTTTCAATGGATCCATCAAGAATGTGCAGTCTTACAGTGGTCTTGACCCACAAGTCTACGTCCTCTACAACAGTTTCCTGGCTTTGCCAATTATTATCGGAAATGTATATGTAATTTCCCTTTTCTGGTCAAACCCCTGACTGATGTGACCAGGAAGGACAGCAACCCACAAAATTGGTCCCCGGATTCCATTAAAGCCTTTGACTCCCTCAAGGCCGCTTTTGATACAGCTCCTGTGCTGGCACATCCTGATCCTATATTTCTCGTCATTCTTGAAGTTGATGCATCTGAGACTGGAGTAGGCGCTCTCCTGTGTCAACATTCTACCTCTGAGAGCTCTATGCATCTGTGGGTACTTTTCTAAAAAAAATTGTCTCCAGCAGCATGCAATTATGAAATTGGGGACAAAGAATTATTAACCATCATTTGAGCTGTTAAAGAATGGAGGCATTTCCTTAAGGGTACTACCGTGCCGGTCCTCATTTTGACTGACCAGAAGAATCTCACATTTTTGTCTGAGGCTAAACGCTCATCTCCCAGAAGGGCACAGTGGGCTCTTTTTCTGTCAAGCTTCAATTACTTAGTCTAATTATTACCCAGTACAAAGAATATAAGGGCAGATGCATTGTCGCAACAGTTTTCCTCCTCGTCCAAGATGGAGTTTGTTCCTACTCCTGTGATAGCCTTGGATTGCATTTTAGCCACTATTCGCACTAGTCTCACTTCTTCTTTGGGTGAGAGAATTCTGGCCTCTCAGATCCATCCTGAAAAACCTCATGACTGCTGCTTTGTCCCCAAGAATCTTGCACTGCTTTGCTCCAGACCTAACATTCGCCTAAAGCAGCTGGGCACCCAGCGAAGTATCAACTCATTTGGTCTATGTCTCAACAATTCTGGTGGCTTAGTTTCTTAATCGTACATCACGGGACACAAAGCCATAGTAATTACTATGTGGGTTATAGGCCACCTTCAGGTGAATGACATTGGCACACCCTAAGACAGGAAGTCCACTCCCTATATAACCCCTCTCACTACTGGGAGTACCTCAGTTTTTTTGCCAGTGTTGGTCACGAGTAAAGATGTGCTGTGCTGAGCTCCACTGGAGCAATCCCTGCTGGGGCTAGCTATGCAGCTGGATCCATTCAAAGTGTCTTTTTAGGCTGAATTGAATGGTACCCAGGCCTTGTGGCGGAAGAAATGAGGTTTAGCCCGTAACACTTCTCTTTCTAGAGAGCTAGACCCTGGGATCCAGTGCTTTTGTTTTTTTCAGCCTTGTTTATTCTGGTGGAGAGCTATTACGGCAATGGTTCTCAACTCCTGTCCTCAGGACCCACTAACAGGCCAGGTTTGCAAGATAACTGAAATACATCACAGGTGATATAATTTGCTGCTCAGTGATTGCAGTGTTCTAGTCTTCATCTCCCCAAGGTAATACATAAAACCTGGCCTGTTAGTGGGCCCTGAGGACAGGAGTTGAGAACCACTGTATTACGGTGTCATGACCTTGTAGTAATACATTCATGACCTGTCTGTCTCTTACCTGGTTTGTGTATCAGCCTTGAGGCTTGTACTCTCACACTTGCATGCTTAAGTGATCTTCCCTCTGTGTGGCTCCACCCTAGCCTCAACAGGACCACTATTTAACACCGTATTCTCCAAGCCTGCCTTGCCATGCAATATTGTGTGTTTGGCTTCCTGTTTGCCGTGTGCTCTAAGTTTGTCTCTGTCTCTGTTACCGATCTTGGCGTGTTCCTGACTATCCCTGTCTGCTTGTGACCCTGACTTTTGGCGCGTTCTTGACAATCCCTGTTTGCCTGTGACCCTGACTTTTGGCATGTTCTCTGTTATCCTTGTCTGCTAGTCACCCCAACATTTTGCTACCTCCTTACTATCCCTTGCTGTCCTGGGCTGCTGTTTCCTCTCCATCCTCCTGTAGCCTACTGTGAGCGTGAGCTGGGAGACCCTGGGGGCCGTGACCTGGAGCCAGTTGCAGCCCAGTCCATCCTCACCACTAGAGGCTCTGGTGAACACCTGCTGGCTCTTAGACTCCGCGCCCTGGGGAATCTATGCTCTAACTCACTGTGGGATCCGTGTTGGTGCTCCAGGGGACCTGCCTTCCTGAACCACCCTGAGTTCCATCCACAGCAGTCAGCCTTAGGGTCCACTATCATAGCGGTGTACTCCTGACCCCAATGGGGTGCATCTGACACCTGGATACAGGTGACCTGACATACAGGTCCAGGAATGCGGATCCCCCGATAAAAAGGGGCCCCAGTTCCTGAAGGTTTTTTAAACAGAGCCCACCGTGAGGGGTGAAGATTGGGTCTGTTGGTTTTACCACAGAAATCCCTGCGGCGGGAAAGGTAAGTGGAGATTTTTAAGGAATTTTTAAGTTTCTTATGAATTGTCTCCTTTAAGAAGTAAATGTTGTCACACGTACCTTGTCATGCTTTCTCAGATCATGCTGTGTCAGCAGAAGCTGCAGCTTCCTCCGGCTAGCAGTCACAGGACTCCGGTAAGATGTTGGGGGGGATTATTCTCTAAAACACCCCCCTCCCGGATAAAAGCTCTCCCCCTCTCTCTGAGTAGAGGGAGAAGCCAGAACAATCCGCGGATGCTGCTCCATTCTCCAACACCTCTGTACGGCGGTTTGTCACAGCCCTCCCCCTCGCCGCCCTCCCCCCCATACACACGCCGATCCCGTCGGATTGGAGGCCCGTGCTCGCGCGGGAAAACTTTTTTTTTTTTAAAGAGGGGGGCACGGTGGGAACACTGAGTGGGCGTGGCTTAGCACAACGTTGGCGTGCAGCAATGTCCAGCGCAGGGGTACTTTTAAAAGGCCCCATTTTTTGCCGACTGCAGCTGTCAGAGAGACACAAAAGCTAAAAAGGGACATGTAAGTGGTGATACAGGCATTCCTTTGGCACATTTACTGAAGCATCAGGCTAAGCATTAATAGCAGCGACAGTTGCTGGACTATTTGCTAAAACAGTGAATGCAATTTCTTCTGGTAGTACCTCTGCATTTGTGCATCAGGCTATGGTCAGAAGGGGAGGTAGAAACACCCCAAAAAAGGGCTCAAAAGGGACTCCTTCAAGCTCTAAACAGCCTAAACTCATCTCTACAATGGCATCCTCCCCTGAGAGGGGGTGGCTGGTCAGAGTGAGCCATCAGGGCTATCAAATATTGCAATTGTTTTCAATACTGAAGCCCCTGTCTATATTGCTGGAGAGGGTTTTTTTTCTCAAGCCATAATAGGATTGACTAGCGGCTTTAATCGCATCCCAGAATGGGATAAAATGCGACAGGTCCCTTTCCACTACCCAGGACCCTCAAACTGAGGATCTTGGGGCGGGAGAATATGAATTTCCCTCAGGGGACCATGGAGAGGCTGATGACTCCTCTTCTGAGGGGTCAAATCCACGGGGATCAGCTTCACAATCTGAAAGATTGATGGTGCATTTTTGCTACTCTTCATTGAGTTGGTTGATATGCCCAATTTTTGTTTGGGTTCACTAAAGCCTCCCCAAGCTGTGCATGTCTTTCCTGTCCATTCATTGCTGGAAAGGCTTATGTATTCTGAGTGGGATCACCCAGATAAGCATTTTATTCCTCCTATAACACTTTATCCTATGGAGGAAAAATTCACATAAGCCGCGTACACACAAGCGGAATGTCCGACAGAAAAAGTCCAACGGAATCTTTTCATCGTATATTCCAATCGTGTGTGCCTCATCGGACTTTTTTTTTTTCGAAAATTCTGACCGACCTGGAAATGGAACATGTTCTAAATATTTCCGACGGAACCAATTCCTATCTGGAAAACTGCTCATCTGTATGCTGTTCCGACTGACCAAAAACGACGCATGCTCTGAAGCAAGTACGAGACGAAAGCTATTGGCTACTGGCTATTGAACTTCCTTTTTCTAGTCCCGTCATACGTGCTGTACGTCATCGTGTTCTGGATGGTCGGACTTTGGTCGGACTTTGGTTTCACTGTGTGTAGGCAAAACCGCTTGAATGAAATTCAGTCTGAGTTCCGTCGGAGAAACCTTCGGAGTTTAGTCCAACGGCAAAACCGGTCGTGTGTACTCGGCATAAGAGGTGGGAGATACCAGCAATTGTTGCTGGTATATCCTCAGTGAATGAAAGTTTGACTTGTCTAGTAGACAATGCTCATATGCTTAGGGATCCAACTGATAAGAAGTTGGAATTCCTATTATAAAAAAAACAAAAAACTTTTTCTCTGATTAATTCAACCTGCGCTAGCAGCAATTGGTGTATGCCAATCATTGAGAGACCAGTTTAAACAGGTGCTCAAGGTTATTCCAGATCAGCAGGCCAGGATTTAGCTGAGTTACCAGCGGCATTATGTTTAGCAATAGACGCCATGGGAGATTCTATTCTTCAAACCTTGTGCCTTACGCTCGGACTGGTGCATAGGCATAGAATCTTGTGGTTGAAAGATTGGTCAGCCGAAGCGTCATGCAAAGCTCCTGGCTAGTTTTCCTTTTTGGTTAACAGCTGTTTGGGGATGATTTGGATAAATACATACAAAAAATTTCTAGTGGAAAAAGTACCCTTTTGCTAGTTAGGAAGAGGAGTAATCGTATTTCATTTAAACAAGCTCCTTCTCCAGTGTCAGGAGCCTCTGCCTCCAGGCAGTCACGACGGCCTCCGCCGTCAAGTTCAAGAGGGGAACTGGAGCCTCCTTATAAGGGGGCGCCCCTGCTTGCTCGAAGTGGGGGAAGACGTCAGCAGTTCTTGCAGGTTTAGTAGGAAGAGTGTCAGGAGCCTACGGCCACATTACCCTGAAAACGCCCGATCTCATCTGCTCTCAGAGGCTAAGCAGGGTCAGACCTGGTCAGTACCTGGATGGGGGACCACCTGGGAATACCAGGTGCCGTAGGCTGCAGATGGGTGACTTCCTCAATAACTCTAGGGTACAAGCTTGGGTTCCGAAAGTCCCTGTCTCCTCAGATGCCAGAGGAAAAGAAGTCTCTCTTTCAAGCATTGGACCATCTTTTGTCTCAAAAAATAGATCTTAGTGGTTCTCATGCAAGAGCAGGGATTGGGGTTTTATTTAAACCATTTCACGGTACCAAAACCAAAAAAGACCGATTTCTAGATCTCAAAGATCTAAACCGGTTTCTGAATATCCGCTCTTTTCGCATGGAGTCTATCTGATCAGTGGTCTCCATCCTACAAGGTGGAGAACTTCTGGTGTCAATAAACATCAGGCATGCATACCTCCATGTACCTATATTTCCCGCTCACCAGAAATATCTACGTTTCGAGGTAGAAAATCTTTGTTTTCAGTTTGTAGCTCTGCCTTTCGGTCTAGCTACTGCACTTCGAGTATTTACAAAGGTCCTGGTCCCTCCTGTAGCAGGATTAAGGGCCCATGGTATAACAATTATAGCTTACCTAGAAGATCTGCTCTTGGTAGACCAGTCGGTAACCCGCTTAGACCAAAGTATGATCCACAGTCAACTACCTGGAATACCTAGGTTGGATTCTCAACCTAGAGAAATCCTTCTTAAAAATACTATCAAGGAGATTAGAATACCTGGGTCTGATTATTGATACAGCCCAGAAAAGGGTATTCTTGCCCCAGGCAAAGATCAGGGCCATAAAGGAACTGATTCAGGTTGTCAAGGCAAAGAAGAATCCTTCTATTCGGCTTTGCATGAGGTTGGTGGGAAAGATGGTGGCTTCATTCGAGGCCGTTCCTTATAGTTACATAGTTACATAGTTAGTCAGGTTGAAAAAAGACACCAAAGTCCATCCAGTTCAACCATAAAAAAAAATAAAATAAAATAAAAAATATCATACAATCCAATATACCCAATTCTATACCCACAGTTGATCCAGAGGAAGGCAAAAAACCCCAGAAGAGCATGCTCCAATTTGCTACAGCAGGCGAAAAAATTCCTTACTGATCCCCCAAGAGGCAATCAGATTTTTCCTGGATCAACTTTGCCAATAAATGTTAGTACCCAGTTATATTATGTACATTTAGGAAAGTATCCAGGCCTTTCTTAAAGCAATCTACTGAGCTGACCAGAACCACCTCTGACGGGAGGTAGTTCACATTTTTACAGCTCTTACTGTGAAGAAACCTTTTCGTATTTGGAGAAGAAATCTCTTATCCTCTAGACGTAAAGGTTCCCCCCTGTGTCCTCTGTGTTGACCGTAAAGAGAATAACTCAACACCAAGTTCACTATATGGACCCCTTATATATTTGAACATGTTGATCATATCCCCCTTATTCTCTTCTCAAGAGTGAATAAATTCAGTTCCTCTAATCTTTCCTCATAGCTGAGCTCCTCCATGCCTCTTATCAGTTTGGTTGCCCTTCTCTGCACTCTCTTCAGTTCCCCGATATTCTTTTTGAGAACTGGTGCCCAAAACTGAACTGCATATTCCAGATGAAGTCTTACTAATCATTTGAACCGGAGCAAAATTATATCTCTCTCTCTGGATTCCATACCTCTCTTAATACAAGAAAGGACTTTGCTCGCTTTGGAAAGAGCAGCTTGGCATTGCATGCTATTATTGAGCTTATGATCTACCAAAACCCCCAGATCGTTCTCCACTACCGATTCCCCCAGTTGTACTCCCCCTAGCATGTATGATGCATGCATATTCTTAGCCCCCAAGTGCATAACTTTACATTTCTCAACATTAAACCTCATCTGCCACATAGTCGCCCAATTAGTGCATTGAGGTTTGCTTGTAAATTGGAGACATCCTGCAAGGACGTTATTCCACTGCATAGCTTGGTGTCATCTGCAAAGACAGAATTGTTACTTTTGATCCCAGACCCAATACCATTTATAAAGTTTATTAAAAAGTAAGGGTCCCAGCACTGAACCTTGGGGTACACCACTGATAACCTTAGACCATTCAGAGTAAAAATCATTAACCACTACTCTCTGAATTCTGTCTTTTATCCAGTTTTCTATCCATTTACAAACTGATATTTCCAAGCCTGTAGACTTTACCTTACACATGAGCCGTGTGTGCGGAACTGTATCGAACGCTTTTGCAAAATCCAAGTATACTACATCCACAGCCACCCCTCTGTCTAAGGTTTTACTTACCTCCTCATAAAAAGAAATCAGGTTTGTCTGACAACTTCTGTCTTTCATGAATCCATGCTGTCTGTTGGTTAAAAATGTTTTTTTTCCAGCAAGAACTTGTCTATGTGGTCTTTTATTAAACGCTCCAGTATCTTCCTGACTATAGAAGTTACACTTATGCTCAGTTTCATTTGAGGCTGCTGCAAAACAGTATCTTATTGGCTTGGAACAAGAAGATCCAAGCTCTAGATTTCCAAATGTATCTGTCTCCAGGAAAAATCTTTCCTACCAGGTACCTAGAAGATGGTAACAATGATTTTGCCCATCAACATTCTAGAGATCCGGGCAGCGCGCTTGGCCCTGAGGGCCTGGACGTTCAGGTTACGGAATTGTCCCGTCAGGATCCAATCCGACAATGCCACAGCAGTGGCCTATATCAATCGCCAAGGGGGGCATGAGAAGTCGTGCGGCCCAGAGAGAGGTGAATCATATCTTAACTTGGGCAGAAAACAATTTACCTTGCCTATTGGCAGTCTTCATTACGGGAATACAAATTTGGCAGACGTAGATCTGTTTGCGTCCAGGTTCAACAAGAGAATCAACAACTTTGTGTCAAGAACAAGGGATCTGCTAGCATGCGGAACAGATGCCTTAGTATTCCCGGGGAATCAGTTCTCACTGATTTATGCATTTCCTCGTATTCTGCTGCTTCCACGACTGCTTTGCAGGATCAAGCAGGAAGGGAAATCGGTGATTCTTGTGGCCCAGAATATCTTGGTATGCAGAGATCATAAAGATGGCAGTAGGGGATTCATGGACCCTACCACCACGTACAGACCTTCTCTTGCAAGGTCTGGTATTCCATCCTACCTTACAAATGCTAAATTTATCGGTTTGGCTATTGAGACCCACATTCTGAAGAAGTGTGGGCTGTCAGGTCCAGTGGTATTTACCTTGATTAATGCAGAGAAGCTGGCTTCCGGAATTATAGATTATATAGTCTGGAAAGCATATGTCTCCTGTTGTGAATCCAGGATGTATGTCATAGGTAGAATTCTTGACTTCTGTAGATAGGGTTAGAAATGAAGCTGGCCTTGTGTACTATCAAAGGCCAGGTTTTGGCCTTATCGGTATTATTTCAATAACCACTTGCTTCACATTCTTTGGTTCGTAGCTTATTCAGGGGGCTTAATCTTCCGGTTAGGTCACTCCTGAACCCTTGGAGCTTGAATTTAGTTCTGTTGGCATTGCTGAAACAGCCTTTTTGAGCCGATACAGCATATTCCCTTGGTTCTTTTGACAAGGAAACTAATTTTCTGGTAGCCATATCTTCTGCAAGAAGGGTATCAGAGTTGGCTGCTTTTTCTTGTAAAGAGCCATATTTGATTATTCACAAGGATAAGGTAGTATTGCGTCCTCATCCTAACTCTTTACCGAAGGTAGTGTCTAGTTTTTATCCGAACCAGGATATTGTTCTACCTTAATTTTTCCCAGAACCCTGTTCTACGGAAGGGAAATTACTACATTCTCTAGATGTGGTGAGAGCACTCAGGGTCTACTTGAAGGCGACTGCTCAGATTCATAGTTACATAGTTACATAGTAGGTGAGGTTGAAAAAAGACACAAGTCCATCAAGTCCAACCTATGTGTGTGATTATGTGTCAGTATTACATTACATATCCCTGTATATTGCGGTCATTCAGGTGATTATCTAATAGTTTCTTGAAGCTATCAATGCTCCCCGCTGAGACCACCGCCTGTGGAAGGGAATTCCACATCCTTGCCGCTCTTACAGTAAAGAACCCTCTACGTAGTTTAAGGTTAAACCTCTTTTCTTCTAATTGTAATGAGTGGCCATGAGTCTTATTAAACTCTCTTCTGCGAAAAAGTTTTATCCCTATTGTGGGGTCACCAGTACAGTATTTGTAAATTGAAATCATATCCCCTCTCAAGCGTCTCTTCTCCAGAGAGAATAAGTTCAGTGCTCGCAACCTTTCCTCATAACTAAGATCCTCCAGACCCTTTATTAGCTTTGTTGCCCTTCTTTGTACTCGCTCCATTTCCAGTACGTCCCTCCTGAGGACTGGTGCCCAGAACTGGACAGCATACTCCAGGTGCGGGCGGACCAGAGTCTTGTAGAGTGGGAGAATTATCGTTTTATCTCTGCAGTTGATCCCCCTTTTAATGCATGCCAATATTCTGTTTGCTTTATTAGCAGCAGCTTGGCATTGCATGCCATTGCTGAGCCTATCATCCACTAGGACCCCCAGGTCCTTTTCCATCCTAGATTCCCCCAGAGGTTCTCCCCCCAGTGTATAGATTGCATTCATATTTTTGCCACCCAAATGCATTATTTTACATTTTTCTACATTGAACCTCATTTGCCATGTAGTCGCCCACCCCATTAATTTGTTCAGGTCTTTTTGCAAGATTTCCACATCCTGCGGAGAAGTTATTGCCCTGCTTAGCTTAGTATCGTCTGCAAATACAGAGATTGAACTGTTTATCCCATCCTCCAGGTCGTTTATGAACAGATTAAATAGGATTGGTCCCAGCACAGAACCCTGGGGAACCCCACTACCCACCCCTGACCATTCTGAGTACTCCCCATTTATCACCACCCTCTGAACACGCCCTTGTAGCCAGTTTTCAATCCATGTACTCACCCTATGGTCCATGCCAACGCACCTTATTTTGTACAGTAAACGTTTATGGGGAACTGTGTCAAATGCTTTTGCAAAATCCAGATACACCACGTCTACGGGCCTTCCTTTATCTAGATGGCAACTCACCTCCTCATAGAAGGTTAATAGATTGGTTTGGCAAGAACGATTCTTCATGAATCCATGCTGGTTACTGCTAATGATATCATTCTTATTACTAAAATCTTGTATATAGTCCCTTATCATCCCCTCCAAGAGTTTACATACTATTGATGTTAGGCTAACTGGTCTGTAATTCACAGGGATGTTTTTTGGGCCCTTTTTAAATATTGGTGCTACATTGGCTTTTCTCCAATCAGCTGGTACCATTCCAGTCAATAGACTGTCTGTAAAAATTAGGAACAACGGTCTGGCAATCACCTGACTGAGTTCCCTAAGTACCCTCGGATGCAAGCCATCTGGTCCCGGTGATTTATTAATGTTAAGTTTCTCAAGTCTAATTTTAATTCCGTCCTCTGTTAACCATGTAGGTGCTTCCTGTGTTGTGTCATGAGGATAAACACTGCAGTTTTGGTTACTGAAGCCCCCCAATTCACTCGTGAAGACTGAGGAGAAGAATAAATTTCGAAAATTTCGAAAAACGTATGTTTTGTTGTGTTGACGGAAGGTCCTAGAAAAAGGACAGGCAGCATCGAAATCTACTATTTCTAAATGGATTCAGCAAGTAACTGTTCAGGATTATGGTTTAAAGAGGAGGATTCCACCCTCTCAAATCAAAAGCGCACTCCACTAGGACTGTTAGTGCTTCGTGGGAGTGCATCACCAAGCTTCCATGGTTCAAAACTGCAAGGCTTCAACTTGGTCTTCAGTCCATACATTTTACCAGATTTTATCAGTTGAATGTAAAAAGACATGAGGATATTGCCTTTGGGTGTAGTGTGCTGCAGGCAGCAGTATAAGTCCTCTAGTCTCATGTTGCCCTAATTCTGCTGTGTCTCCCTCCCCTCAGTTGGCATTGCTCTCGGACATCCCACATAGTAATTACTATGGCTCTGTGTCCCGTGATGTACGATTAAAAAAATAGGATTTTTATAACAGCTTACCTGTAAAATCCTTTTCTTTGAAGTACATCACGGGACACAGAGGTCCCTCCCCTCTTTCTGGAATACATGTGTATTGCTTTGCTACAAAAACTGAGGTACTTCCAGTAGTGGGAGGGGTTATAAAGGGAGTGGACTTCCTATCTTAGGGTGTGCCAGTGTCCATCACCTGAAGGTGGCCTATAACCCACATAGAAATTACTATGGCTCTGTGTCCCGTGATATACTTCAAAGAAAAGTATTTTACAGGTAAGCTGTTATAAAAATCCTATTTTCCGCACTGATGTAACCACCTTTATTGCTGCTTGTCCCGTGTAAGTGCTCAGAATAAAACACCTTGACACCTTCCAGTGGGTGTAGGAGTGTAGGTGGCCTAAGGTAATAAAGAACTAATGCGCACAACCACGCTCTCAAAGAATCATGGGTGATGGAACAAAAATTAGAGAAGCTGCCAACATAAGGGGTGGCCTCACCCACCCTAGTAAGTAACGTAATAACAATCAAAAGTATGTGGCGCTAATCTAGGTGTACCCCTCATAATAAATCGAACTTTCAAATAACATAAATCTCAATACTTCCTTAATAGACAATACTCAATACTTCCTTGATAAGCAATACTAACTACCCCCAATAGGGGGCTGCCAAACCAACTAAAATATTAAATACTGGTGGTCATTTCCAATAGAAATATAAAAATAAATCATCCAATGGATATAATATTCCTCAACCAAACTCTGTGGAAACTGTGACCAAAGGTGATATTAAACTCAGTGATAATGATGAAATAAAATCTTATAGAATAAAATACCAATACCTCAAAAAGTGTCATATAATGTGCATAATTTTCCTCAACATAATAAATAAAAGCAAACAAAATTATTTAAATAATATCCAAAATAAATATTACTGGTAAGTGGATAATACCACACAACTATAATGCAATATTAAATATAAAATAGCGACTCTATTTCACATATGTAGGCAAAAGTGATCAAGTGCAAGAAAAGTGACATTTGTGCATAGCATATATATAAATGCGACTCTGGAATGAACTCCCAAAATCCAACACCTCTCCCACTCCTACGTATTTCTAAATATAATTAAAAAATTGTGACATAAAATGTGATCAAAGTCCAAGAAAATAATGCTTCATGCAGTGTGATTCGTAATGTCCGTACAAAAGGTTGGTAATACCATGCCGATAAGGTGACTAAGTGCTGGATTCATTCACTTGAAAACTGGTGCAGCACACAGGTGTTTCCCCCAGCCTCTCACCTCAATCAGCGGCCCCCAATAGGCCAAGTAAAGCAGAAGGTTGATGTTTCTCTGTAAGGGGTGATGATCCAACAGCTGTCCCCCTCTTCCACACGGTATGCGTGGGTCAGATTTTTCTCTACTAATCAACAGCGCTCACAAGGACCCCAAAATGATAATAGGGAAGAAGGAGATGCTTCCATAGTGAAGTACTTTCAATACAGATTTATTGTAAAAAATAATAACTTACATTTAAAACCAAAACTGTCAGCAGAAAATAGCAGCAGAGACGATAAAAGCTTCCGGGTACGGCCGTCCCCGAGAAGCGTCGGCACCTGGCTCCTCCTACCCTGACGCGTTGCGTCACAGCACGTGACTTTATCAAAGGGATGAGGAGTCCGGTGCCTGCTAGTCAGCTTATATCAGCGCCGCCGTCATGGCAACGCTGTAAACATTGTTTGAGTCCGATCTTGTATGTATGTTTAAAACTCGCTCCAAAACTACTAATGGCAATACATTATAAGTGCTGCTTCATACATAATAAATCAAAGTAAGAACTTCATTTGACAATATTAAAACATAAATAATGTACAAGAATTTTGTAATGAAATAAAAATAAAAATGACAGTGTTAGCTATATCATTCCTTTCGCCCATGCCATCTAGTGGTGACTCAAGAAAAGGCATTTAATAAATGAATTCTCACACCTAGCAGGAAACACTAAGCATATCAAGCAAATAACAGGGGGAAAAAATCATTAGCAAAGAGGTGTCTTTCATTTATACCATCTAGTAGTGACTCAAAACATGGCATCTAATAAAAGATGTCACGCCTAGTAGGAAAACAAGAAAAAAAACATATCGAGCTAATAAATAGGGGAAAGCACTAACTTGGAAGTGTCTTGCTCTACACCTAAAAGTATTAATATATAAATGTGAATGATGGACACATTTAAAACACTAAAACAAATGTTTTGCCAGATATTTACACATGGCAATATATATATCAAAATTAACTTAAGCCATAGTTTGATCTTCATCTCAATGCCAAACAAAATATTTGCTGATTGGACCAAAAAACTCCCCAGCATGTGAACCACAAAAAAGGGACACAGTGAGTCAAGCATCTAGCAAAATCATTAGCTGTTAAAAAGATTACTCCTTCAAATAAATGAAATTAAAACCACGAACTATAAAATGTATAAATATTCCAATTAAAAGTTGGAGATAAAGCAATTTAGATCGAATTCTACGTTATGTCCAGACGGCGTTAAAGTACGTAATTCATGGATCCATTTTGACTCAGCCTGACTGATCCTGATAATTTTATTGTCGCCTCTCCAATGGGCTTTATACTTCTCTATTCCGCACACTCTCAATGAGGAAGGGTCACTATTGTGATACTGTGCATAGTGCTTGGATAGACTATGTTTATCAAAACTTTTTTTGATGTTACGTACATGCTCTTTTAATCTTATCCACAATGCTCTTTTGGTTCTGCCGACATATTGAATCCGGCAGGGGCATTCCAAAAGGTAAACGACTCCCTCACTCCTACACGAGATGAAATCTTCTATCTCATAGTTCTGTAATGTGACAGTAGATGTAAAACTCAATTTCTTCTTTTTATCTTCTCTCGTGTGTCTGCAAGTATAACAATTTTTGCATGGATAAAACCCCTTACCTTCAAAGAAGGAAAACTTTTTCTTTTGTGGGGGATCTACAACATTTTTTGCCAGACGGTCCCTTAAGGTTGGAGCTCTCCTTTATACAAATTTCGGTTGGTTAGATAGAATAGTTCCTAAGTGTCGATCCATTTTAATAATATCCCAATGTTTTTTGACTATTTTTTCAATTTGCTTATGTTGGATATTGTAATCCATAATGATGGGTACATTCTCTTGTTGGTTATGAGTTTTTTCTCCATCCTGTAACAATTTTTCTCTATTCATTGCAATGACATCGTTAATTTTTTCTTCTATGAAATTGGTCTCATAACCCTTCTGGACAAACCTTTCTCCAATCATTTTGGCCTGTTCTAAAAATGTTTCTTTACTGGTACAGTTTCTTCTCAATCTAACCAGCTGACCTTTTGGTATGTTCTCCAACCATATTGGATGATGGCAGCTATCCAGAGGTAGATAACTGTTCCTATCAACTGCTTTGAAGTACGTTTGGGTAAATAACTTAGTTCCTTCTTTTTTTATTTGCAGATCAAGGAAGTTAATTCGCTCATCACTGATTTCCCACGTTAATTTTATACCTTTACTATTAGTGTTAAGATTAAAACAAAAATCGCTGAGGCTTTCTCTATTACCGCTCCAGATTATAAAAATATCATCAATAAAACGTTTATAAAATAATAACTGTTGCGGTCGATTGTTGTAAAGTGCTTCTTCTTCCCACTCTGACATATAAAGGTTAGCAACACTGGGTGCATATTATGCACCCATTGCAATTCCACATATCTGTTTGTAATATTTATTGTTATGCCAAAAATAATTGGAATCTAAACTGTATTTCAAGCAATCTAATATAAATCTCCTTTGCTTGCATTTCAGGTTACTCAGCTTTCTCAAAGCCCACTTTGTTGCCTGTATCGCTTCATCATGGTTGATGACCGTATACAGGGATGAGACATCTGCCGTTGCCAAATATACGGGATCGTCACTCAAGTTAACTTCATTGAGGAGTTGAATAAGATGTTTAGTGTCTCTTAAATAGGATCTCGTGATCTTAACCACTGGTTGTAAAAACCAGTCGATGTATTCACCAATTCGTGCTCCCACCGAATTAATCCCATTCACTATAGGCCTTCCTGGGGGTTTGAATTTATCCTTGTGTATTTTCGGTAGTGTATATATTACGGGTACCTTACAAGTTTTTGGTTGTAGATACGTGGCTTCTTTTTTATTTAGGAGACCTTTATCCACTCCTTTCTGTATGACCTTGGCAAGTTCTTTTTTGTATCTTATCGTTGGATTGTTTAGTAATAGCTGGTAAGTGTCTTTATCATTGACCTGACGGTTGAGTTCCTCATTGTAGTCAACTTTCGATTGGACAACTATGGCTCCTCCCTTGTCAGCTTGCCTTATTACAATATCGTTTCTTGTTTCTAATTTTTTTATTCCATTCTTTATACTTCTGGACTCCCGTACATTTCTTATTTTCAATTCCTGTAGATCATATAAAATCATTTTTTTAAAAACTTCTATGTGTCCATCATTCCCAGTAGGTGGATTAAAAAGAGATTTATTCTTCAGATTACTGTATATAATCCCGCTATTATCCGGTATCTTCGCACCTCTTTTTTCTAGTGGATTACTGAGCATATATTTTTTTATGTTCAGACTCCTGATGAATTTGTTGATATCCACATATGCATTGAATTTATTGAGGTTCTTTTTTGGGGCAAATTTCAGTCCTTTATCCAGGACTCTAATTTCTTCCTGTGTCAATTCCACCCCACTGATATTAATGATGCCTTCCCCTAATATTCTCTTTTCCTTTTGTTTTTTGATTCCTGCTCGACATCCTCCTGCTCGAGAAGAGGATGTCGAGCAGGAATCAAAAAACAAAAGGAAAAGAGAATATTAGGGCAAGGCATCATTAATATCAGTGGGGTGGAATTGACGCAGGAAGAAATTAGAGTCCTGGATAAAGGACTGAAATTTGCCCCAAAAAAGAACCTCAATAAATTCAATGCATATGTGGATATCAACAAATTTATCAGGAGTCTGAACATAAAAAAATATATGCTCAGTAATCCACTAGAAAAAAGAGGTGCGAAGATACCGGATAATAGCGGGATTATATACAGTAATCTGAAGAATAAATCTCTTTTTAATCCACCTACTGGGAATGATGGACACATAGAAGTTTTTAAAAAAATGATTTTATATGATCTACAGGAATTGAAAATAAGAAATGTACGGGAGTCCAGAAGTATAAAGAATGGAATAAAAAAATTAGAAACAAGAAATGATATTGTAATAAGGCAAGCTGACAAGGGAGGAGCCATAGTTGTCCAATCGAAAGTTGACTACAATGAGGAACTCAACCGTCAGGTCAATGATAAAGACACTTACCAGCTATTACTAAACAATCCAACGATAAGATACAAAAAAGAACTTGCCAAGGTCATACAGAAAGGAGTGGATAAAGGTCTCCTAAATAAAAAAGAAGCCACGTATCTACAACCAAAAACTTGTAAGGTACCCGTAATATATACACTACCAAAAATACACAAGGATAAATTCAAACCCCCAGGAAGGCCTATAGTGAATGGGATTAATTCGGTGGGAGCACGAATTGGTGAATACATCGACTGGTTTTTACAACCAGTGGTTAAGATCACGAGATCCTATTTAAGAGACACTAAACATCTTATTCAACTCCTCAATGAAGTTAACTTGAGTGACGATCCCGTATATTTGGCAACGGCAGATGTCTCATCCCTGTATACGGTCATCAACCATGATGAAGCGATACAGGCAACAAAGTGGGCTTTGAGAAAGCTGAGTAACCTGAAATGCAAGCAAAGGAGATTTATATTAGATTGCTTGAAATACAGTTTAGATTCCAATTATTTTTGGCATAACAATAAATATTACAAACAGATATGTGGAATTGCAATGGGTGCAAAATATGCACCCAGTGTTGCTAACCTTTATATGTCAGAGTGGGAAGAAGAAGCACTTTACAACAATCGACCGCAACAGTTATTATTTTATAAACGTTTTATTGATGATATTTTTATAATCTGGAGCGGTAATAGAGAAAGCCTCAGCGATTTTTGTTTTAATCTTAACACTAATAGTAAAGGTATAAAATTAACGTGGGAAATCAGTGATGAGCGAATTAACTTCCTTGATCTGCAAATAAAAAAAGAAGGAACTAAGTTATTTACCCAAACGTACTTCAAAGCAGTTGATAGGAACAGTTATCTACCTCTGGATAGCTGCTATCATCCAATATGGTTGGAGAACATACCAAAAGGTCAGCTGGTTAGATTGAGAAGAAACTGTACCAGTAAAGAAACATTTTTAGAACAGGCCAAAATGATTGGAGAAAGGTTTGTCCAGAAGGGTTATGAGACCAATTTCATAGAAGAAAAAATTAACGATGTCATTGCAATGAATAGAGAAAAATTGTTACAGGATGGAGAAAAAACTCATAACCAACAAGAGAATGTACCCATCATTATGGATTACAATATCCAACATAAGCAAATTGAAAAAATAGTCAAAAAACATTGGGATATTATTAAAATGGATCGACACTTAGGAACTATTCTATCTAACCAACCGAAATTTGTATATAGGAGAGCTCCAACCTTAAGGGACCGTCTGGCAAAAAATGTTGTAGATCCCCCACAAAAGAAAAAGTTTTCCTTCTTTGAAGGTAAGGGGTTTTATCCATGCAAAAATTGTTATACTTGCAGACACACGAGAGAAGATAAAAAGAAGAAATTGAGTTTTACATCTACTGTCACATTACAGAACTATGAGATAAAAGATTTCATCTCGTGTAGGAGTGAGGGAGTCGTTTACCTTTTGGAATGCCCCTGCCGGATTCAATATGTCGGCAGAACCAAAAGAGCATTGTGGATAAGATTAAAAGAGCATGTACGTAACATCAAAAAAAGTTTTGATAAACATAGTCTATCCAAGCACTATGCACAGTATCACAATAGTGACCCTTCCTCATTGAGAGTGTGCGGAATAGAGAAGTATAAAGCCCATTGGAGAGGCGACAATAAAATTATCAGGATCAGTCAGGCTGAGTCAAAATGGATCCATGAATTACGTACTTTAACGCCGTCTGGACATAACGTAGAATTCGATCTAAATTGCTTTATCTCCAACTTTTAATTGGAATATTTATACATTTTATAGTTCGTGGTTTTAATTTCATTTATTTGAAGGAGTAATCTTTTTAACAGCTAATGATTTTGCTAGATGCTTGACTCACTGTGTCCCTTTTTTGTGGTTCACATGCTGGGGAGTTTTTTGGTCCAATCAGCAAATATTTTGTTTGGCATTGAGATGAAGATCAAACTATGGCTTAAGTTAATTTTGATATATATTGCCATGTGTAAATATCTGGCAAAACATTTGTTTTAGTGTTTTAAATGTGTCCATCATTCACATTTATATATTAATACTTTTAGGTGTAGAGCAAGACACTTCCAAGTTAGTGCTTTCCCCTATTTATTAGCTCGATATGTTTTTTTTCTTGTTTTCCTACTAGGCGTGACATCTTTTATTAGATGCCATGTTTTGAGTCACTACTAGATGGTATAAATGAAAGACACCTCTTTGCTAATGATTTTTTCCCCCTGTTATTTGCTTGATATGCTTAGTGTTTCCTGCTAGGTGTGAGAATTCATTTATTAAATGCCTTTTCTTGAGTCACCACTAGATGGCATGGGCGAAAGGAATGATATAGCTAACACTGTCATTTTTATTTTTATTTCATTACAAAATTCTTGTACATTATTTATGTTTTAATATTGTCAAATGAAGTTCTTACTTTGATTTATTATGTATGAAGCAGCACTTATAATGTATTGCCATTAGTAGTTTTGGAGCGAGTTTTAAACATACATACAAGATCGGACTCAAACAATGTTTACAGCGTTGCCATGACGGCGGCGCTGATATAAGCTGACTAGCAGGCACCGGACTCCTCATCCCTTTGATAAAGTCACGTGCTGTGACGCAACGCGTCAGGGTAGGAGGAGCCAGGTGCCGACGCTTCTCGGGGACGGCCGTACCCGGAAGCTTTTATCGTCTCTGCTGCTATTTTCTGCTGACAGTTTTGGTTTTAAATGTAAGTTATTATTTTTTACAATAAATCTGTATTGAAAGTACTTCACTATGGAAGCATCTCCTTCTTCCCTATTATCATTTTGGGGTCCTTGTGAGCGCTGTTGATTAGTAGAGAAAAATCTGACCCACGCATACCGTGTGGAAGAGGGGGACAGCTGTTGGATCATCACCCCTTACAGAGAAACATCAACCTTCTGCTTTACTTGGCCTATTGGGGGCCGCTGATTGAGGTGAGAGGCTGGGGGAAACACCTGTGTGCTGCACCAGTTTTCAAGTGAATGAATCCAGCACTTAGTCACCTTATCGGCATGGTATTACCAACCTTTTGTACGGACATTACGAATCACACTGCATGAAGCATTATTTTCTTGGACTTTGATCACATTTTATGTCACAATTTTTTAATTATATTTAGAAATACGTAGGAGTGGGAGAGGTGTTGGATTTTGGGAGTTCATTCCAGAGTCGCATTTATATATATGCTATGCACAAATGTCACTTTTCTTGCACTTGATCACTTTTGCCTACATATGTGAAATAGAGTCGCTATTTTATATTTAATATTGCATTATAGTTGTGTGGTATTATCCACTTACCAGTAATATTTATTTTGGATATTATTTAAATAATTTTGTTTGCTTTTATTTATTATGTTGAGGAAAATTATGCACATTATATGACACTTTTTGAGGTATTGGTATTTTATTCTATAAGATTTTATTTCATCATTATCACTGAGTTTAATATCACCTTTGGTCACAGTTTCCACAGAGTTTGGTTGAGGAATATTATATCCATTGGATGATTTATTTTTATATTTCTATTTGAAATGACCACCAGTATTTAATATTTTAGTTGGTTTGGCAGCCCCCTATTGGGAGTAGTTAGTATTGCTTATCAAGGAAGTATTGAGTATTGTCTATTAAGGAAGTATTGAGATTTATGTTATTTGAAAGTTCGATTTATTATGAGGGGTACACCTAGATTAGCGCCACATACTTTTGATTGTTATTAGTGTAGGTGGCCTACAACACATACCCAGTGGGAAGAGGCCTTGGACCCACTTGTTTGTTGATTTTATTGTGGATTTACCCAACTCCTAGGGTAACCCAGTTATACTTATGGTGGTTGACTGGTTTTGCAAAATGTCTCATTGTATTCTGCTAAAGAAGATGCCTGTGTCCAAAGAACTGGCCATTTTCCCTCAGGAGATTTTTGGGTTACCTAAAGTTATCATCTCGGAGAGAGGTAGCCAGTTTGTGTCCAGGTTTTGGGGAGCCTTTTGTGCACAGTTGGGAATTCAGCTTTCCTTCTCCTTGGCATCTCACCCGTAGTCCAATGGGGCTGCAGAATGGCCAACCAAGCCTTGGAGCAGTTCCTATGTTGCTATATTTCTGACCCCCATAACAACTGGTCTGACCTGTTACCTTGGGCAGAGTTTGCTCACAATAGCGCCATCAATGCCACCTCCTGATTATCTGCGTCTATGGCGAACTATGAGTTCCAGTCATCCATGATGCCTGACACAATTCCTGTGTTAGAGGAATATCTTCGGAAACTCTTTTCCACTTGGGTGCAGTTCCAAGGATCCTTGCAACACTCCAGTGAGAGGGACAGACTCCATGCTGACCACCAACACCTACCTGCGCCCTCCTACCAATTTGGGGAGAGTGTCTGGCTGTCTTCCGGTAACCTTAGACTCCATGTTCCCGCACTAAAACTGGTGCCTCGGTATATTGGGCCTTTCGGCATACTCCGTAAGTTTAACCCAGTGGCCCACGCATTGGATCTTCCTTCCAACATGCATATTTCCAACCCATTCCATGTTTCCTTATTAAAACCTTTGGTGTGCAAATTAAATTGTCAATAAACAATTTTGTAATGTATATATGTATCAGTTGCCGTTAAAGTTACCACACGTACAATGTGGGGTACCTCCACCTTTGGTATCTATACGTGGGATGTTGGCAACAACCCGGGGTTGCTTGGATGGGATTTCTAATTGCTATATCATCTTGGTACCATGCCCTCATCCAGTGCAGGTTGACAACCATGAGGAATATAAGATACAATCTATCACCGCCTCCCATAGGTTTCGTGGACGCATCCAATATCTAGTTAACTGGCGGAGTTACGGTCCAGAGGAATGCTCATGGGTCTCATCCTTGGACCTACTTGCCCCTGCCCTCCTCTGTGCTTTTGATAGACACTTTCCCTTGAAGCCTAGGACCCCCAGAAGGGGAAGGGTTGTTGAGGAGGGGGTACTGTCAGGGCTGGCTTTCGCTACTTACGGCCAGCTCTTTTCTATCAGTATTCAGAGCTGCTCAGCTGTCAGTTAATTACCAGCCACTCGTTGTTTACATAGTGACTCACCTGGTTACCATTAACCTGCCTCATTAGTCCAGTCTACAGCCAGCCCCTTTTGGCTATTTAAGCAGCTTAGCTAATTCTCGCCTCACCCTTGTGTGGTCAATACATCCTGTGTGTTCCTGCTTGTGTTCCTGTGTATGACTTGGCCTGGCTGACTTCTCTTCCACTACCTCTTCCTGATTTTGCTCCTTACTTCGCTGACTCCTGGCTGCCTCATCCCAGCTTGCCTGATTACCCGCTCTGGCATCAAAACCCTGACTTCTATTTTTGACCACGTTCCTAAAATGTGTTATTTTTGCTATTTCATTAAAGGTTTGATTTCAAATGCATTTTCTGTCTGGTTTATGGTTTCTGACAACTGATGCCCAAAACTGAACTGCATATTCCAGATGAGGTCTTATGATATGTACAGGGGCAAAATGATATCTCTCTCTGGAGTCCATACCCCTCTTAATACAAGACAGGTTTTTGCCTGCTTTGGAACCACAGCTTGGCATTGCATGTTATTATTAAGCTTATGATCTACCAAAACACCCAGATCCTTCTCCACCATTGATTCCCCCAGTTGTACTACTCCTGGTATGTAAGATGCATGCATATTCTTAGCCCCCAAGTGCATAACTTTACATTTTTCAACATTAAACCTCATCTGCCACATAGTTGCCCAATTAAAGCGGAGTTCCAGTGATATTTTTGTTTGTTAAAACAGCTACAAAAAGTATAGCTGTTGACTTTTAATAAACAGCCACTCACCTGTCCCAGGATCCAGCGGTGCACTCCCCCGCGCTGTGTTCTCCCCTTGCCCTCCCTTGGTGGTGGCCGCATCTCTTCTATGGGCACTCGGCTGTGACAGCTTGCGGCATCACAGCTGGGTGCCCACTGTGCATGCGTGAGTGGTGCTACGCTCTGTGACTGGTCCTGAAGTCCTCTAGGACCTCTCACGTGTCCCAGATGACTTCAGGAAGGAGAACTTCCGCTTCTGATGGCCTAAGGCGACCGGAACGGAAGTGGGAGCAGGTACCTGTCAAAATCAGGTACCTGCCCCCCCCCCCCTCCTCCCCAAAAGCCGGGTGCTTGGGAGGAGGCCTTAAAGCAGAAGTTCCACTTTTGGGTGGAACTCCGCTTTAAACAGTGCACTGAGGTCAGCTTGTAAGTTGGAGACATCCTGTAAGGACGTTATTCCACTGCATAGCTTGGTGTAATCTGCAAAGACGTACTTTTAATCCTAGACCCTATATCATTTATAAATATACTATAAAGTAAGGATCTTAACACTAAACCTTGGGGTACACCACTGATAACCTAAGACCATTTAGAGTATGAATCATTAACCACTACTATCTGAATTCAGTCTTTTAGCCAGTTTTCTATCCATTTATAAACTGTTTTTTCCAAGCCCGTGGGTCTTACACATTAGCTGTGTGTGGGGAACTGTGCCAAACGCTTTTGCACAATCCAAGCATACCAGTCCACAGCCACCCCTCTGTCCAAGGTTTTACTAACCTCCTCCTAAAAAGAAATCAGATTTGTTTTGACAACTTCTGTCTTTCATAAATCCATGCTGTCTGTTGCTTAAAATGTTAACATGCATTAAATATTTTTGTTCAGCAAGAGCTCATCTATGTGGTCTTTTATTAAACTCTCCAGTATTTCCCCAACTTTAGAGGTTAAACTAACAGGTCTATAGTTACTTTGTAAAAACTTTGATCCCTTTTTAAATATAGGTACCACATTGGCCTTATGCCAGCCCAGTGGTACTATACCAGTCATTATAGAGTCCCTAAAAATTAGAAACAATGACTTTAAAATGACAGAGCTCAATTCTTTTAGGGTCCGTGGATGTATGCCATCTGGTGCGTTATTTGCCGGATGAAGGAGCACGCATGCTCCCAATGCGTTACTGCCCACTCTACCTCTGACCCGGATGTGACGTCAGCGGCCATCTCTGTGTGTACCCGAGCATCCAGGAAGTGCATGGAGCCACCAAAACAAAAGGCTTCCCACACCAACACCGCACCATGTCCTCCTTTTGAGCGGATGAACTGTAATCTTGCCACATAGGGCGTGCTGACGTGCTGACGTGCCGTACTCACCGTCTGTAGGACGGGTGTTCGTGTGTAGCCGGCCGGCTTCTTATGTCTATTTATACTCAACACATTGTAAGTGTACTTTTAATTTTTTAAATAAATATCCATCCAGGATTACGCTATGTTGCTCTTCCTCTTTCTTTTTTGGGGCAATATCTGTGAGAACAACTACTAGATAGGAGTTTAGCATCTCCCGCATCCAGGTTCCTTTTTATGGAGGCTAGTGGTCCAGTCACGGTCTAAGGAGAGGTTTAGTGGTGTCTCCATCTCAAGAAAGGCCCCGACCGGGTTAAGGTCACAAGCTTTCTTAAGCTTGCCAGTTGGTAAGCGCGTATTCTACTCATATCACAGTGGTGCGGTGAAGGTTATCCAGTCTCATTTGTCAATTAATTCTGGAAGAGACCCAAGCTGGGGTTCCTCATCCGTTTCACCTTGAAGATTGTCACTGTTAGAACTGTACTGATTTGAATGATCACATTATGGACTTTATGCATTATTTATCACTATTGTGACATTTATTTATCACATTTTGGTTTACAGCGCTGCTTCTTTTATTTATTTATTGTTTAGCGTGTGTATCTCACCTTTAAGCGGCTGCTTTTTCTTCTTCTTTTTTATTGTATGTCATTTATTACTTGATTGTGCTAATTGTTTAAGGGTATACAGCGCGGTGCCTTTTCTTCTTTAATCTTGCCGCATGCACTGATGTACCTGCAATACTGTAAGTTGCTTAATTTACACTTGTAATAAATGTATTTGTACTGCTGCACTTAGATGGAACTGATCTTTCTTCTCTCTTCATGTCCCTGCAGAGTAACTTCTAGCTCCTTTTAGAGCCAGCAACCATCCAGCACCAGACTCCACATCTCCAGAGACTGTCACTGTTTTTGGTGGACTTTATCATCCACCCAGACTTGTTTCACTGGCTAAGCCCTGCCCTATGCCCACTCCACCTTCCAGAGAGCAAATAGTTGTTTTCCTTTTAGGTGATGTCAACGTACCTCATCGCTGCCTCCTGGGATGGCTGATGATTCAAAATCCCACAAGAAATAAAAATTTGTCAATTAAAAAAAAAAAAATGGCCCTTTAAGAGCTATGGGTGGAAGTGACGTTTTGACGTGGCTTCCGCCCTGCAATGCTATGGAGATGGGTGGGGGCCATCTTACCCTCACTCGTCTCCATGCCACAGAGGAGAAAGGATCCGATCGCCTCCGCCGCTGCCGATGGCTCAGGTAAGCGGAGAAGGGCACCGGAGGGGGGGAGGCCACTCCCGCCGCCAATAAATGTGATCTTGCGGCGAATTCGCAGCAGAGACCACTATTATCGGAAACCGGACCGCCGGCCGAACAAGAGGATACCGGGGGTTATGGCAGCTAGCTGCTGCCATAACAACGATATCCCTCTTCAAAGTTAGGACGTATATCGGCGTGCGGCGGTCCGGAAGTGGTATTGCACTATTTCACTACCACATAAGAATAAGTAGGGGCCAGCTACTAAGCTGCTGAAAGAAGAAAAAAATTAAGAAAAAGGCTTTTCTTATGTTTTTTCTTAATACTTAATGTTGGTAATTTATTCAGGTATGTGTATTGCCATTACAGCCACTGTTTTTATATTATAAAGTTGCATTTCTGTTTGTCAAAAAGTATTTTTTTTTTCTTTCCTTTTTTATTTACAAAAAAAAAACAACAAAGATATAAAAAAACAAAAACAAAAAAAAACAAAACACACAAAACACCAAAAAAAATAAATAAATAAAAAATAAATAAATAAAACCCTAAGGGGAGGGAGGGGCAGAGCCAATCTCCCGCCTCCCCATCCCCTCCTCCTCCCCCTCTCCCCCACATCCCTCTCCCCTGCCAAGAATCCAATGGCCACATCTTCTGTTTTCAGCCATTAGAACTTACATCTATAAGGTTTTTTCCCTCTTCTGTATTAATGAAAAGATTCCATGGAGACCATGTTTTCAGATATGTCCCTCTTTTTTGCCGGGATGTCCAAATCAAATCTTCCATAAGGTTCAATTGTTCTACTCATTTAAGCCACAATCCTACCGTTGGTGGTTGTGCCTGCTTCCAAGTGAGTGGAATACATGCTCTAGCTGCATTCAGCAGATTACATAGAATAGATTTCTTATATGATTTAACTGGGATTTTAGTATCTTGTAATAGGAAGAAAGATGGATCCTCCGGAATCTCCTGATCACTAAATTTTTGAGCAATTCTCCGGACTTCCTTCCAAAAGTTCTCTATTCTAGGGCAGGACCAAAAAATATGCATTAACGTCCCCTCCTTCCCCCCCCGCAACGCCAGCAATTATCTGATACCTCTGGGTAGCATCTGTTTAGGAATGCTGGGGTGCAGTACCACCGGGACAGAATCTTAAAATTTGTCTCCTGCATTCTTATGCAGATTGACGACTCAAATATATTGTGTATCATATTAGTACACTGCTCTTCCGTAAAGGTTCAACCCAGATCTCTCTCCCACCCCCTAAAAAAGGGCAACCTAAAGTCCTCCGAGGGTGCTACCAGCAGCGCGTTCGTTTTAGAAAGGGTTTGATGGAATACACCGCTTTCGTTACAATATTCCTCAAAGCTTGTTAGAGTGCACCCATAACTACTTGGCAGGATTAAAGTGTTCAAAAAATGTCTCAGCTGTACCGCACGCCAAAAATCCAAACAGTGTGGTAAAGATCCTGTTGTCAATGAAAATATTGTGGGCCATGCTTCCCCTGTTAAAAAATGAGAGGCCTGGAAGATCCCCTGTTCCATCAATGGTTTCCCTTCCTCAGACCTGGCTCAAACTGGAGATTCCCCCAGTATTGGAAACAACGGTGAGATTATTGCCGAAAGTTTACCCTTAGAAAAAAGCTCAAAGCCTATCTTTAGGGTGGGTCCTATCACAGGGTGTGCCTTCGTAATAGTCGGAAGGTCTTTATAACACCAAGCGGCTCGTTGCAGTAAAGCACTGCTCTGAGCCTGCTCCAGGCCCAGCCATAACTTCCCATCTCCATGTCTACTCCAATCGATCAAGTGGCTTAATAAAGCCGCTTGATAGTATTTGTGCATGTCTAGTACAGCTAGTCCACCCTTTTGTTTGGGTATAGTCAACAGGGCTCTGCTAATCCTTGGGTGTTTATTTGCCCAGATAAATCTGAGAAAAAGTGAATGTATCTGTTTGAAATAATATTTAGGTATAGCGATAGGTAATGCTTGAAATAAATACAAAAACTTCGGCAGGATATTAATTTTAATAATATTACACCTCCCAAACCAGGAGTGGAACCCTCTCTGCCACCTTTCCAGGAGGACTCCCACTCTATGTAATATTGGTGGGAAATTAAGATTGTATGTATGGGAAAGATTTCCCAATATTTTTGTTTGTTTATGAAACTTGTTTTTTTTTCATAAAGACGTAATATATATCAAAATGGCTAAATCTGTGTCTGTAGTGCATGTTTAAACCTTAATACCTTAAATAATAACATGTTATTCGATTTTTACTCCAGGAGTATATAATGAGTTTGGCAATTCTAGAGAAATGCTTAAATAATGTATTACAATTTAACTAAACCCAATCCATTTTGGTAGACTACAATGTACTGGAGATTTTGGTCATCTAAAATATGACTAAAACTAAAACATATATATATATATATATATATATATATATATATATATATATGCATCCTAGGTGTTGTGTGTGTGTGTGTATATATATATATATATATATATATATATATATATATATATATATATACACACTGTATTCAGTTTTGTTAGATCCGTTCCTGTTATTCTCTTCCTACTGACAGGCAGGCAGGTGTTTTTACAGTATTTACAGCTACCTGAAGAAAATTGCTGGTGTTCTTCTAATCCTATTAGTCCTGTTTAACAGAGGGCGTATAATTACAATTTTTGATGCAATACTTTGCAGCAGGGCTCATTCCTGCGCTCCAACTATAGCATCTGTGAGGGGTTGCAGTGTTGTGGCACCAGCACCAGTTCCCAAGGCCCAAATTTTCAGCCCCTGTTTAACAGGGGCGTATAATTACAATTTTTGATGCAATACTTTGTAGCAGGGCTCATTCCTGCACTCCAACTATAGCATCTGTGAGGGGTTGCAGTGTTGTGGCACCAGTGCCTAAGGCCCAATTTTTCTGCCCCTGTTCAACAGGGACATTTAATTACAATTCTTGATCTAATATTTCACAGCAGGGCCCATTCCTGCGCCCACCAAGAGTAACTGTGAGGGCTTACAGTGTTGTGGCAACACCACCACCCCCAAAGGCCCAATTTTTCTGCCCCTGTTCAACAGGTGCATGTAATTACAATTCTTGATATAATATTTCACAGCAGGGCCCGTTCCTGCACCCACCAAGAGTAACTGTGAGGGCTTACAGTGTTGTGGCAACACCAACACCTAAGGCCCCAATTTCTGCAGAGTATATAGGGCAGGCCCCTACTTTCAAACATCCAACTTACAAACGACTCCTACTTGCAAACAGAGGAGACAACAGGAAGTGAGATGAAATCTACCCTTAGGAAGGGAAATTATCTCCTGTAAGAGTTAATATGGGGAAAACGTGTCTCCTCTTCACTGATGCTTTATCACCAATCCTTGTTTCACTAAAAACCCCAAATTTTCAAAAAACATTTGTCATTGGGACAGAAAGTGAGGTGAAATCTTCTGAAGAGGTGCACAGACAGCAAAACAAATCTTACAGGGGTGATAACCCTTCCCTATGTTTTCCAAAAAAAAGCTTAAAAATTGATTTTTTGGCTGGGTACCAGTTCAAAATTACAAACAGATTCTACTTAACAACAAACCTACAGTCCCTGTCTTGTTTGCACCGCTTGTGTACTGCTGTTCAGAGTATATCGGGCCTGGGGGCCCCACGCCTTTCCTTTTTTTAATTTGGGTGCGGGGTTCCCCTTAATATCCATACAAGACCCAAAGGGCCTGGTAATGGACTGGGGGGTGGGGGGTACCCATGCGTTTGTCTCACTGATTTTCATCCATATTTCCGGGAGCCGACATTACATTAAAGCCGCAAGCAGTTTTAAATGACTTTTATTCCTTTTAAAAATGTCATTTCGTGCAGGGACTGTTCTAAGCACAGGAAACACGCGCCACTTTACAGGCATACTATAGACACCCCCCAGGTACGATATTTAAAGGAATATTTTACAGAGGTGGGGGACTCGAGTCACATGACTTGACTCGAGCCAGAACACGCCATCCCCACCGTGATACATGGTGGTGGCAGCATCATGTTGTGGGGATGCTTTTCTTCAGCATGGACAGGAAAGCTGGTCAAAGTTTACGGGAAGATGGATGGAGCCCACTTCAGGGCAATTTTAGAAGAAAACCTGTTAGAGTCTGAAAAAGACTTGAGAGGGCGGAGGTTGACCTTCCAGCAGGACATGACCCTAAACATACAGCCAGAGCTACAATGGAATGGTTTAGATAAAAGCATATTCATGTGTTAAAATGGCCCAGTTAAAGTCCATTAAGAATCTGTGGCAAGACTTGAAAATTGCTGTTCACAGACGCTTCTCAATCCAATCTGACAACTTGAGCTACTGTGTTTTGCAAAGGATGTGAAGGATTTGCAGCTGTAATTGCAGCGAAAGGTGGTTCTACAAAGTATTGACTCGGGGGGCTGAATACAAATGCACGCCATACTTTTCACATATTTATTTGTAAACATTTTTAAATTATTTATTATATACACATTGCATCAGTGGTTCCACTTCATTATATTTACTTTACTTTATACTATACACTACTTGACCTGCTCACAAAACCTATTTACAAAAGTCATTATTCAGCAAGCTTCCCTCCACACAAAATATAAAAGCTCAATCCCAAATTCCAATTTTTTTTAGACAAGAATACAAATTTTTGCCCAACACTAATGTCTCTTGCTATCTTGAATAAGATTATTTCTGATGAAATTCAATCTTATATAAAACAACTTAAGAAACGTAAAAATCTTCTCTGCTGCCAATGCTGCTGAATGCTACTCCTTAGCTGAGATATGGTCCCCCCAAAGTTAGTTGGGAAACCAACACTTCTGGAGTGTCAGTCCCTTGGGTCCCCCATATTTCTCAGTGGTTTGTCCTGCCAGCCTCCACGTCAATTCTGGACACACTGGTGCTGTATGGTAGCAGAAGAGACCAACAAGAGATGAGGGGGACCCTGGAGATTGACATTCCAAGTGTTGGCTGACTTTGGTTTGTACTTTTTCTTTATATAATTATTTTAAAGTTAGTAGCTGGAGTATCTTGCCCTGGACACTACTCATGACATGGCTTTTCAATTACCCACATTTGTTTCTTTTTTCTGTTAGCATTGTTAAAAAAAATCCCTTGTAATTTGATATTTAGTGATCTAAAAATCATAATCAATCGGAGGCAAAATTTCATTAGTCAGGTGAAGTGAAATCTTCTGATTAATATGCCCCCCTTCAGCAAAAATGTGGAAAATACATACATGACAAATGTCTCCCAAAACAGAACATATACTAATTTATTGATTATATAAATAATTATAATTACTTTACCAAAGGCAGCAGACTCGTTCAGTGCTTTTTCCACAGGAGCACTTCTGTTCTGCGCTGGATCCCTCAGTCTGTCTGTTGGCTCCTCCTGCCAGTCCCTCTCCTCCTTCAGTTGTCTCCAGATGACTGAAGGCATATAAACTCTTGATTGCGCTTCAACTGATATAGACTTGAAGCCCTCATCTGTTTCTTCATGAGCCTCTTGCGCTAGAACATGAACAAATAAGAACAATATAAAGCGATACATGACACCTAGAGCCTATGTAATGTATTTTAAATCCTTTTTTACTTTAGTCAATAGATGCACAGAAATCACAGACAATTCTTGGATATTCTTCTACAGTACAGTATAGTTATGCAAAAAAGCCTGGTTCAAGACCCAACACATCCTGTATTTGGACAATGAATAAGCAGCAACACACTGATGAGATCATCCCAGTGTTGTCTCTTCTGCTTGCATGTTTATAGTATCAATGTTCAAAATTAATGTAGCACTTGTTATTTGCAGTATTGTATCTTCCACTGTAGTGTCAATCTTTTTTGCAGAAGTGTATCTGAAACACAATAATACTCCACTTCGACTCTAATAGCTGACAATGCACTCACCAGATATTTTGACCCTACAGTAGTAAGGATCAGATCTTGCTTGTTAGTATCACATCTGAACCTTCCACTGCTCCACTACACCCAATACTGACTACAGTTAAGGGTGCACCTATGACTCTCTTTTCTTACTCCTGACTAGAGGTGGGCTGAACACCCCCCTGTTCGGTTCGCAGCAGAACTCCCGAACAGGGGAAAAGTTCTGACTCGAATAGCGAACTCCATTGAAGTCTATATGAGCTGAACAGGGAAAATGAAAAGTGCCAATTTTGAAGGCTTATATGCAAGTAATTGGCCATAAAATAGGTATGGGGGTCCTGGTACTGCCCTGGGGGACATATATCAATGCAATTTTTTTTTTAAATAATTGTTTTTTCAGGAGCAGTGATTTTAATGATGCTTAAAGTGCAACAATAAAAATGAAAAAATCCTTTAAATTCAGTTGGGGGTCCACTTATGCCCTGTACACACGATAGGATTTTCCAATGGAAAATGTGTGATAGGACCTTGTTGTCGGACATTCCAACCGTGTGTAGGCTCCATCACACATTTTCCATAGGAATTTCTGACACACAAAGTTTGAGAGCTTGCTATAAAATTTTCCGACAACAAAATCCGTTGTCGGAAATTCCGATCATGTGTACACAAATCCGACACACAAACTGCCACGCATGCTCAGAATAAATTAAGAAACGAAAGCTATTGACTACTGCCCTGTTTATAGTACCGATGTACGTGTTTTACGTCACAACGTTCAGGACGATCGGATTTTCCGACAACTTTGTGTGACCGTATGTATGCAAGACAAGTTCGAGCCAACATCCATCGGAAAAAATCCATGGATTTTGTTGTCGGAATGTCCGATCAATGTCCGACCGTGTGTACAGGGCATTAGTCTTCCTGTAAAGTAGTGCATCTGTAGCATGCATAGAACATGCTGCGGCAAAAATTAAATTTCCAAAGAAATAAAAAATAAGTCAAATCACATTTAAATTGACTTGTAGTTGGAATTGCCGACACCTGGCTATTTTTTTTTAAATCAGAAAAGAAAATTTATTTTTAACTTTCACATTACATGACAGTCGATGTACTACAGTAACATGGCAATATGAAGCAGACATCTTTAACAATACATCATCAGATACTACAGGATATCTATAACATTAGAAGCGCGCATTGTCATACACTGTCATACATACATTGTAATAGCTATGTAAAGGAAAAAAAAAGGGGTAAGAGCAGAAATGGAGAAAAATAAACGAAACAAACTTTCTTTTTTCTTTTTTTTTTTTTTTTTTGTTGCTTACTCAAACTTCCTCAATACCTTAAGGGTGTGAGGTAACAGAACACAAAAGTTGCCTCAACCCACCATGGCATGCTACTTCCCCTGAAATTGTACATTTTGTCAGGTATTTGACTACCTCAGTACAAGTGCAGTTAAAGTCTTACATTTGTAATAGCCTATCTTTAATCAACTGATGTGGTGCCAAACCCGGGACATCTAGCCAAGCCTGCCATAATGAGTAGAACTTGCGTGGAACCTTTCTGTGTTGGTAAGTTAGTTTCTCCCTGATTAGTAATTTGTTAACCTGCTCCACCCATTGTTTTCTAGTGGGCACTCTGGGAGTGATCCATAATTGAGCAATGAGTTTACGTGCAACATATAATAGTCGAAGGACCGCAGTATGTGCCGAAGGGGTTAGAGCCTCTTCATCCAATGCTCCTAATAAACATACTACTGGCTCTCTTGGAATATTGAACATATAAACCTGTGATATTATATCTAAAACTTCCTTCCAGTAACGAAAAAGCTTGGGGCATCTCCATATCATGTGGATTAGGTCCCCGTGGGCACCTTCACATTTCGGACATAATGGAGTCTCTCTGATCCCCCATTTGTGTAACCTGACCGGAGTCCTGTATACCCTGTGCAGCAAGTATAGATGCGATAGCTTTTGGGATGCGGAGACTGAGACTAAGGGTGCAGAAGACAGGCACAGATTCCATGTCTCCCCATCTATATTCCCTATATCCTCCTCCCAGCCTCGCCGACAAGGAAGGCCGGAAGGGTCCTGCATGGCATTAAGGAGTATGTTATATGCTCTGGAAATCATTCCTCTCTTATTATCTTCCAGGAAGATCCCCTGTATCAGCGTGTGGTCAGTCAGTTGTAATGGAGTACGTTGCGATTGTATTTGTAACCCATGTCGTAACTGCAGATATTTGAAGAAATTGGTACGTGGGATATTAAATTCCGCCTGAATTTCCATAAAAGATTTGAGATTTGAGCCATTATACAGTTGGGACAGGTATCGAATTCCTAATAGTTCCCAGTTTCTAAATCCTTTTAACTTTAATAGTTCTTTATAGTTATTATTACGCCATATTGGTGTATGGGTTATAAAATCTCTAATCCCCACCATTTTTTTCGTGTAAGCCCACAATGTTTTAAGCATTCTCACTGTAGGGGCCTCAGGATCAAGATGCATGTATCCTGCGTCCAGACACTCCAGAGCCGTCACACTCTCATCCTGTACAGCTAACAGTCTGCGGATAGGGTCCGCCAGATCTGTCACCCCCCAGCCCCCCAGTTGCTGGAGCTGGGATGCTAGGTAATAGGCCCTAGAGTGAGGAACTGCCAACCCGCCCTCATCCTTTCTACACTGTAGTGTGTTTAAATTAATCCTTGCTGTCTTTTTGCTCCAAATCAGTTACCTGAATTGGGAGTCTATCCTGTCAAACCACTTTCTAGGGATCCAAACCGGGGAGTTGTTAAATATATACAAGAGCTGCGGTGCCCAAACCATTTTTATCAAATTAATTCTTCCTACCACTGAAAGTGGCAGTTTACACCAGGATGTGCATTTTTCACGGAATTTGCTAAGTAGAGGAACTAAGTTGAGGTTGATATATTGGGATAGGTTTGGGGATATCTGTATACCTAAGTAACGAAAAGCGGGTACTATTTGTATCATCTCAGCTCCCTGTGGTAGTGGTTCAGTTATGGGATCTACCGGCATCAACACTGACTTATTCCAGTTAATGGAAAAGCCTGACAAGTTTCCGAATTCTTTAATGAGGGACATAACGTGCTTTAATGTATCCTGTGTATCTCCCAAGTACAATACAGTATCGTCTGCATACATTGAAATGACATCTGTGCCTTTACTTCGTTTGAATCCTATTATATTTGGATCCCCCCTTATCTTTGCTGCCAGAGGTTCCAGTGCCAAGGCAAACAGCAGGGGCGACAAAGGGCACCCCTGCCTAGTGCCCCGAAACAAGGAAAAGCGTTCTGACAGTTCTCCATTAATTCTAATCCTGGCCGAGGGCGCAGCGTATAACAGTTGAACCCACTTAATAAAGGTTGCCCCCAATCCCATATGCTCGAGCACCTTCCACAGGTAAGGCCACTCGACACTGTCGAAGGCCTTAGCTGCGTCCAGTGAAAATATTGCTCTATTGCCGGGGTTGTCTACAGGAATCTGTAGGTTCAAGAAGAGCCTCCTAATATTTTGGGCCGTAGATCTGGTTGGAATGAACCCTGATTGATCCCTATGCACTAGCTTGTGTATAACCTTGGCTAGTCTGGTCGCCAATATCCTAGCCAACAGCTTAACGTCTGCTGTGAGCAAGGATATAGGTCTGTATGAGTCTGGTGATACTGTGTTCTTGCCCGGTTTCAACAGTACGATAATAATCGCTTCATTCATGGAATCAGGAAGTTTACCTTCCCTTAATCCTTCATTGTATACTTTTAGTAGTTCAGGCAGTAATGTATCTGCATATCGCTTATATACCTCGGATGGGAGACCATCTATTCCTGGAGATTTATTATTATGCGACTGTGCTATAGCGGTAGATAATTCTTCCTCAGTCAGTTGCACATTAAGCATATTAACATCCGAGGCTGACAAGCGAGGCAGCTCACACTGTTCTAGAAAGTCATCTATCTGCTCCCCTGTGGGGTGTACTTGAGAAGTGTAGAGGGAGGCATAAAATGACTTAAAAGTTTGTAATATGTTTGTGGTCTGGTGTTGAAGGGATCCCTGCTCGTCACAAATGGCCGAAATCAGGGAGGAGGGCCGCTGCGCACGCGCCATCACAGCTAGCATGTGCCCAGTTGCCTCACCCTCCTCAAAATGACTCTGTTGTAGGAAAAAATGTTTGTTTTCGGCCAGTTGTAGCGCCAGTTGAGTGGACATGGACTGAGCTCCTAACCACGCTCTTTTTGTGTCTTCATTAGGGTCAGCTATAAATTTATCCTCAGTCTCAGTGACCTTTTCTCTTACCGTTGTTTCCCATGCCTTAGTTTCTGTTTTAATGCGATTTATTATTCTGATAAATTGGCCGCGTAAATATGCTTTCGCTGCATCCCATACTATACTGCGCGTAGTACTACCCAGGTTGTCTTTAAGAAAAAGTTGTAATGAGACCCGTATGGGGTCCTGTTCCGGGAACAAGGAAAGCCAGAAAGGGTTTAGCTTCCACCCTGTCCTCTTCTCCATGCCTGAAAGCGAGATAGTCACCCAAAATGAGGAGTGATCAGAAACATGTCTGTCACAATAATCTGACTCCACTACCAATGGCAGCATCGCAACATTGCTGAGGCCTAAATCTATTCTGGATAATCCCTCATGTGATGCTGAGTGACATGAGAATTTTTTGGGTGTGTGGGTGACCATGACGCCATTTGTCTGTCAGTCCAAGTTCCCCGAGTAATCTGGCAAAGGGCGTAAACCCCCCACCCCCCAACGGTACATGAGTGGGGGCTGGGAGTTTGTCCCATTGATACATTAAATAATTATTGAAGTCTCCCATTGCTAGGAGCGGAGTATCAGGAAATTGGGCCATAAGCCCAGCCAGACTCCTGAGGACCCCTGCCGAAAACGGCGGTGGTATATATATTCCCGCTATAATACATGATAACCCAAATATTTTGCACAATAAGAACACATATCTCCCACCTGGGTCAATAATTTTCCATAAACATTTAAACTCTACATCCTGGCGAATCAAAATGCTGACCCCTCTGGAATATGCTGAATAGGTCGAGTGAAATTGAATGTTATATATGCGAGGGCTAAAACTGGGCGCCGGATCAGGAGGAAAATGGGTTTCCTGTAGGCACACAACCCCAGCCCCCACAGATTTAATGTGTCTAAGAACCGCTACTTTTTTTATTGGGTTGCTTAGTCCTCGAACATTCCAGGACATAAATTTAAATTTAACCGCCATAAGGAAGTCTATCTATCAATAAGAATAATAACCACACATTTACCATACAATATCCTTCCAGGAGTCGTGCTAACTCAATAAATGGACATAAAGAAACTGCACTTGCTAAACCAACATTACCATATGTACATGTGGATATGCAAAAGGGGACCTTAAAGTTCTTGATGGGATTGGTCATTTGTGTATTTCCTGGTGGGCTAAAGCAACAACTGGTGATATAGCATAAGTCTCATGAGAAACATAGATAAACTGTTAAAGCCAACATGGCTTCTGGCCATACAGGCCGCTGAATATATAGTCTCCATAGCTTATCCATGGATGGGGGAAGGCAGTGGAAACTCCCATTAAAATAGTGTAGGGGGTTTCACCTCTGCATACTGCGTGGGATATACCGCATAATTATGCTTCTAGTGTTCTCCTTTTTCAACCCGCCTTGTCCAGGGGTAACGGAACAAAAAAAAGAAAAAAATCAAAGGAAAGGGATTTTTGCAGAATTGCAAATAGTCCAAAGGGATCAACGTACCCTGAACCTGTGATCAGTAGGCCCTGAAGAAAAGTCAATGGATAATGATGAGTTTCTCGGCTGCCATCAGGAAAGTCATTATATTTTCAAACCGGTGCTCGACGTTGCGACTTGGCTGCTTTAAGTGCTCGCTCCTCCCGGTCCAGCCACTGTGCAGCCATGTCCGGACGATCAAAGAAGTGTGTTTCCCCCAGGGCTGTTACCCTGAGGCATGCAGGATATAACATTGCATACTGTACACTTAGTTCCCGGAGCCTCCTTTTCACATCAATAAATTTAGCGCGATGCTTTTGCAGCTCTGCAGAAAAATCTGGAAACAGAGAAATCTTGGAATTGTCAATAGCCAGACTGCCACTCATGGTTCTAGCCTTAGACAGGATGGCATCTCTATCTTTGTAGTTAAGCAGCTTGAAAAGAAATGGGAGTGGGTGATTGCCCAGTGGCAAGGGGCGCGCTGGTACCCTATGCGTCCTTTCTACTGCAAAAAGCGGGGAGAAGGCCTCTTTGCCAAAGGTAGTTATCAGCCATTGCTCAATGAAGGAAACAGGATCCTTACCCTCGGCCCGCTCAGGAATACCTATAGCACGCACATTATTACGTCTCATGCGATTTTCTAGGTCATCTAAGCGTGCTGCATGCTGGGCTGTAAGATGACAATTGTATTGCAGATCTCTTTGCATGGGGGTCCTTTCATCTTCCATTGTGCTTAGTCTACCGTCCATGGCGGAAGTACGCTCCCTCAGCTTTTGCATATCATGGCGCACAAACGATATTTCAGCTTTCACCCCCTTAAGTTCATCAGCCATTGCAGTAATTGACATATTACATGATGTCACTGCGATAATATATCCCTTAAAGTGGGTTCTGTCTCATCTGTAACAGGAGATGCGTTCTGTCGCCCTGTGAACACATCCCTGGGGAGACTCACTGTGTCCCAGGCCTGAGATAATCCATCGACATCTTCCAGTGGGGCTGTGTCATCTGTTTCAGATTGGCCTCCCACAGCTTCTCCTTGTGCAGATGAGGATGACTGAGGGTCTTTGGGCAGTTTACCTCCAAAGAGAAGTTTCTGTGCCGCCTCTTTATATTTCTCCATGGATGATCTCTGTGTCCAGGCGCCATCTTGGCTGAGTTCTTCCATGAGGCTTCTGGCTTCTTTATTTTTCCTTGTCATGACAGGATTCGTGTATGAAGGGCGGCGGTACGGGTCGGGATCGTGTCCGGATCGGTTCCGATCCACAGGGGGTCTGAGATGAACCTGTAATACTGTTCTGCAGGATGTTTTGCCCGGTTTCTCGGCGGAGCAGGAGAGAGATGCGACCGTCTTGACACCTGGCTATTTAAAAAATTGTCGGGTCTGGTATTGATTTTAAGGAGAACCCCATGCCAAATTTTTTTTTTAAAAATGACGTGAGGTCCCACCCAAAATCCATACCTGACTCTTATCCGAGCATGTAGCCTGGTAGGTCAGTAAAGGGGGGAAGAGCAAGCTCCCCCCCTCCTGAACCATACCAGGCCACATGCCCTCAATATGGGGGGGTGCTTTGTTCCCATGTTCCCAAGGGTCTCTTCCCCACAACCCTGTGCTGTGGTTGTGGGCTTCACAATCCTCTCAAGGGTGCGGTTATCCCTGTTGCTTGTGCACCTTTTTCTAACACACTTTTTCCTTCCACTCAACTTTCTAATAATATGCTTGGATATAGCACTCTGTGAACAGCCAGCTTCTTTAGCAATGACCTTTTGTGACTTACCCTTCTTGTGGAGGGTGTCAATGACTGTCTTCTGGACAACTGACAAGTCAGCAGTCTTACCCCATGATTGTGTAACCTACTGAACCAGACTGAGAGACCATTTAAAGGCTCAGAAAACCTTTACAGGTCTTTTGAGTTAATTAGCTGATTAGAGTCTACAATATTGAACTTTTACACAATAGTCTAATTTTCTGAGATACTGAATGTTGGGCTCTCACTAGCTGTAAGCCATGATCATCAAAATTAATAGAAAGAAATGCTTAACCACTTCAGCCCCAGACCATTTAGCTGGCCAAAGACCAGAGCACTTTTTGCGATTCGGCACTGCGTTGCTTTAACTGACAATTGCGTGGCCGTGCGACGTGGCTCCCAAACAAAATGGATGCCCTTTTTTTCCCACAAATAGAGCTTTCTTTTGGTGGTATTTGATCACCTCTGCGTTTTTTATCTTTTGCTCTATAAACAAAAAAAGGGCGACAATTTTGAAAAAAAAAAGCAATAATTTTTACTTTTTGCTACAATAAATATCCCCCAAAAATATATAAAAATACACTTTTTTTCCTCAGTCTAGGCTGATACATATTCTTCTACAAATTATTTTTTTTTAAAAATTGCAATAAGCATTTATTGATTGGTTTGCGCAAAAGTTATAGCGTCTACAAAATAGGGGATACATTTATGGCATTTTTATTAATATTTATTCTTTACTAGTAATGGATATGCGATTTTTATCGTGACTGCGACATTATGGCGAACACATTGGACACTTTTGGCACAATTCACATTTATACAGCGATCAGTGTGATTAAAATGCACTGATTACTGTGTAAATGTGACTGGCAGTGAAGGGGTTAACTACTAGGGGGCTAGGAAGGGGTGAAGTGTGTCCTAGGGAGTGATTCTAACTGTTAGGGGGTGTGGCTACGAGTGACACTTCACTGATCGCTGCTCCCGATGAGAGGGAACAAACGATCAGTGACATGTTACATAGTTACATAGTAGGTGAGGTTGAAAAAAGACACAAGTCCATCAAGTCCAACCTATGTGTGTGATTATGTGTCAGTATTTCATTACATATCCCTGTATGTTGCGGTCATTCAGGTGATTATCTAATAGTTTCTTGAAGCTATCAATGCTCCCCGCTGAGACCACCGCCTGTGGAAGGGAATTCCACATCCTTGCCGCTCTTACAGTGAAGAACCCTCTACATAGTTTAAGGTTAAACCTCTTATTTTCTAATTGTAATGAGTGGCCACGAGTCTTATTAAACTCTCTTCTGCGAAAAAGTTTTATCCCTATTGTGGGGTCACCAGTACAGTATTTGTAAATTGAAATCATATCCCCTCTCAAGCGTCTCTTCTCCAGAGAGAATAAGTTCAGTGCTCGCAACTTTTCCTCATAACTAAGATCCTCCAGACCCTTTATTAGCTTTGTTGCCCTTCTTTGTACTCGCTCCATTTCCAGTACATCCCTCCTGAGGACTGGTGCCCAGAACTGGACAGCATACTCCAGGTGCGGCTGGACCAGAGTCTTGTAGAGCGGGAGAATTATCATTTTATCTCTGGAGTTGATCCCCCTTTTAATACATGCCAATATTCTGTTTGCTTTATTAGCAGCAGCTTGGCATTGCATGCCATTGCTGAGCCTATCATCTACTAGGACCCCCAGGTCCTTTTCCATCCTAGATTCCCCCAGAGGTTCTCCCCCCAGTGTATAGATTGCATTCATATTTTTGCCACCCAAATGCATTATTTTACATTTTTCTACATTGAACCTCATTTGCCATGTAGTCGCCCACCCCATTAATTTATTCAGGTCTTTTTGCAAGATTTCCACATCCTGCGGAGAAGTTATTGCCCTGCTTAGCTTAGTATCGTCTGCAAATACAGAGATTGAACTGTTTATCCCATCCTCCAGGTCGTTTATGAACAAATTAAATAGGATTGGTCCCAGCACAGAACCCTGGGGAACCCCACTACCCACCCCTGACCATTCTGAGTACTCCCCATTTATCACCACCCTCTGAACACGCCCTTGTAGCCAGTTTTCAATCCATGTACTCACCCTATGGTCCATGCCAACGGACCTTATTTTGTACAGTAAACGTTTATGGGGAACTGTGTCAAATGCTTTTGCAAAATCCAGATACACCACGTCTACGGGCCTTCCTTTATCTAGATGGCAACTCACCTCCTCATAGAAGGTTAATAGATTGGTTTGGCAAGAACGATTCTTCATGAATCCATGCTGATTACTGCTAATGATATCATTCTTATTACTAAAATCTTGTATATAGTCCCTTATCATCCCCTCCAAGAGTTTACATACTATTGATGTTAGGCTAACTGGTCTGTAATTCCCAGGGATGTTTTTTGGGCCTTTTTTAAATATTGGTGCTACATTGGCTTTTCTTCAATCAGCTGGTACCATTCCAGTCAATAGACTGTCTGTAAAAATTAGGAACAACGGTCTGGCAATCACCTGACTGAGTTCCCTAAGTACCCTCGGATGCAAGCCATCTGGTCCCGGTGATTTATTAATGTTATTAATGTTAAGTTTTTCAAGTCTAATTTTAATTCCGTCCTCTGTTAACCATGTAGGTGCTTCCTGTGTTGTGTCATGAGGATAAACACTGCAGTTTTGGTTACTGAAGCCCCCCGATTCACTCGTGAATACTGAGGAGAAGAATAAATTCAATACCTTTGCCATCTCCCCATCCTTTGTAACCAGATGTCCTTCCTCATTCTTTATGGGGCCAATATGGTCTGTCCTCCCTTTTTTACTGTTTACATACTTAAAGAATTTCTTGGGATTTTTTTTGCTCTCCTCCGCTATGTGTCCTTCATGTTCTATCTTAGCCATCCTAATTGCACCCTTACATTTCTTATTGCATTCTTTATCTGAATGCTGAGGATGATCCCTCAACCTTGTATTTTTTGAAGGCCTTCTCCTTTGCTTTTATATGCATTTTTACATTGGAGTTAAGCCATCCAGGATTTTTGTTCGCTCTTTTAAATTTATTACCCAATGGGATACATTGGCTAATGCCCTTATTTAATATGCTCTTAAAGCAAACCCATCTCTCCTCCGTATTCTTTGTTCCTAATATTTTATCCCAATTTATGCCTTTTAGCAAGGTTTGTAGTTTAGGGAAGTTGGCTCTTTTGAAATTCAGTGTCTTTGTGTTCCCTTCATGTTTCCTATTTGTGTGATTTATACTGAAAGTAATTGACCTGTGATCGCTGTTACCTAAATTGCCCCGTATTTCCACATCTGTGATCAGGTCTGTATTGTTGGTAATCAGTAGATCCAGTAATGTTTTATTTCTAGTTGGTGCGTCTACCATCTGACCCATAAAATTGTCCTGCAAGACATTAAGGAACTGGCGAGCCTTAAATGAATACGCGGTTCCCTCCGCCCAGTCTATGTCTGGATAATTAAAATCCCCCATTATGATAACACTTCCCATCCTTGCTGCTAATCCAATTTGTGATAGGAGATCCGTCTCCACTTCCTCCCTCAGGTTAGGGGGCCTATAGCATACTCCCAGTATTATTTTCCCCTTAACTTCATCCCTTTGGAGCTCTACCCATAAGGATTCCACCTCCTCACTAGCTCCCTCAGTGATGTCATCTCTCACATTCACTTGTACATTATTCTTGATATATAGGCATACCTCTCCCCCTTTTTTACCCTCTCTATCCTTGCGGTATAGGGGATACCCTTGAATGTTTGTCAGCCAATCATGAGAGCTGTTGAACCAGGTCTCTGAAATTCCCACAAAATCCAAATCCTCCTTGTACAACAGTATCTCTAGTTCACCCATCTTGTCCGCCATGCTCCTGGCATTGGTGAACATGCCACATAGTTTAGACCGGTCGCATATTGTCCTCATATTGGGTGTTTCAAGATTGCAACTAGGACTTGCTACTATACTCACCTTGTGTTTTTGTGCTTTGGTTAACCTATCACTAATGCCCCCAATACTACCCTCTGGAATATCTTCCGCGCTGGCTATCACTGTCTTTGGACCCTCCCCCCCATCGCCTAGTTTAAAAACCCCTCTAACTTTTTGGCCATCTTCATTCCCAGCAGATCTGCACCCTCCTCATTTAGGTGCAGTCCGTCCCTTCTATAGAACCGTTTACCGACCGACTAGTAGTCGGCCCAGTCCTCCAGGAACCCAAACCCCTCCTTACTACACCAGCTCTTCAGCCACTTGTTTACTTCCCTAATCTCCCTCTGCCTTTCTGGTGTGGCTCGATGTACCGGTAGTATTCCTGAGAACACTACCTTGGAGGTCCTTTTCCTCAATTTAGCACCTAAGTCCCTAAAATCGTTCTTTAGGACACTCCATCTGCCTCTGACTTTGTCATTGGTGCCAAAATGCACCATGACAGCCGGGTCTTCCCCAGCCCCTCCCAGTAATCTGTCCACAAGATCCGTAATGTGCCGAACCCGAGCGCCCGGTAGACAACATACTGTTCGGCGCTTCAGGTCTTGGTTAAAGATTGCCCTCTCTGTCCTTCTGAGAATTGAGTCCCCTACCAGTCCCCTGTCTTTCCTTTCCCTTTGCTGCCCCCCCCCACTCTTACTGGAGGAGTTCTTCCCCTGGCAGCTAGGAGAGTCCCTCATCTCCAGCAGTGCTGGTCCCTGACTGGTTTCACCAATGTCACTCAATGGAGCGTACTTATTGGGATGCTCCAGTCCTGGATCGGCCTCTCTGGCACTTCCCCCTCTACCCCTCCTGACTGTCACCTATCTACTCTTTGCTAGTGCCTGCACCTCTTTGTCTCCACCCGCCTCTGTGCTGGCCCCTGCCGGCACCTGCCGTGTACGTTCCTGACTCACCTTTAGTATGGAGGGACTTCTCAGTGCTGACAGTTGCTTCCCCAGATTCATTTTGCACAGCAGTATTCGCCCTCGATCGGATGATCAAGGAACGCATACATGCGGCAAGATGTACAAAGAGTCACCTCTCCACACCCGCCGGGCATCGTACCTATTAAATATAGTGAGGATTTGGGGATTTTACCCTGTCCAAATTACCTAACAGCTAGCTTCCTGGCACTAATACTCAAGACAATACACAGGTACACAACAAGACAATACACAGGTACTCACAGACCTACGTGCAATCGCAGAACAGTCGCAGACCTACGTGCACTCGCAATACTCAAGTATACAGTACACAATACACAAGTACTAACGATCCACACACACTACTCAGACAACACTCAGACACTCACACTACACAGGTACTATGACCCCTGTTATAACCTCCTGTTTTAAACTCTGGTTTTTAACTCCCACTTATACCAGCTCCACTTACACCGAGTTCCACAGCCTCAGACTGAGCACGCTCAGACTGAGTCCTACACCCAGTTAAATAGGCACCTGTGAGCAATTACCAACCCCCTTAATTGATAGACTGATGGAACCAGAGAAAAAAAAAAAAAGCTATTTAAAAAGTGACAGCAAAAGGCAAATTAAAAAAACTAAAAGGAAAAGCCCCAAAAATGCAACCCAGCAAACAAACAGCAAGCAAACAAACAGCAAGCAAACAAACAGCAAACAAACAGCAAGACTTGTACACTCTAACTCTGGTTTTTAACTCCCACTTATACCAGCTCCACTTACACCGAGTTCCACAGCCTCAGACTGAGCAGGCTCAGACTGAGTCCTACACCCAGTTAAATAGGCACCTGTGAGCAATTAACCACCCCCCTTAATTGATAGACTGATGGAACCAGAGAAAAAAAAAAAAAAAGCTATTTAAAAAGTGACAGCAAAAGGCAAATGAAAAAAACTAAAAGGAAAAGCCCCAAAAATGCAACCCAGCAAACAAACAGCAAGCAAACAGCAAGCAAACAGCAAACAAACAGCAAGACTTGTACACTCTAACTCTGGTTTTTAACTCCCACTTATACCAGCTCCACTTACACCGAGTTCCACAGCCTCAGACTGAGTCCTACACCCAGTTAAATAGGCACCTGTGAGCAATTAACCACCCCCCTTAATTGATAGACTGATGAAACCAGAGAAAAAAAAAAAAAAAAAAAGCTATTTAAAAAGTGACAGCAAAAGGCAAATGAAAAAAAACTAAAAGGAAAAGCCCCAAAAATGCAACCCAGCAAACAAACAGCAAGCAAACAAACAGCAAGCAAACAAACAGCAAACAAACAGCAAGACTTGTACACTCTAACTCTGGTTTTTAACTCCCACTTATACCAGCTCCACTTACACCGAGTTCCACAGCCTCAGACTGAGCACGCTCAGACTGAGTCCTACACCCAGTTAAATAGGCACCTGTGAGCAATTAACCACCCCCTTAATTGATAGACTGATGGAACCAGAGAAAAAAAAAAAGCTATTTAAAAAGTGACAGCAAAAGGCAAATGAAAAAAACTAAAAGGAAAAGCCCCAAAAATGCAACCCAGCAAACAAACAGCAAACAAACAGCAAGCAAACAAACAGCAAACAAACAGCAAGACTTGTACACTCTAACTCTGGTTTTTAACTCCCACTTATACCAGCTCCACTTACAGCTCCACATGTCACTAGGAAGAACAGGGAGATGTTGTGTTTACACTGACATCTCCCCGTTCTTCAGCTCCGTGACACGATCGCGGGACACCGGCGGATATCGAGTGCACGCAACCACACGGCGGCAAATTTAAAGGGACGTACCTGTACGCCCATTTGCCTGTCCGTGCCATTCTGTCGACGTATATCTACATGAGGCGGTCGGCATTTGTGGTTAAAATATATCACTCTGTGTGTAATGAATGTATATGCTTTTCTGGGTTTTTTTTGCCTTCCTCTGGATCAACTGTGGGTGAAGGATCGTGTATATGGGGTGGTATGATTTATTTATTTTTTTTATTGGTTGAACTAGATGGACTTGTGTCTTTTTTCAACCTGACTAACTATGTAACTATGTATATAATATATAAGTTTCACCTTTTGAATTGAATTACTGAAACATATTAACTTTTTGATGATATTCAAATTTTTTGAGATATACCTGTACATATTTTTAAGGACATAGAAGATTTTATTTGGAACGTTGTGTTAATTAAATAATACTCTGCTATTTTTTTCTTTTTAGGTAGACAAGTGTACAAAAATGTAAAATATTATTTTTTTTACATTTTTTCCTATTTCTTAATCTATTAGCATTTTTTAAACTCTTTTTTTATTAGATATTAGCATATTTTTAATAGTGCAACTGTATTTAGCTGTTGAACCTCTTAATACTTGGCACTGCAGAATAAAATTAGCATTTATCTGCATTTATCCTTTTTATCAACTGAGCCTTCAGCTTTCATGTGGTCAGAAATTGTACATTAACCTTTCACCACATGGCGTCATGTTGGGGAACATTAGATTGTGGGTGGGAAGGGGTTAGGGACATTACAATAGTATTAGAGATAGTAGAACAATCTTGTAAATCCAGAATGCTCTGAAATATGACATTATCCAACAATAAATGTTTATTTCTAAAATTAAGATTTTTTTTTCCAAATGAAAAATATACAGGAAAAACAGAATTTATAAATGTGTGCCTTTCAAAGGTGTATCTCTAGGCAAAACCTTTTTAGTTATGGGTGGCATATTGGGGAAGGGTTAGACCTTCATTCAAGTTTTTATTGTTGATTATGTCCCCTTTGGGAAAATTCAAAACTCTAATTGTCCTGGTGACTAATGTCACTAAAACAAGTGAGAGGGAATCCAAAATGTTAGATTTGTCCCCAGAACAAAGACTTAGGAGAAATCTTCCAATAGGGACAAGTGTTCTGTGGACAACTGTCTAAGAAAATAATTCCCCTCACTTTAGGAGATTTCCTGTGTTGCCAGGTGTTTGGCTAGAGACAGAGAGTGATTTAAGACACTGTGCTGCAGTGCTCTCTGTGCTCCCAATAGACTTCAGCTGAATGGGCTAACACTACCTCATCTACATCCACCAGGGGGAGCTGACAAACAGAAGGAGCTCAGTAGACACAAGGAGCTCAAAGTGGCCAGCACTGAATCATGGGAAATGTAGTGCAAGGGAAAGATCATACTGTGGGAGTCAATGAACTATACAACCACAATTCTTGATGTGAGCTGTATTTTCACAGGCTGAATACTAAAAGAGTTTCTTTTTTGCTGTGAGTAGACCGAGGTGTGCCTGGTCCTGCTCCTGTGTGCACATGAACCTGCTACAAGCCTGGGGCCATGTGCTGAGGACCATAGTCATTGTAGACATATCTGTAAGTGAGCTGACATCTGAACAGATGTTGCTACATAGCTACATAGTCAGGTTGAAAAAAAACACTAGTACATCTAGTTCAACCAATAAAAAAAAAATAGATAGAAAACCTCCATATACACTATCCTATATCCATAGTTGATCCAGAAGAAGGCAAAAAACCCTAATACAGCATGGTTTGCTCCAGTGGGAAAAAAAATACCTTCCTGATCCCCCAGGAGACAATTGGATATTCCCTGGATAAACTACCCCTATTATTATTACCTCTAAAGATTAGTATCCAGTTGTATTTTGTGCATTTAGGAATGCGTACAGCTCTTTAATAAAAAAACAATCTACTGAGCTGGCCAGAAATAATGCTTGAGGGAGTTTATACCACATTTTTACAGCTCCTACTGTGAAGAAGCCTTTCGATATGTGAAGCTTACACCTCTTTTCCTCCAGGTATAAAGAATGCCCCTGTGTCCTCTGTAATGACCTGAAAGTGAATAACTTAACACTAGGTCCATTATATGGCCCATTTATGTATGTATGCATGTTGATCATATCCCCCCTTAATCACCTCTTCTCAGGAGAGAATAAATTCAGCGTATCTCTCCTCATAGCTGAGCTCCTCCATGCCTCTTATCAGTCTGGCTTCTCTTCTCTGCACTTCCTCCCATTCTCCGATATCCTTTTTGTGAACTAGTGCCGAAAACTGAACTTCATATTCAAGATGAATTCTTACTAATGATTTGTACAGGGGAAGCAGTGGCGGAACTACCGCCATAGCGACACACGCGGGCGCTATGGGGCCCGCAGCCGAGTGGAGCCCGGTGAGGACAGGCGGCTCCGTGGGTGAGAGCGGGCGGCTCTGAGGGCTGTCAGGCGGCTCAGTTTGTGAGACAGCTGGGCAGCTGGTGGGTGAGCGGGCTGGCCAATCAGGGAGCTGGCGGGCAGGGGAGCATAGAGATGACATCATCTCTCACCGTCGGCGCCCGCCCTGCATCCCTGCAGTGCAGTTCCCCCCTCACTGTGCAGGCAGCCGCGGGAAGCAGAGAGATTACATTATCTCTCTGCTGCCTGACTGATAATCTGCTGCCGGACTCTGGGACACAGCAGGAAAGTGACACAGCAAGTGAAAATCCGTAAAGTGTGACAGGTGACATGGCAAGTGACAATCCGGGACGTGGCAAGTGACAATCCTTAATGTGTGGCAGGTAACGTAGCAAGTGACAATCCGTGACATGGCAAGTGACAATCCGTAACGTGTGGCAGGCGACGATGCAAGTGACAATCCGTAATGTGTGGCAAGTGACAATCCGTAATGTGTGGCAAGTGACAATCTGGGACATGGCAAGTGACAATCCGTAATGTGTGGCAGGTGACATGGCAAGTGACAATCCGGGACATGGAAGTGGACAATCCGCAACATGTGGCAGGTGACATTCTGCAATGTGTGACAAGTGACAATCTGCATCTGGTGGCAGGCGACGTGGCAAGTAGACAATCCGTAATGTGTGGCAGGTGATGTGGCAAGTGACATTCTGTGACAAGTTGCATCTGGTGGCAGGCGACGGTGGCAAGTGACACGTTCAGGGCTCCCACTGATTCTGCATTATTGTGAGTTGAACTATTTCATTTTATATAACAGAACAGAAATTGGTTAGAAGGCATGGAGGTCAGCAATGTGTGTCCTTCAGGGGCTGCATACAGTATACTGCATACTTTATTGTTCTAAATTAATATAAGCTGTTGCCTGAGTACTGTGCCACATGGGTGTGGTAATCTGTTGTTCAATGGCATTAGTTCATTTTTTTGTGGGATGGGGGCTGTTTGCGGGGGGGGGGGGGGGGGGGCCAGGCCCATACAACATTTTGCTATGGGGCCCTGTGATTTCTAGCTATGCCCCTGAGGGAAAGAATTATGTGTCTCTCTCTCTCTCTCTCTAGAGTATATATATTTTTTAATACAAGAAAGGATTTTGCTAACTTTAGAAACTGCAGCTTGCGGTATTGCATGCTATTATTAAGTCTATGATCTTCCAGAGCATTCAGATCCTTTTCCACCATTGACTTCCCCTGCTGCTCTTCTCCTCGCCTAGTGTGTATGATGCATGCATGTTTTTATCCCCCAAGTGCATAACTTTACATTTATTAACCACTTCAATACAGGGCATTTATACACCCTTCCTGCCCAGAACAATTTTCAGCTTTCAGCGCTCTCACACTTTGAATGACAATTACTCAGTCATGCTACACTGTACCCAAACACATTTTTTATATTTTTTTTCGCACAAACAGAGCTTTCTTTTAGTGGTATTTAATCACTGCTGGGTTTTTATTTTTTGCAATATAAGCGAAAAAAGAGAGAACATTTTGAAAACAAAACACTTTTTTTTTAGTTTCTATTGTAAAATTTTGCAAAGAAGTAATTTTTCTTCATAAATGTGGGCCAAAATGTATACTGCTACATATCTTTAGTAAAAAAAAAAAAAAAAAAAAAATTAGTGTAAGTTATAGGCCCCTTTCACACGGACGAATAGAATGGTGCTTTTAGCTGCGGATTTTCTCATTTTCTACCGCAGCTAAAAGCACACAATGCTTTCCTATGGCCCCATTCACATACTGCGTTTAGCTGTGAATTAGATACATGCGGTTCTGTGCGGATAGAAAAAATAGAATTGCCTGCGTCCAGGAGCGATTTAGCGCAGCTATCCGCACATAACCGCAGTTAATCGCAGTGCACTGTGTCAGCTACGGATAACAGTGCCGAGCTGCTCATCGGGAAAGGAAAAATAATCCCCGCCAATACCCGGCAGTGTTTGGTATGAATCTTGAGGGGGAACTCCACGCCAATTTTAAATAAAAAAACGGCGTGGGTTCCCCCCCAGGGGCATACCAGGCCCTTAGGTCTGGTACGGATTTTAAGAGGAACCCCTACGCCAAAAAAACGGCGTGGGGCCCCCCAAAATCTATACCAGACCCTTATCCGAGCACGCAGCCTGGCCGGTCAGGAAAGGGGGTGGGAGCGAGCGCCCCCCCTCCTGAGCCGTACCAGGCCGCATGCCCTCAACATGGGGGGGTGGGTGCTTTGGGGGACTGGGCGCCCTGCGGCCCCCCACCCCAAAGCACCTTGTCCCCATGTTGATGAGGACAAGGGCCACTTCCCGACAACCCTGGCCGTTGGTTGTCGGGGTCTGCAGGCGAGGGGCTTATCAGAATCCGGGAGCCCCCTTTAATAAGGGGGCCCCCAGATCCCGACCCCCCACCCTATGTGAATGAGTATGGGGTACATGGTACCCCTACCCATTCACCTGGGGAAAGAAATGTCAATAAAAAACACACTACACAGGTTTTTAAAGTATTTTATTAGACAGCTCCGGGGGTCCTCTTCCGGCTTCGGGGGTCCTCTTCCGGCTTCGGGGGTCTCTCCGGTCCTCCGCGCTCTCTTCTGCCGGGCTCCTCCACTATCTTCTGCTCTTTTGCCGCTCTTTTGCCAGCGGAGGAGCCCGGACTGCTGCCTTCTGCCTCCTTCTCTTCTTCCGATGTTGACACGACGATCTCTCCGGCTGGACTGGTCTCTGAGCTCTCCGCTCTGACTTATATAGGCGGTGACCCCGCCCCCTTATGCCATCACAGTCCCTGGGCATGCTGGGAGTGTGGCGTTTTAGGGGGCGTGGTCAACATCACCCGGTACGGGGTCATCGCCTATATAAGTCAGAGCAGAGAGCTCAGAGACCATTCCAGCCGGAGAGACTGTCGTGTCAACATCGGAAGAAGAGAAGAGGGAAGAAGATGATCCAGAGGTCCGGGCCACCGCTAGCAAAACAGTGGGAGAAGATAGCGGTGGAGCCGGCAGAAGATCCGGACACCGGGAGAAGACGCCGGAGAGACCTCCCGACGTCGGAAGAAGACCCCTGGAGCTGTCTAATAAAATACTTTAAAAACCTGTGTAGTGTGTTTTTTATTGACACTTCTTTCCCCAGGTGAATGGGTAGGGGTACGATGTACCCCATACTCATTCATAAAAGGTGGGGGGCAGGGATCTTGGGGCCCCCTTATTAAAGGGGGCTCCTGGATTCCGATAAGCCCCTCGCCCGCAGACCCCAACAACCAACGGCCAGGGTTGTCGGGAAGAGGCCCTTGTCCTCATCAACATGGGGACAAGGTGCTTTGGGGTGGGGGGGCCGCAGGGCGCCCCCTCCCTCAAAGCACCCACCCCCCATGTTGAGGGCATGCGGCCTGGTACGGCTCAGGAGGGGGGGCGCTCGCCCGTCCCCACCCCCTTTCCTGACCTACCGGGCTGCGTGCTCGGACAAGGGTCTGGTATGGATTCTGGGGGGGACCCCAGGCCGTTTTTTCGGCGCAGGGGTTCCTCTTAAAATCCGTACCAGACCTAAGGGCCTGATATGCCCCTGGGGGAAACCCACGCCGGTCTTTTATTTAAAATTTGGCGTGGAGTTTCCCCTCAAGATTCATACCAAACAGTGCGAGTCGGTACCCTGTCGGGTTGCCATGGAGATGGCAAACCACAGCTAAACGCAACCGCAGCTAATCGCACTGTGCAAATGCAGCTGATCGCAGTGCCTGGAGTCTAAATTTCACAGGAAAAATACATGCTTTTAAGTGCGGCAGAATAGCCGTCCGTGTGAAAGGCGCCATAGAGTCTACAAGCTATGGTGCAAATCATTGAAAATTGATCACACCTCATGTACTGAAGGCCTATCTCATTTCTTGAAACCCTAACAAGCCAGGAAAGTACAAATACCCCCCAAATGACCCCTTTTTGGAAAGTAGACATTCCAAGGTATTTAGTAAGAGGCATTGTGAGTTTTTTGAAGTTGTAATTTTTTTCCCCACAATTCTTGGGAAAATGAAGAATTCTTTTTTATTTTTATTTTTTTACATAAAATTATCATTATAACAAGTTATTTCTCTTGCACAGCACATGCATACTTGCAATGACACCCCAAAATACATTCTGCTACTCCTCCTATAGCGATACCACATGTGTGAGACTTTTACACAGCCTGGCCACATATCAGCCCAACAGTAGCACCTTCAGGCGTTCTAGGAGCAGAAATTACACATCTCATTTGATGACAACCTATCACACTTTTGAAGGCCCTTGAGCACCAGGACAATGGAAACCCCCACAAAATGACCCCATTTTGGAGATCTAACACCCAATGTAGAATCCATGAGGCATAACGAGTATTTTAAATGTGTGAGACTTCCTGGATCCATTACCTCACAGAAGCGCTCCCTGTTGCGCTTTTTCTTATCGGCTGCCAGGCAGATCATACCCTTATTCTGGAAAACCACCACTAGACCCCCACTTGCCTTATGGGTTTCGACAATGAATGACATTATGTGCATGGAGGAGAGGATAGCCACGGATAACGATACTTTTGATAAATTCAAAACTTTATGGCTTATCAGGATTGAATACTCTACATCGGACGCCCTGAAAACCTTATTGACTACCCAAGGTTAGATACAGATACTCACACTTACCTTCAATACTCCATGCTCATGTTGTCGCACCGGGGTCTATTCCACGCCCCCCCCTTGTACCCTGCCCCTCTTTTCTTTTTTCCACCCACTTTTCTTTCCTTTCTCTTCGCCTTCCTGAACTCTAATGCTACCTCATAGTCAGTGGTTATAGTTTCTTCTAGATGAATCTACACGTTTTCATAGACAGATCATTACTACATAATATTGTCGGATAATGAGGGTTTCCTATCCTGCAAGATTTAATCCAACATTGTACGTTGGAATAGGATATATCCAGTAATGTTTTTGTTATTGATAACTGACTACCAACCTTTTTGTACAAAATTTCTTTGATATTATCAATAAAAACATATTTGACACTAAATGTGTGAGACTTTTACATAGCCTTGCCACATACAGAGGCCCAACATTGAAGTAGCACCTTCAGGCGTTCTACAAGCATAAATTAGACATCTCATTTCTCAACCACCTATTACACTTTTGAAGATCCTGGAGCACCAGGACAATGGAAACGTCCACAAAATGACCTTCTTTTGGAAAGCTAACAACCCAACGTATAATCTATGAGGCATAATGAGTCTTTTGAACAGTTCATTTTTTTCCAGAAGTTTTTGGGAAATGTGGAATGAAAACGCATTTTTTTTTTTTTTTTTACACAAAGTTGTCCATTTATAAGATATTTCCAACAGACAGCATGTACATAGCAAAAATGACACCCCAAAATACATTCTGCTACTCCTCTTGAGTATGGCGAGGCCCAACATCCAAGTAGCACCATCAGGCATTCTTGGAGCATAAACTACACATATAATTTCCTGACAACCTATTACATTGTTGAAGGCCCTTCATATTTATAACACATAGCATGTACTGTACATACCAATTACAAATCAAAATACATTCTGTTGTGCAAAGGGTAAAAAAAAGATTACCTGCTGTTTTAGTAGTGCAGTGGTCCACAGAGGAGAGCATTGGTCCAGGCAGCAGGCAGGAACGTGGACAGCAACAGCAAAACAGGCAGCAGACAGGAATACTGTCCACAGTCAGTACAGGTAGAGATGTTGTCAGCACAGCCAAAGCATTGGTCCAGGTAGCCGGCAAGGATGTGGTCAGCAGCAGCAAAAGGATCGCCCAGGCAGCAGGCAGGAATACTGTCCATAGTTAGTACAGGCAGCAGACAGAGATATGGTCAGTACAACCAAAGTATTGGTCCAGGCAACAGGCACATGGTCCACAAACTCCTGGGTCAGTGCAGGCAGAGATATTGTCAGCACAGCCAAAGTAGTTGTCCAGGCAGCAGGCAGGACCATCAAGCTTAGGGCCTCGGTCAGGAAAGAGAGGGGACAGGGGTAGAGGCTTCTCCCACCCAAATCTCTTTGAAGCCTCTGGACAACCAGACCCTGTTCTGGGAACACAGAAAACCAAAAACTGTTTTTCTCAACTCAGAACACTCTTCTGGAGCCCTCACATATGTAAGACCCCTGTGTAGCAGGGTGAAGGATCAGTCCAAGGGGCAGGCAAAAACATGGTCAACAGGCCGAGGTCAGTGCAGGTAAAAGGCAGAAATAGACGGTAGGCAGAGGCATAGTCAATAGTCCAGGGTCAGTTCACGTGAAAGGCAGAAACATGGCGGATAAACAATGCAGACGGCAGGCAGAGGCATAGTAGATAAACAGGCCAGGGTCAGTTCACATGGAAGGCAATGATGTGGTTGGTTGAGACACCAGGGAAATATTGAGGACAGGAATTGAAAATGGGGAAATGGCAGTCTATTAGAAATATGGGCTAATAGTTACAAGAGTGTGATAGCGTCTGAAGCATTCTCCGATGCAAAGGCCAGATTGGGAGGGACATTGGGGACAATGGAAAATGGTGTCTTTCTTAACTCCTCTTTTGGTGCACATCTGACATTGATTTTGGCGTCTTCTTCTGGCTGCTGATGGTGGAATATGGTCAGGAAAATGGCGCTCATGTAGTCTGCTGACACAATCAAAGTGAATGCTTTCGGGGGGGGTCCTTGTTGATAGATCAGGGCAGTGGCGATGTCTTCAATAAACTTTAGGAAGCTGTTGGGTGTTTCCATCGATTTTTGATAGATGATGAAAGAATTATACATAGCCAAATGAAAAAAGTAAATTATACCAGAAGAAGGGTTTTCGTGTTGATAGATAGGGCTGCAACATTTGATCATTTAAATCCACCCCCTACCCATGAATTTATTGTACTCATGGATACAGGAAGGCTTTCGAATGGGACCGCGTCTTCAGTGAAGTTCCACCGAGGTGTCATCGTGGCTTGTGGACATGATATACACATCTTTCCTATCCCTTCACTTCACAGCCAACACTTCCTCATTCCTCAAGCTTGTCGATTCCCCCCTTTGTAGCCTTGTGGTGACTAGTCTCTGTGGGAAGCCCTTTCTGTATTTTCTTGCTGTACCACAGGCCAAAGTATTCTTCAGGTATAGGTGGCAGAAAAAGGGGCAAACTAGTATAATAATTGTCCATATCAATGTGATACCCCTTTTGCAAGAGTGGGAATGCCAACTCCCAGACAATTTTCCCGCTTATTCCCATGTACGGTGGACACTCAGGGTGCTGGAGCTGGGAGTCTTTGCCTTCATATACGTGAAGGCATGCACATATCCGGTGGAGCTTTCACAGGGTCTGTTGAGCTTCAATCCGTACCTCACCCTCTCACTGGGGATATACTGCTTGATTCCCAGCCGGCCTGTGAAATGGACCATGGATTCGTCCACAGAGATGTTCTGGTCGGGGCTATAAAGTTCGGCAAACCTCTTAGAGAAAAAATCAATTAGGGGGTGAATTTTATATAGTTTATCAAAGTCTGGGTGATTTGGGGGGGGGGCACTGTGAGTTATCACTGAAATGCAGGAAATGCATTATAATTTCATATGGTGTGTGGGGGAGAGGGTTGGTAAACCAATATCCATGCACTTCATTTTTTTGAGCGTTAGTCCTAAAAACAATTTAAGCTCTTCCACTGTTAGGGGTCTCCATTCAAAAGGATGGGCATAGCTTGAGCTGGGGTTGTTTTCTATGAATTGCTGGGCACAAAGATTGGTTTGGTCCACGATGCCTTGAACTAATTTGTCAGGAAAAAATAAATTTAAAAAATCCATTTCAGAAAAACCTTCAGTGTTGACCTGCACACCTGGCTGTGCTGTGAAAAGGGGGATTGTGACTGACCCTGTGCTAGAAGGCAGCCACAATGGGTTTGCCAAGGCATCCGGAAGCTGGATTTGGGCTCTGATTCTTTGGCGTGAAATTCCCCCACTTGTACTGGACCTTTTCTCCTGGGGTCTAGCAGCGCTTGTACTGGGCCTCTCCTCCTGGGGTCTAGCGGCGTTGGCATTTGCCAATTGGCCATTGGGGTGTCTGGCACTGCTGGTAGCTGCCTGGTTTTCAGACCGTCTTCTTTTTGGACAGACTACTTCCTCCTCTGTTTGGGATGCCAATGTACTGCCTTCGACGGGCTCATATTCTGAACCAGAATCGGAAGCAGAACTGTAACTGGGCGGTGAGAGCTCTCAGATGCTCTCATCGGTATGTGATATGCCTCTTCTGGAGTGTATACTTTTCTGGACATAGTGGCTGTATGACGGGTGACGCTGATGGGCTGCGCGTCAGGGACTAATGGGCTGAACGTCAGGGACTAATGGGCTGCACCTTGGTAGTAATTGGCTGCACAGACAGGTACTCTGATAGGCTCACGGAACAGGTACTCCTGATGGATGGGCACTGTGAGTTATCACTGAAATGCAGGAAGCACATTATAATTTCATATGGTGTGTGGTGGAGAGGGTTGGTAAACCAATATGCATGCACTTAATTTTTTTGAGCGTTAGTCCTAAAAACAATTTAAGCTCTTCCACTGTTAGGGGTCTCCATTCAAAAGGATGGGCATAGCTTGAGCTGGGGTTGTTTTCTATGAATTGTTGGGCACAAAGATTGGTTTGGTCCACGATGCCTTGAACTAATTTGTCAGGGAAAAATAAATGTAAAAAATCCATTTCAGAAAAACCTTCAGTGTTGACCTGCACACCTGGCTGTGCTATGAAAAGGGGTATTGTGGCTGACCCTGTGCTAGAAGGCAGCCACAATGGGTTTGCCAAGGCATCCGGAAGCTGGATTTGGGCCCTAATTCTTTGGCGTGAAATTACTCCACTTGTACTGGGCCTTTTCTCCTGGGGTCTAGCAGCGCTTTTACTGGGCCTCTCCTCCTGGGGTTTAGCGCTGTTGGCATTTGCCAATTGGTCATTGGGGTGTCTGGCTGTGCTGGTAGCTGCCTGGTTTTCAGACCCTCTTCTTTTTGGCCAGACTACTTCCTCCTCTGATTCGGATGCCAATGTACTGCCTTCGACGGGCTCATATTCTGAACCAGAATCAGAAGTAGAACTGTAACTTGGAGGTGAGAGCTCCTAGCTGCTCTCATCGGTATGTGATATGCCTCTTCTGGAGTGTATACTTTTCTGGACATAGTGGCTGTATGACGGGTGACGCTGATGGGCTGCACGTCAGGGACTAATGGGCTGAACGTCAGGAACTAATGAGCTGCACCTTGGTAGTAATTGGCTGCACAGACAGGTACTCTGATAGGCTCACGGAAAAGGTACTCCTGATGGGATCACGGGATGGATACTCCTGATGGGATCACCAGACAAGGAACTCCTGATGGTATGACAGGTACTCAGATGGGATGACAGGTACTCAGATGGTATGACAAGTATTCAGATGGGATGATGGGTACTTGGATGGGATGATAGGTACTCTGACGGGATGACAGGTACTCAGATGGGATGGATGGATGACAGGTACTCAGATGGGATGGATGGTGACAGGTACTCAGATGGGATGGATGGTGACAGGTACTCTGATGAGCTCAGACAGGTACTGATGACAGGTCCTCTTTATTCAGGTATCGGTAACTCACTATTAACAGCGATCTCCTCCTCACACTGGATCGGTGTGTGAGGAGGATAGTTAGTCAGGTTGAAAAAAGACACAAGTCCATCCAGTTCAACCATAAATTGAACTGGAACCCAGTAACAACCGTTACCCTCAGGTTTGTTGACATTAGTGACCGGCTGTGATTGGACAAAGCCAGTTACGTGGTAAAGAGCCAATTTAATTGGTTCTTTACCCTGATTGGGGCTGGGCTTTGTCGGAGGAAAAAGTCTAAACTGCGATTGCCCCCGGGGGCACGCCGATCTGCATTGTGATTGGCTGTGATTGGATACAGCCGGTCACGCGGTAAGAAGCCAATTTCATTGGCTCTTTACCCTGATCAGGGAGGGGCTGTGTCCCGAGGGACACGCTCGATCCACGATCATCATTTCACGGGCCTCTGGGGGCCCGCAGTAGCGGTGGGCAGCCGAGGATGTCATATGACGCCCGCCCAGGATGGGAGATCCCATCTGCGGATGTCATATGACTATGGCTGGGTATTGAAGTGGTTAACATTAAAGCTCATTTGTCACAGTTGCCCAGTTAAATAGTGCATTGAGGTCAGCTTGTAAATTGGAGACATCCAGTAAGGACATAGTTCCACTGCATACCTTGGTGTTTGGGGAAATTGCATAATATATATTTCCTTATTATTATTGTGGCTCGTTAATAAATTCTAAGCCTTCAAATCTTGGTTAAGGAGGCCATATAAGAACATAGTGTAAAAGGAGAACCTTGCGCCAAACAATAATTAATAAACCTAATATATATATAGCTGCTCCCCAAAACAATGAAAGAACACTGTGCAATTGGAAGATGGGTGATAGGAGGCGCTGTGTAGCTAATAATATGTGCCTTATCTTAACTGCTTCAGCCCCGGAAGATTTTACCCCCTTCCTGACCAGAGCACTTTTTCAACTGACAATCGCACAGTCGTGCGATGTTGCAACCAAAAAAAATTGACATTCTTTTTTTTCCCCACAAATAGAGCTTTCTTTTGGTGGTATTTGATCACCTCTGTGGTTTTTATTTTTTGCGCTATAAACAAAAAATTTTGAAAAAAAAAACAACATATTATACTTTTTGCTATAATAAATATCCCCAAAAAAATATAAAAAAACTAATTTTTTCCTCAGTTTAGGCCGATATGTATTCTTCTACATATTTTTGGTAAAAAAAAAATCACAATAAGCGTATATTGATTGGTTTGCGCAAAAGTTATAGCGTCTACAAAATAGGGGATAGTTTTATGGCATTTTTAGTATTAATCTTTTCTTTTATTAGTAATGGGGCGCGATCTGCGATTTTTATCGTGACTGCGACATTATGGCGGACACATCGGACACTTTTGACACTATTTTGGGACCATTGTCATTTATACAGCGATCAGTGCTATACAAATGCACTGATTACTGTGTAAATGACACTGGCAGGGAAGAGATTAAACACTAGGGGGCGATCAAGGGGTTAAGTGTGTCTTAGGGAGTAATTCTGACTGTGGGGGGATGGGCTACCACTCACATGACAGCGATCACTGCTCCCGATGACAGGGAGCAGTGATCTCTGTCATGTCACTAGGCAGAATGAGGAAATGCCTTGTTTACATAGGCATCTCCCCGTTCTGTGGCTCCGTGACATGATCGCCGGGACCCCAGCGGACATTGAGTCCACGTGTCCAGCAGACACGGTCACGCTGTACACGGCGGGCACGCCCGCTAGCCCTGCCAGTTAAAGGGGACGTAAGGGTACGCCCATTTGCCCACAGCTGCCATTGTGCCGACGTATACCGGTGTGCAGCGGTTGGCAAGTGGTTAAAGGCCATATAACATGGAATAAAGTGACATGTGCAATAAAGGTGCAAATGAGGTAACTACTATCTGCCTAAAAAGTGCTATAGGACATAGAAAAATCAATTCCAATATAAAGTGCAACAATGAATGTACCAATGTGGGATGATTAATAAAAGAAGCATAAAAAAAGTCCATAATGTAAATTAATAGTGGCTTCTGGATGGCAGAGTTCCTTCACCGTTAACATAAAAATGACACCAAAAGTGCTCAGTTATGAAAACTGCTCACCAGATGGATATGACCTCTTTAATTAAAAAGATGGTCTAATGTGCTGTAGGGAAATATCTATTAGGTACCCTTAGTTAATGGTTGAAGCCTCTGTGCTGTGTCCTCCTCTCCTCCAAATTATCTCATAAGGAAACAAAAGGACAATCCATAACGCAATACTGTATTTTTATTTAAAAATAATACAAACAAAAGGCCGGGTGCCTGCTTACATTAGTGGATGCCTTAGCCTGGCACTAAAGATAGCCTGCATGAATTGCAATATGAGAGCTGCTCACCGCCAAGCTGGAGTGCGTTCCACTCGTTGTAGGAGAGAAGCCGGGATCCGGAAGTGACGTGACTGGAAGTGCCTCGACGTATGTTTCGTAAGAATTACATCATCAGGAAGCATATCGGTCACTGGGCATGCTCGCCCTATATGGCTAGGAAGTAACTGCGATTGGTGGAGCTACAATTCTCCGCCCTCCACACTCACGAAAATTATTCATGCATCTTTCTAATGATTTTATTATCTATGCATTGGTTACCCATGCAGAGTATTCAAATCCCCCATAGTCCTGACATAATAAACAATTGTATATTATACACTTCATAATGTAATACACTAGAATTAATATAAAATATACATAAGAATATAAAAAAATAATGACAATTTTAATTTCAAATTTATTAAAATACCAAACCAGTTGATAACCGTGGTCTGGCCATATGCTTGAGTGGTACAGACCTATGTAAATATATTGGGAACCTCAAAAAACTTTATTCATCATGGGACCCTATTCATTCATTAGTTAGAAAACAGTTTAAGTCTAACTCTATGTTCATACCAGCTGTCTATGGAATCCTGTGATGAATGCCAATTCCCCTTTAAACTTTTTAGGTTAGTTAGGAGTGAATTTCTATCCATGAGTGAAACTTTATTTCTAAATGTTTCCAATTCTTTAGGGTATAACCTTTTTCAATAAACCTAGTGATAAGGATATCTGATTGGGTTTTAAAATCCTGCAAGCTGTCACAATTTCTTCTCACTCGCATAAATTGGCTTTTGGGTATCCCCCTAAGCCACTGCGGGTGGTGACAACTTTGTAAAGGCACATAACCATTTCTGTCGGTTTCTTTTAAAAATGTTTTGGTAGTTATTTTATTTTGTTTTGTAGTGAGTACCAAATCTAGATAATTGACTGTCTCTGTGTGATATTCTGCTGTGAATTTTAAACCATACAAGTTTGAGTTTAGCATCCTAATAAATTATTTCAGACTCTCTGTGAAACCTTCCCATAATAGTACGATATCATCAATGTATCGCTTATAAAATAGGAGGCCCTTACGTTTTTTAGCATAAATATTTTCTTCTTCCCATTTTTTAAGTACTACATTAGCCACACTGGGGGCATAACGTGCTCCCATTGCTACCCCTTAAATCTGTTTATAATACTGGTTGTGAAACCAGAAATAATTATTATCCATCGCTATTTTTAGCTCTTCAATCAAAAAATGGATTTGCGCCTTTTTAAGTGAGGATTGATGTTTTAAAGCCCATTTGATTGCTTTCAAGCCATCACTTTATTGATATTAGTATACAACGATTCAATATCAACTGTAGCCAATATGGTATTGGGGGTGACTTCAATTTTTTGCAGCATATTAATTAGTTCTCTACTATCCTTAAGATAGGATTTTCTTTGTGTGACCAATAGTTTCAAATAGATGTCTAGATACTCTCCCACTCTGGAATACAGGGAATCAATTCCACTGATGATGGGCCTACAAGGTGGATGATCTGCAGATTTGTGTACTTTTGGGATTATGTACATCACTGGTAATCTATGAGCTTGTGGGATCAGTTATTTTGCTTCATTTTTTTATCTAGAATTTTTTGTTTGGATGCCTTTATTTACCCACTCAGTAAGTTTCAATTTTAATTTGGTTGTGGGATCTGATTTTAACATTTTATATGTGGTATTGTCTGAAAGTAATCTGAATACCTCCTGATGATAATCTTCCTTAGTGAGTATTACTAATCCTCCCCCTTTATCTGCCGGTCTCACTACAAAGTCTTTCTTTTTTTCTAATTGTTTGATTCTTTCCCATATTCATTCATTTTCTTTATATTTCTTTATTTTTAATTGTTTGACCTCATCCTGAATTAGGTGTTTGAATACCTCAATAAAATGATGTGTGCCTTTCTTGGGGTTAAACACTGAATTGTTTTTTTTTAGTCCACTATGCACAAACTCCTGATCTCCAGTCCCCACTGGGGAAGGATTAGACAGGCTCGCAAAATGTTTTTTTATATTAAGCTTTCTCACATATTTTTCAATGTCGATGAAGGCTTTGAATTTATCAAGGTTTCTATCTGGTGCAAATTTTAATCCTTTGGCTAGGACCTCCATCTCTTCCTCTGAGAAATGCCAGGATTAAAAAGGTCTGTGTTTAATTGTCCCATTTTCTTTTTCTTTCTCCTTCCTCCTCTTTTTCCTCTCTTTCTATACAGTCCCTTACATGTTGTTGGGGAGGTGGAGGTGGGGCCACTTCCTAGCCATATAGGGCGAGTATGCCCACTGACCGATACACTTCATGATGACGTAATTCTTACGAAACGTACGTCGAGGCACTTCCAGTCACGTCACCTCCGGATCCCAGCTTCTGGTTTCTCTTCTAGCACAAGTGGAATGCACTCCGGTGAGCAGCTCTCATTTTGCAATTCATGCAGGCTATCTTTAGTGCCAGGCTAAGGCACCCACTAATGCAATGCTGTCCATAAATTTAATTTATGTCATTTATTTCCCACAAATAGAGCTTTCTTTTGGTGATATTTGATCACCACTGGGCTTTTTATTTTTTGACATTTTTGCAAAAAAAAAAAAATTTTTTTTTTGCTAAAAATATGCACTGTCACTTTACTAATGACACTGGCTGGGAAGGGGTTAAACATCTAGGGCGATCAAAGGGTTACATAGCTGCCTAATCAGGGAAACAAAATCCACCACATCCCTGCAGACAGGACGGAGCTCTGGCTTGTGTACATAGGCAGAGCTCCATCCTGTGTCTCTCCTCGCCGATCAACGGGTGCTGCTAACATCCATTGGCTGACACCTGCTAATCAGCATCTGCTGTGACTAATCACAGCAGAAGCGGCGTGCACTATACGGAGATGCAGAGTCACAAATATATACGTGATTCTGCACAGAACGTCCGCCTTCTAGCAGTAAATCTGCTATCGGGAGGTCTTCTAGCAGAGACTGAGCGAATAGGTACTGGCCATCTAATTAACAACATTTACTGCATGTCAGGACTGGGCTCAGGCCTTCCTTCTCAGAGCAGGCCGCTCAGCTGTTGGTTATTTGCCAGCTCCAATCTTTTCCACAGTGACTCACCTGATGATGATATCCTGTTCGTCAGTCCTACTGGTTACTTAAGCTGTTCAGTTCAGTTCCCCTCTGCCTTCGCCTTGGTCAACACATCCAGAGACTCTCTCCTGTGTACCAGTTGAAGAATTGCTTGGCTGACGTCCCTTTTGGTTCCTGATCCTGCTTGCTGTTCCACTACGCTGATTCTCCGGTTTCCTGATTTCCTGGCCTGTCCTGAAGTACGCTGATCTCTGGCTCTCTGGCATCCTGGCTTTTCTGACTATCCGTTCTGGTTACCAAACTGGCTATGATTTTACTACGATTTTACTACGTTGCTCTGTTTACCTTTTACTATTATTATCCCCTTCCCGCCGAATGTACGCAGATGTGCGTACTCGGCTTTCCGGGGTTATACCAGGATGATGCCCGCAGCTGCAGGAATCATCCCAGTACCATGTTGTAGAGCTGGCGATCGGCTATCCAGATATAACAACCGATGTGGCTAAAAGCCGCTCGGCTGTTATACTGGAGGAGCGGGAGGGGACGTCCCCCCTCCCGCCGCCTCCCGCCGCTCTTATCGGGCCTCCCGTGCCATCTCCCAAGGCTGCTGGAGACCCTGGGAAGAATCAACTTTTTTGGGCCATTTCCCAACAATTTTAGTCTATGTGCTGATGTAGCCGCCTTCGTAGCTGCTTGTTCCGTGTGTGCTCAGAGTAAGAAACCACGACACCTTCCAGTGGGCCCCCTACAACCCATACCCAATGGAGAGAGGCTTTGGACCCGCCTGTCCATGGATTCTATTGTGGAGTTACCCAACTCTCAGGGCAACACAGTTATCCTTATAGTGGTTGATCAGTTCTTAAAGATGTCTCATACTCATTGTATTCCACTTAAGAAGTTGCCCACATCTAAGGAACTGGCTTCCATTTTTACTCAGGAGATCTTTCGCTTACATGGGCCACCCAAGGTGATCGTTTTCCTCTGCACATCACCCGCAGTCTAATGGGGACACAGAACGAGCCAACCAGTCACAATAGTGCCTTGAATTCTGCTTCCCGATTGTCCCCGTTTATGGCAAACTATGGTTTCCAACCTTCCATGTTGCCTGACTCATTTGTTCCGCAGAGCATCTCTGCTTTAGAGGAACATCTCCGTGGTCTTTGTTCCACTCGGGCACAAGTCCAGGAGGCTTTGCGACATGCCAATGATGGGTACAGACTCCATGCTGACCGCAGACGCCTGCGCCTTGCTACCAGGATGGGGACAGGGTCTGGCTGTCATCTTGCAACCTCCGACTCTGTGTTCCCTTACTGAAGTTGGCACCTTGGTTTATTGGGCCTTTCGGTATTCTCCGCAGGATTAACCCAGTGGCTTACGCTTTAGACCGTCCTTCTAATATACGTATCTCAAATGTATTCCATGTCTCCTTATTAAAACCTTTGGTCTGCAACCGCTTTACCACCTCGGTGCCATGTTCTCACCCAGTACAGATTGAGACCCACGGGGAGTATGAAGTACAGGCCATTGTTGACTTCCATACGTTCTGTGGGTGTATAAAGCACCTGGTGCATTGAAAAGGGTATGGTCCGGAGGAATGCTCTTGGGTATCATCCTCAGATGTACTTCTCAGAGCAGGCCGCTCAGCTGTCGGTTAATTGCCAGCTCCAATCTTTTCCACAGTGACTCACCTGATGATGATATCCTGTTTGTCAGTCCTGCTGGTTACTTAAGCCGTTCAGTTCAGTTCCCCTCTGCCTTCGCCATGGTCAACACATCCAGAGACTCTATCCTGTGTACCTGTTGAAGACTTGCTTGGCTGAAGTCACTTTTGGTTCCTGATCCTGCTTGCTGTTCCACTACGCTGACTCTTCAGTCTCTGGATTTCCTGGCCTGTCCTGAAGTACGCTGATCTCTGGCTCCCTGACGTCCTGGCTTCTCTGACTATCCATTCCGGTTACCGAACTCTGGCTATGATTTGACTACGTTGCTCAGTTTACCTTTTACTATTATTATTATTAAACAAGTGTGATTTTAACTGCACTTCTGTCTTAGTCTGATTCATGGTTTCTGACACTGCATGCAGACTTTACCGGGACGGTAGGTGCACCACCATAAAGACTGGGCCACGATGCTAGCTGGCTGAAGAAGTAGGACTAAAAGCTTCTCACTCAGCTGATTCACAAGAACTTTGACTATTCCATAGTAAGAGGTACATCTTTAGGGAGTCTTATATTTCATTGCTGCCGTTATTTAGAGTGCACTCTAAAATGGAACTCTATAGCCTATTGATTACAGAGAAGTCATCACAGTATTAATTATCATTGCTGTTACTGTTTTCTAATGCCATTACTTATTGCTGATTTTGTGGATTACCAGGTTTACTCTAACTTTGCTACATAGAACTCCATTCTATGCTGCTATAGCCTAGTGAACATATTGATAGTGAACTGTGAATTGATCTAATCCTTTAGGTACTCACTTATATGCATAATGCTATTTACTGCAACCTGGGACAATATAGTGGGTTCGTTTACCACTAGCCAGCCTGATGTTTGATTTTTGATACTAAATCTTAGTTGTGTGCAGGGTATCTACAGTATATATATCTGTACTCAAAGTAGCAATACAGTATACATTTGCTTAACCTGGCATCTCAGTGGGGCTGAGGTTGTTCTCAGAGTTGAGGCAGAAGAACAGAGAGTCAAAATGACCAAGCGACTCCTGCGGGGGGGGGGGGGTTGCCCTACACCTGTAATGTCTTCTTGCGTGGGACAGGAAGTGAAGGGTACAAAACAGCAAAAAATAAACTGCAAAAAATAAACAAGCGACTGCCCCCCCTCCTGAACCATACCAGGCCACATTCCCTCAACATGGGGGGATGCTTTGGGGCAGGGGGGGGTCTGTGTCCCCCTATGTAAATCCATTGTCAATCATGACTACAACACCACCGCCGACTCGAAAACAAAACGCTCCGCCCGCCATGGAGGCAAACCGACGAATGGCTGGCTTGCCGTTTTTTCAGTTCCTATAGGTAAAGGCGGGGCCAACTGGTGACATCACCTGGTGGCACTGCCCCCTTGTGACGTCACCAACTGGTGCATGCTGGGTCAGTGACATCACAAGGGGGGATGTTGCCAGGTGGCCCCGCCCTTACTGATATAAAAACTGTTAAATGGCAAGCCAGCCATTCGGGTGAAGCTTTTTTAATAAAGGATTTGTCAAAAACCTGTGTACTATTTTTTTTTTATTTTGACATTTTATTGGTGAATAGGTAGGAGAAATATGTACCCTATACTCATTCACATAGGGGGGAGCCGGGATCTGGGGTCCCCCTTGTTAAAGGGGGCTTCCAGATTCCAATAAGCCCCCTGCCCACAGACCCCCACAAACACAGCCCAGGGTCGTGGGGAAGAGGCCCTTGTCTCCATCAACATGGGGTCAAGGTGCTTTGGGTTGGGGGAGGCAGAGCCCCCTTGCCCAAAAGCAAGCCCACCATGTTGAGGGAGACAAGGGCCTCTTCCCTTGTTGGCTTGGAATGGTTCAGGAGGTGGGGAGGGCTCTTGCTCAACTGACTGCATGGCTGCATGCTCGGATAAGGGTCTGGTATGGATTTTGAAGGGGACCCCACAGCTTTAAATGTTTTCAATTTTGGCGTGGGAATCCCATTAATCCAATAACCAATGACACCACAAAGCTCCTAATTTACTCGCTGGTTATCTCTCACCTCTACTACTGCAACTCCCTCCTCATTGGCTTACCTTTAAATAGGCTATCCCCTATTCAGTTCATCATGAATGCTGCTTCCGGACCTATCTACCTTACATAGTTACATAGTTAGTCAGGTTGAAAAAGGACACAAGTCCATCTAGTTCAACCAAATGCAAATGTTGATGCAATGTGCTGCCATTCAAACGAATGGGCTGTCTTGAAGCAATGCATGTGAACATGTTGCATATCACCAGTTTTCCCATGTGTGAATGGGCCCAAAGTGTTTAAGGGCTGTAAAGTGTTAAACCCTACCTTATTAGTTGTAATTTTAATAGGCTGTTAAGTCTTAAAGGGGTTGTAAACCCTTGTGTTTTTTCACCTTAATGCATCCTATGCACTAAGGTGAAAAAACATCTGACAGTGACTGGCCCCACAGCCCCCCCCCCCCCTGTTTTACTCACCTGAGCCCTTCGTTCCCTCGGCGAAGTCGCGCTATTCTCCTATGCCTGGGGTTCTCGGCTCTTGATTGGATAGATTGATAGCAGCGCAGCCATTGGCTCCAGAAGTCCATCTAGTTCAACCAAATGCAAATGTTGATGCAATGTGCTGCCATTCAAATGAATGGGCTGCCTTGAAGCAACGCATGTGAACATGTTGCATATCACCAGTTTTCCCATGTGTGAATGGGCCCAAAGTGTTTAAGGGCTGTCTAGTGTTAAACCCTACCTTATTAGATGTAATTTTAATATGCTGTTTAGCCTTAAAGGGGTTGTAAACCCTTGTGTTTTTTCACACATCCTATGCATTAAGGTGAAAAAACCTCTGACAGTGACCGGCTCCACAGCCTCCCCTCCCACCCCCACCCCCGTTTTACTCACCTGAGCCCTTCGTTCCCTTGGCGGAGACGCACTCTTCCCCTCTGCCTGGGGTTCTCGGCTCTTGATTAGACACAGGTGCTGGGGGGGGCGGGGCCGAATCCAGCATTTGTGTCTATAGACGCAAATGCTGGGCTCGGGAGCGCGCTTCTTCCAGGGGGTTTACCGATGCGAGGAGGAGCCACGAGAGCCACCAGGGGACCCCAGAACACACTGATCGGGGCCACTCTTTGAAAAATGAATTACAGAGTGGAAGTAAGTATGATATTAGTTATTTTAAAAAAAATGAGGGTTTACAAACCCTTTAACACCACATACTTGTTGGAAAATTATGTAGATATGGAAATCAAAATCTGACAGTATGGCCAGGACATTTTGGTATAACTTAACAGAATATATATATTTTTTTTTTTACTCACTTGTATTTGTAAGTGCGATAATGCTTTCACTAGCAGCACTCACTGACCTGGGTACGGTACCTGTATTTAAGTAAAAAAAACAAAACAAATAATTACCATATTTATTTTTGAAAAATAACAGTATATCTAAAACAAAAACAACAACAAAAAAACATTCTTTTTATTTTAGCTAGTACAGGGAATAGGTAAAACTTGTTACAATCCTTGCCCCCTGGGAGAGATTTTCCCCTGCTGGAACAAATCAGATCATGCTTTATTGTTATTTTTTGCCTTCTTCTGGAGAAAATGTGGGTATAGGATGGTGTATATGGAGGTTTTCTATTAGTTAGTTTCCTTTCTTTTCTATTGGTTGAAGTAGATAAACTTGTGTGTTTTTTCAACCTGACTAACTATGTAACTATACGATTTACTAAAAGTGGAGAGTGCAACATCTGGTACAGCTCTGCATAGAAACCAATCAGCTTCCATGTTTTTTTTTTGCCAAAACTTAATTGAACAGGCTGAAGTTAGAAGTCGATTAGCTACCATGCACAGCTACACCACATTTTGCACTCTCCAATTTTAGTAAATCAACCTCCTAAGTAAACCAAAATTTTAGATTTGTTTCTTCACAGTTAGTGAGGCAAAATATGAAGGGTTAATCTTATGCCCCGTACACACGATCGGATTTTCCGACAACAAAACCGTGGATTTTTTTCCAAAGAATGTTGGCTCAAACTTGTCTTGCATACACACGGTCACACAAATGTTGGCCCAAAATTCCGAACGTGAGAATGCGGTGACGTACAAAACGTACGATGAGCCGAGAAAAAGGAAGTTCTGCTTGATTCCGAGCATGCGTGAACTTTTGTGCGACGGACTTGTGTACATACAATCGGACTTTTGAGAACCTGCTCTCAAACATTTGTGGGCGGAAATTCCGACAGCAAATGTTCGATATAGCATACACACGGTCGGAGTTTCCGACAACAAGTTCACATTCAACATTTGTTGTCGGAAAATCCGATCGCGTATACGGGGCATTGGAGTGAAGACACTAACAGAAAAAACATTTGACTTTCCCTTAGCAGTGGCAACCTTATAGATTCAATAAAGGTTTTGAATACATTTTGAATTGATATACAAGCGATGTCTTGATATAAGAGTAGTTTCATACCACAACTGAGTATAAAAGAGAAGAGAGGCACCTCTAAAGCTATGTACACACAATAGGATTTTCCGATACATCACTGTGTTTGCACATTTTTATCATAACAGTTTATTGTTTATTATCATTATCTGTAAGTCATATTATAGTGGGGGTATATTGGCAATATTGCAGTCCTGCTATTTTCTATGCATACATTGTAAGTATAAAATTGTACCTTTCTCACATGATGATGTCTGGACTAGGTTGTTATAATTCTGATTAGCCATCGTGGTCTCAGAATGGCTGGATTTCTGTGCTTGGGTTGCATTCTCTTCCTTCTGGATTCTTCTAGGAAGAATAACAGTCACTGCAAACACATTACCATCTCACAACATGGATAAACAAAAAGCGTAAAAAGGGAATTTCAAGTCAAAAATTTTCAGCACAAATATGTGTATCCACCATAGTCTTCAAATCCCTTTTATTCAACATTTTTTTCTAGGTCAGTTATTGACTAAAAAGGGAAGCTAGAGGATCAATATGTCAGCTAGGTAAAAAAAATTCAAAATTATTTCACAAATTATAAATGCTAATTCATTCATTTTATAGTATAAGCAAAATTTAGTGTCTATGTATTCATTTTACTTTGCTTCATTTACTACAGTGTGCACTTTAAATAATCCTACGAAGACAGCTATTGTAAAGATGAACTATAGAAAAATACAAAAAACACCAATGAATGAAGTTATTTTTTACTTATTATATTATTGTTATAATACAGGATTTCTATGGTGCCAACAGTTTGTGCAGTGCTTTACAATATAAAGGAGACAATACAGTAACAATACAATTCAATATAAGAGGGTTAAGAGGGCCCTGCTCAATTAATTTTAATTATTTTTTAAAATATTTAATGCATTTTAAATACAGTATACATTGTATAAATACCTGCATTTACCTAGTAGTGTTGTGCAAACGGTTCAAGCATGAATTCAGGCTGAACATTGGCTGTTTGCCGTTCAGTGAACACCCGAATTGTTGGGGCGTTTGAATGTTTGTTTGGCCCTCCGATCACGCCAACACGCACTATGCACCACACATTGGAAGCCCTGATTGGCTGAAGCAATGAAGGATTTGCCCAATCAGGGCACAGAACACTGTCAAAGCCATGATTGGAGAAAGCAATGACGGCTGTGCCTACAGTACCTTAAAAAGTATTCCTACCCCTTGAAATTGTCCACATTGTCAAGTTACAACCAAAACATGCAAAGTGTGGCGTGCATTTATATTCAGCCCCCTTTACTCTGATGCCCCCCTTAACTAAAATCTAGTGGAACCAATTGCCTTCATAAGTCACCTTAATAGTAAATAGAGTCCATCTGTGTGTAATTTAAAATCAGTATAAATACAGCTGTTCTGTAAAGCCCTCAGAGGTTTGTTAGAGAACCTTAGTGAACATCATGTAGGTCAAGGAACACACCAGATAGGTCAGGGATAAAGTTGTAAAGAAGTTTAAAGCAGGGTTATGTTATAAAATAAAACCCCAAGATTTGAACATCTCACGGAGCACTGTTCAATCCATCATCCGAAAATGGAAAGAGTATAGCACAATGCAAGTCTTCCAAGACATGGCCGTCCACCTAAACTGTCAGGCCGGGCAAGAAAAAAATTCATCAGAGAAGCAGCCATGAGGCCCATGGTAACTCTGGAGGAGCTGCAGATATCCACAGTTCTGGTGGGAGGATCTGTCCACATGACAACTATTAGTTGTGCACTCCACAAATCTGGCCGTTATGGAAGAGTGGCAAGAAGAAAGCCATTTTTGAAAGAAAGCCATAACAAGTCTTGTTTGCAGTTTGCGAGAAGCCATGTTGGGGACACAGCAAACATGTGGAAGAAGGTGCTCTGGTCAGATGAGACCAAAATTGAATTTTTTGGCCTCAAAGCAAAATGCTCTCTGTGGTGGAAAACTAACACTGCACATCACCCTGAACACACTATCCCCACTGTGAAACATGGCGGTGGTAGCATCATGTTGTGGGGATGATTTTCTTCAGCAGGGACAGAAAAACTGGTCAGAGTTGATGGGAAGATGAATGGAGCCAAATACAGGGCAATCTTAGAAGAAAACCTGTTATAGTCTGCAAAAGACTTGAGACTAGGGCGGAGGTTCACCTTCCAGCAGGACAATGACCCTAAACATACAGCCAGAGCTACAATGGAATGGTTTAAATAAAAGCATATTCATGTGTTATAGGGCGTACACACGGTCGGACTTTGTTCGGACATTCCGACAACAAAATCCTAGGATTTTTTCCGACGGATGTTGGCTCAAACTTTTTTTGTCTACACACGGTCGCACAAAGTTGTCGGAATTTCCGATCGCCAACCACGCGGTCACGTACACCACGTACGACGAGACTAGAAAAGGCCGGTTCAGAACCAAGCGCGGCACCCTTTGGGCTCCTTTTGCTAATCTCGTGTTAGTAAAAGTTTGGTGAGAGACGATTCGCGCTTTTTTAGACTCGTGGCTTTCAGATCGTTTTCTGCTGTTCAGTTTGTGCTTGTGGGTTTGTATCTGCTCTTCAGTGCGTGCAAGCAAGTTCCGCGTGACTTTAAGTAGTCATTGTATTCTTGTTCGTTCGTTACTGGTTTTCAGGTCGCTCTTCACAGGCCTTGCTGTTCTTCAGTACGTTCTGTTACTTCGTTCTGAGCAGCCGACCGTTTTCTAGCCATGTTTCGTATGCGTACTCCTCGTAGGGTTCGTGCTGTGCGGGGGCTTGGTGTTGGGGTCCTGACCTTGACACAAGTCCAGTCCATGAACAGGGTGGGGAGGAGTTCATGGACCAAGAATTGGTTGCTTCAGCGTGACCAGTTCTCTCATATGCCTTTGCTCCGTGAGATCCGTGAGAATAATCCTGATGATTTCAGGAACTTTCTCAGGATGACGGACCCCGTGTTTCACCGTTTGTTGGCTTTGCTGACCCCCTATATCAGCAGGAAGGATACCTGCATGAGGCAAGCCATCACTCCGGAGCAGAGGTTGGTCGCTACCCTGCGGTATTTGGCGACAGGGAGAAGCCTGCAGGACTTGAAGTTCTCGACAGGCATCTCCCCCCAGGCTCTGGGTATCATTATCCCAAAGATCTGTTCTGCCATCATCCAGGTCCTGCAGAAGGAGTATATGAAGGTAAGATTTTTATCCTTTAATGTCACATTTTATTGTATTGAATGTTTGCTAATATATTGTATTTCTTTCCTCATTCCCTAATTACTATGATTGGAATATGCTGTGAATGTCCCCTTTGTCCTCATGCATGCTGGATTTTTATGTAATTATTATTTTAGGTCCTTCATACATATTTGCCCTTCAATAACCTCCCCAGCATGGTCTTTCCTGGCCTATATTCACCTCATGTAGTCACTTAACAATGTATTTTATCAGCTCTATAGTAGTGCTTTACCCCAAACACCCCCTAAAATGTTTGGAAATGTTATTTTTGATTTAAATTCAGGCAGAGTGCCAGAGGCTTTTTTTTTTGGTGTCCCCAAATAATTTTTTGTAACCCTCCCTCCCCCAACTGCTAAGTCAGCTGAACCCAATTCTCTATGTATCCTCAATCATCTATCTGCTGACTTTGCCAAACCCATACACACTATACCCACCTCTTTACTGGTCAGATTTATGGATGAATTCCCCAAAGCATGTAGTGCAAGGGCCTGCCTGTATACTTTCCAATGGTACTGTTTCAAGTTTTTGTATCCTATTATTATCTTGATAGGTAATAGCAGAATGTCCAAATGTCCTCAAATGTGTACAATGTGTATTTATATCTTTGTATTATGACACTTCTTACCTGTCCAGTGGTCTGCCAATAGCGTAACTAAGGAGGGGCTGTTTCAAGTAATACCCATTATTTAGGCATTCAGCTCTCAATGAAGTGAAGAGGGTTACCTGTCCAAGATTCCCCCCCCCCTATAATGTTAGAAATGGCCCATGAGAGGGGGGGAGGGGGAATATGATAGGTGTACCTTATACTTTGGCCTTGTTACATTCCCCTTACTAAATGCTATCTGGAGGTTGCCACATAATGTTTGTGCCTAATCTGCTTGCCATGTTTCTGTGAAAAAATAATAATGTTTATTGTTTTTTCCTCAACAGTTTCCTTCCACACCACAGGAATGGCAGACTGTGTCCTCCCACTTTGCCCAGCGGTGGGACTTTCCTAACTGCGGAGGGGCAATTGATGGGAAACACGTCCACATCGTCCCACCACCCAACTTGGGGTTGTACTATTATAATTACAAGGGGTTCAATAGTATAGTGATGTTGGCGGTGGTGTCGGCTAATTACGACTTCCTGTATGTGGACGTGGGGAAGAATGTCCGGATGTCCGATGGTGGAGTCATCGCCCAGACAGAGTTTTACAGGCGTCTCCAGAATGGAAGCTTGGACTTGCCAGCTCCAGAGGACAATGTTGAAGGACTCCCATTTGTGTTCGTTGCTGATGAAGCGTTTGCGCTGGGGGACCACCTGATGCGGCCATTCCCAATGAGGACCCTCACCCCGGAACAGAGGGTTTTTAATTACCGGCTGGCCAGAGCCCGAAGAGTGGTGGAGAACACATTTGGAATCCTGGCCAGCCGGTTCCGACTATTTCTGACACATCCATATGGCGGAGTATAAACTGAACCATATTATACTGGCGTGCTGTGTTCTAGATAACTTTTTAAGGAAACATTCGGCCAACTATGCTGGCTCAGTTGGGCCTGAGGCCGGAATCCTACATCAAACCACACTGACGGCGCTTGAAAGTGGCCGTCCTGGCTTGCCCTCCCTGAGTGCCCGTGATGTCCGGTTACGCTACCTGGAGTTCTTTGCGGGTAGGGGGGCTATCAATATGCCAGAAAATCTGTGAAGCCTTTTTATAATAAAAAAAAAGAAATTCTTGGTGGACATTTACTGCTTGTGTTTGTTTTAGCTGACCCTGACAGAAATGTGTTGAGTCCAGAAAATGTCGTGATTGTGTAACCTTAAACAAAGCACTGTTGGCTGTTATTTCCTAAATGCAAAAACACATTTCACTACAAGTGCACTTGCAACTGCACTGAAACTGCACTTGTAGTGCAAAGAGGATTTGCCCTTAGGAAATAACACCCATTTTTGCAGAAAACAGCAATTACATCACCCCAAAAGTGTTGTATTGTAGTGTTGAGACAATAATCCACACATTCTTGAGTAAGCAACTTTTTTATACCTGCACAATCACATGTGCATTTACCAAAGGTTTTTAAAACAAACCAACATGTTTGTTGTATAACAATTTTTGCAGTAGCATTATCAAAAATCGAAATGTCCATTTCAGATAAAACAGGCCTGTGTAAAACCAACAAGAAAGCCAAAAAACTTGAACTTACAAAGTTCACATTAGGTAAAACCTGAAGGCTATATCAGACATCAGTATTTAGGAACTGGGTTTGATATAGCGTTCAGATGGGGGGAAATCACCCCTGGAAAAGCCAAATTTGGAAGATGCACACCAATTTACGAATGTCAACATGTGCTATCTGCCATCAGGGGGGATCAAGGGACGTGTTTTGGGGGAGCAAGCCCTTCCTCAACGCTACTTTATAATTGAGGAAGGGGTTGCACCCCCAAAACGCGTCCATTGATCTCCCGTGATGGCAGATAGCACATGTTGGCACACTGTGTGCATCCTCCAAATTTGGCTTTTCAAAACATTGCAAAAAAATTTAAAAGATTGGACCACAATCCAAAAAGTGATTTTGTGGAGTTTTAAATTCGCCCCAAAACATCAATGATGTTATTATTTTTTTTAATAACATCATTGATTTTTTGCTGTATGTTTTGCAGTTCGACATTACACCCCATGATCTCCCCGATCAGGATCTGGGCACTTTCTGATGTGAAACGTTCTGGATCCACAACATCACGATCACCTAAAAAGAGAGAAAGAAAACAAAACAGGTCTCAAAAATCTGCCACCATCCATCTCTTTTACCTGAGCCTGTGGTCGCAGACACTCACCTGTTGTGGTGCCAATCTCCACCACATCTTCTTCTTCCTCCTGCACTTCTTGTGTTGGTGTTAGTTCCCCTTCTTTCAGAGGTGGAGGGTCTATGGTCTCCTCGGATGAGGGGTGTCCTCCGAGTCTTTTCTCCCCTATGTAAAACAAAAATGGTATAATTAGCACACAGATATTTGATGGCAGAACTAGAAATAGGAAACATTGCTTGGAAGTGGGGTACAATTGTCTATTTTAGCAGAGTTCCAAGATGTATTTTTTTTATTGGCCTTTGTCAAGCTGCAATACTTTACCTGTTTAGTACAAGCTTCACAGATGGAGACCCCCCTATAGTATACACTGGAGCACCTGTGTGGCCCCCTAATAAAAATTGTGTTCTTGTGTCCCACACTAGTGCTCCAGTGTCCAGATGTGAAAACAGCTGCTGAGTGTCCTCTCCTTACACAGAATCTAGTTGGCATTTCATTCTAGTAACAAACCCATCTACACAAACAACTATTTGGCATCCAAGTAGGCCAAAAAAAAATGTGGGAAAATGCATATGGCCTAAACAATGGTGTTTTAGAGGCCGAAAGAAAAATGTTTGATACGAACAAATAATGGGCCCATGAACATTAAAGTTGCCCTTTTAAACTGTACAATTATGAAAGCATATGGAGCAGCACGAACGCAATAAAGACAGAAAGAATTGGAACACAGCACAACTACTTACTTTTTTGCAGCACTCTCCGGATCTTTCGGTACTGCTCTGGCTCTCTTAACTTCAGGTCCGACCACCGCTTCCTGAGCTGATCTTTCGATCGTCGTTCCCCCGAAATTCTTGTGAAGGCTTTTGACCACTTTCGCCATGATCTTTGCCTTTCTGATGTTGGGGTTGGGGTAAGGCCCATACTTTCCGTCATAGTCGGACTTCTTCATGATGTCGACCATCTCCAACATCTCTCCAAAGGACATATTTGTGGCCTTAAAACGTCTCCTTCTGGATCGTGACGTGTCCGGATCCGGGCTTTCCTCCTCCTCCTCGTTCCTGCAATTAGCACGCACCTGCTCTAACTCCGCCATGTGCTCTTCACCCACTGCGCCGAACGAAAAGGGGTGGGGAATAGACTAGAAAGAACGTCAGGGGCGGGCGGAGTTACACGCATGCGCAGTGTGTATAAAGTGTAACACGCGTGCGTATTACGTACGATCTGTGAGCGGAGGAAGGAGCATTGGACGCGCCGATCGTAAGAACGAAGGTAAGAGACAAACTTGTGCCTATACTGCTTCTACATTGAAGCCTATATTGTAACAAGATTAGGAGAGTTTTGTCTGACATTAGGCTTTGTCTTGTGTTGTGTCTTGCAGTGAACATGGATATCTTAGTGAAAGACAATGACTTCATGTCAGTATTCATAGATATCTTAAGGGAGCTGCCATGTCTGTGGGAGATTAACCACCCACATTACAAAAACCAAGCAAAGAGGAAGGCAGCACTGGAGCAATTGTGTGAAATTGTGAAGCAGGTGATCCCCACGGCAGACATCACCTATTTGAAGATCTTCATTGGTGGCCTGAGGAGCACATATGTAAGGGAGCGCAAGAAAGTCCTGGATTCACAGAGATCCGGAGCAGCAGATGACATCTATGTCCCCAGGATGTTGTACTACGCAGGTTGCATTTTCTGGCAGGCCAGACTGAACCCAGGCCATCCCTCTCCAGTCTTCCTTCCACGCTTCCTTCCCCCCCGGCTGAGGCTTCTGACGCCCAACCTGGGCCTTCCAGGCAACATGTGGAGGAGCCCAGATTGAGCCAGGTATAGCATTCCTCTAAATATTTCTGCTTGTCCAATCAATGATGTTAACTAGATATTAGTTTGGAGTACTAATTTAGGATTGTGATTGATGAAGCAAAACATTACAACCATGTCCCTTTTTCATACACAGGGAAGTCTCAGCCAGGAGATGGCCGGGCCGAGCCGACTGGCTGATCTGCAGGTCCCTCCACCCCCCCTGAAAAGAGAAAGTGGCAGTAGGAGGAGTGCCCTAGAGGAGGCTACCGGAGGACTCTTTTGGAGGGCTACAGAGGTCCTGGGAGCACGACAGACCGTGGAGGAGGACATTGCTGCCGTCATTGCATATAAAATGCAGAGGATGGAGGAGGGCCAACAAGTCTTGTGTGAGGCGCTCATATTGGAGGCTCTTAACAAAGGTATGAGGGGCCAAATGACAGCTCAGACACACCTTTGCAATGGTCCTCCTCCTCCTCCTGCAGGTCCTCCTCCTCCTTCTCCTCCAGGTCCTCCCAGTCCTCCTCCAGGTCCTACTCCTCCTCCTGCCACATCTCCAACTGCACAGCCACAGCCCGGAATGAAGCGTGAAAGGAAGACCAGTAAGTGAGGACCCTGGATCCAGTCTGGTCGGCCAAAAAATGCAGCCTCTTGTGGTACCACAGCCTGGGGACACAGATGTCATCTGCTGCTATCCGAATCTCTGCGAATTCTGGACCAGACTGCCCTCCCTTACATATGGACTCCTCAGGCCACCGATTTTGATGTTCAAGAATTGATGTCTGCCGTGGGGGTCCCAGGCTTCGCTAATTTCTCCTGTTGATCCAGTGTTGCCTTCCTCTTTGTTTGGTTCTGAGCCCTTAATAAAGGATTTTTGTTTTGAATTATACTCTCCTATGTGTTTTACTTCAAAAAGGACAGTTGGTTTGTGAGGATTCAGGTACATTTCAAATATACAATGTGAAATGAACAAGGGACACCAACACCAAACAATCTCCTTGAGATTAAATAATAAAAGATATCAATGGTGTTGGGGTAACTTGACACACAAAACACACACAAAAATATTCTGGAGTAAAAATAAAAATAACATTGAACAAAGATCAGCCTTTGAAAAAATTCAAACATTAAAAAAAATAAAAGGCTTGAAATCCCCAAAAAAATTAAATAAAAAAAAAAATTCTGTCAGATGTGACAACTAATAACAATATATTCAGGGAATCCCAATAAAAAAACAAAAATAAAACTTTGTGAGAAGTGTGTGTGAATATGAGCAGCAAAACTACTTAATTCTTGTCACATTATAAAGAAGAAGAGAGTGCGCTGTATTAAACCATTTTTAACATTGCAGCATGACGAAAGTGCTGTATCCATTGCGAACGCTAAGTTTACCAGAACGAGCTGTTCCGTTTTGGAATTTCTTCTGAGCATGCGTGGCACTTTGTGCGTCGGAACAGGCCACACACGGTCGGAATTGACGCGATCGGATTTTGTTGTCGGAAAATTTTATCTCCTGCTCTCCAACTTTGTGTGTCGGAAGATCAGATGGAAAATGTCCGATGGAGCCCACACACGGTCGGAATTTCCGACAACACGCTCCGATCGGACATTTTCCATCGGAAAATCCGACCGTGTGTACGGGGCATTAGAGTGGCTCAGTCAAAGTCCAGACCTAAATCCAATTGAGAATTGAGAAAATTGCTGTTCACAGACACTCTACATCCAATCTGACAGAGCTTGAGCTACTTTGCAAAGAAGAATGGGCTAAAATGTCACTCTCTAGATGTGCAAAGCTGGTAGAGATATCCCCAAAAAGACTTGCAGCTGTAATTGCCGAGAAAGGTGGTACTACAAAGTATTGACTCAGAGGGGCTGAATACAAATGAACTTAATTTATTTGTAAAAAAATGTTGAAAACCATTTATCATTTTCCTTCCACTTCACAATTATGTGCCACTTTGGGTCTATCACATAAAATCCCAATAAAATACATTTACATTTTTGGTTGTAACATGGCAAAATGTGGAAAATTGCAAGGGGTATGAATCATTTTTAAGGCACTGTAATAATGGCTCACTGCTCATAGACCCACCCCCCATTTACAGTGTGATATTGGAGTGGAGATCGATAGAACAGTGCTTTTGTGATTCTATTGTGAGTGTAGAGTGCAGGTATAGTGTGAATATAGTGATAGTGTAATGCAACCATTCATTTTTACTTTAGTGTTTTAGGGCAGATTTACTGAAGTACATTGAGGTGCGTTAGTGCATGTTTACTGCAGTATATTGAGGTGCGTTAGTGCACATTTACTGCAGTGTATTTAACTGTGTTAGTGCATGTTTACTGCAGTATAATGAGGTGTGTTAGTGCATGTTTACTGCAGTACACGTTTACTGCAGTATATTGACATGCGTTAGTGCACATTTACTGCAGTATATTGTTATGCATTAGTGCATGTTTACTGCAGTATATTGAAGTGTGTTAGTGCACGTTCACTGCAGTATATTGAGGCGCGTTAGTGCACATTTACTGCAGTATATTGTTGTACATTAGTGCACGTTTATTGCAGTATATTGAGGTGTGCTAGTGCATGTTTAGTGCAGTATATTGAACTGCGTTAGTGTGCGTTTACTGCAGTACAATAAGGTACATTAGTGCACGATTACTGCAGTATATTGTTGTGCATTAGTGCATGTTTACTGCAGTATATTAAAGTGCGTTAGTGCACGTTTACTGCAGTATAATGAAGTGTGTTAGTGCACTTTTACGGCAGTATATTGAAGTGCGTTAGTGTACTTTTATGGCAGTATATTGAAGTGCGTTAGTGCACTTTTACTGTAGTATATTGAAGTGTGTTAGTGCAGTTTTAATGCAGCATATTGAAGTACCTTAGTGAACTTTTACTGCAGCATATTAAAGTGCATTAGTGCACTTTTACGGCAGTATATTAAAGTGCGTTAGTGCAGTTTTACTGCAGTATATTAAACTGTGTCAGTGCAGTTTTACTGCAGTATATTGAAGTGTGTCAGTGGAGTGTGTCTTTGTAGTGAGTGCTCATGTTAAAGTGCACCAAACACCACTTTCCATTGATTAAAGTGCATCCAAGTTCACATTTCCCCTTCTCTATTACATTTCAGTAACAAGACCCCCTCATCATGTCTGGGAGGCCAACAAGGAGAGGTAGACATTCCCATGGCACTGTGAGGGGGCCAGCAGCGTCTGTGTCAAGATCTGGAGTCAGGCTCGGAGGCCAGTAGCTATAGCATTGGAGCAGCACCCACTAAGTGAAAGAGATGTTCACGCAGATCACCCAGGCTGATGACAAGGGTTCACCTGTGGTGCGGGGTCTAAGTACTAACCGTTATTCACCAGAGTTCCTGATGGTGGAGATGAACTTTGCTGCATGTTAGTACCAGGTCGTGGTTCTCAGGATAGCCCCACCAGGAGGTGAGCAAGCCAGGGTCCAAGAGCAGGTAGGGATCAAGTAGAAGTGTAGTCTAGGAACAAGCCAAAGGTCGGTAATGAACAGTTGCAGGTTGGGATTAAGCAGAAGTGTAGTGAAGGAACAAGCCAAATGTTGGTAATGAATGGTAGTGAAGATACGGTCAGCAGCAGGAGAAACAAGAGTAAGATATTGGCTGGAGAAGGCACAATAATCTGGCAACCAGGAAGTGAAGAGACATGGCTTAAATCAGGAAGTTCATGGGAGGAGCAAAAAGTTCAAGGTTTAAGGCAAATAAGATTCAAGGCAGGTTCGTTCAAGGAATTGTCTAGGAAGAGGTCCTAGGTTCAAGTCCCCTGGAAGTTTTATGGCCAGGTTTGTGAGGAAACCTCTACTGGAATTCCCTTGTTAATCTAGGGGCATGAATATTCTCTTCAGGTTCCCAAGAACTTTCTTCTGGCCCATATCCTTCCCATTGAACCAAATATTGCAATTTGTTCATAAAGATCCTGGAGTCAAGAATTTTCTCCATCACAAAATCTTCTTCACCCTGTACCTCAACAGGTGGAGAAAGAAAATGAATTCTCAGAGAATAAGGATTTTCATAAAATGATTTGAGTGGTGATATCTGAATAACAGGGTGAAACTTCATTCAATCTTCATTGTCAGGAGGTTTTAAGCAAAAAGTGACCAGGTTGATTTGAGCAGAAATCTCAAAATGGCCCACAAACTTTTGACCCAACTTAGATGGAACATGAACCTTCAAATGTTTGGTAGATAACCAAACTTTGTCACCTATGTGAAAGGCATGAAGGTAATCCACCCAATTATCCTGAAGATAACTCAGAAAGCATCAAAGGTACCAGGTACCAGGATAGTGGTCATCCCTTTTGAAGGGGAAAGACCAACCACAAAGTCTATAGAAATTGACCCCCATGATCTTGATGGAACAGGCAGTGGTTGAAGTAATCCTATAGGAGAAGATCAGGGTGTCTTATTGCAAGCACAGGTTAGACACGAGGCCACATAACTCTTAACACCTTTCTTGTACCCAGGCCACTAATGACCAGCAAGTTTAGAGTCATGAACCAACCTGAGGGCTTCTACCCAAACTGATTCAGGTACATAGAGGTGATGCGCTTAAGTCCATAAGCCATTTTTGTACTTAATGTCCTTAGGAGGATGGTTGATGTCCTTAGGAAGATGATTCAGAAGTGGGTCATTCTCATACCCCTCCTTGAGAAGATTAAAAAATGTCTTAGAACTTGTGGCCCCTAGAAAGTTCTTTTGAGGCAGGATCATACATTCAGAGTTGCTTTCCTGGAGAGGCCCAGACAACATTAACAAGCAATAGGGCATCAGCCTTACCATTCCTTGACCCAGGGCGGTATGAAATAAAGTTGAAGAATAGGGTCCAACGTGCTTGTCTAGATGAGATTTTGGCAGAATGAATAAATTCTACATTTTTATGATCCATGAGAATGGTTACAGGGTGCTTAGCCCTTTCTAGCAGATGCCTCCACTCAGAAAATGCTTCCTTAATTGCCAGCAGCTCCTTGTTTCCAATGTCATAATTCTTCTCGGCTGAAGATATCAGTCGAGAGAAATAGGCACAAGGATGAAGCTGCATCTTTTCTCTAATTCGCTGAGAAAGGATAGCTTCCACAGAATCTGAAGCATCAACTTCTATGATGAAAGGTAGCTCAGGATCTGGATGTACCAGGATTGGTGCAGAAGTGAAGAGAGTTTTGAGTTTACTAAAGCCTGTGCCCCAGGTGACCACAAAAAAGGGCATCTCTTTCTTTGTTGGCTGTATAATTTGAGCAATTACCTTGGAGAAATTCCTTATAAATCTTCTGTAAATGTTGGTGTAATGAAACGTCCCACACTCTGCTTGAGTACTTTTGTCATATACTGATTCCGCCCAGTCTGAATATAGATATAAGATATTCCAACCGCTAACAAACCCAAACAAGACAATACTCGTTTGGTTGCTGAACATGGACTGAACTGATTTATTTGAGGTGACACACAAATATATACAGCAGGCTTACACTACAAACTGTAACCAGAAACCTAATTAGCATGAGCTAGTTATCTAATCATTAACCCAGACTAGGTGACTCAGAGATATGACCTTTCAGGGTAGACTTGCCATCTTCTCACTCCCAACTTACAATACACATAAGTAGAAACACATCCCCCAATAGTTTGCTATGAGACAAAGGTGTGTTAACCACTTGCCGACCGCCTAGCGCAGATATACTGCGGCAGAATGGCACGGGCAGGCAAAATCACGTACCTGGTACGTGATTTGCCTCCCACGGGTGGAGGGTGCCCGAGGCAGTCGGCATCATTAGGGGAGCGATCCGTGCTGAGGGGGAGGCCACTCATTCATGGCCACCCCCTCGCGATCGCTCCCAACGAATGACAATCTTCCTCTGCCTCTGTAATGTAAACAGAGGCAGAGTAAGTGATGTCATCTCTCCTCGTGTCGGTCTTTTCGTTCCGGCGCCGAGGAGAGAAGGCATCCAAGTAAATGCACCAACACTACACTAACAGTAGAACACTCTAGGCACACATTTCACCCCCCAGTCACCCCTCGATCACCCCCCGATCACCCCCCTGCACCCCCTGTCACAGTGACACCAATAGCAGTTTTTTTTTTCTGATTATTGCATTGATGTCATTTTGTGACAGTTATAAGTGGTAGGGCAGTTAGTGTTAGGCCCCTTTAGGTCTAGGGTACCCCCCTAACCCCCCCTAAAAAAGTTTTAACCCCTTGATCACCCCCCCCCCCCCGTCGCCAGTGTCACTAAGCGATCGTTTTTCTGATCGCTGTATTAGTGTCACAGGTGACGCTAGTTAGGGAGGTAAGTATTTAGGTTCACCGTCAGCGTTTTACAGCATCAGGGACCCCCATATACTACCTAATAAAATGTTTTAACCCCCTGATTGCCCCCCAGTTAACCCTTTCACCAGTGATCACAGTATAACTGTTACGGGTGACGCTGGTTAGTTCGTTTATTTTTTATAGTGTCAGGGCACCCGCCGTTTATTACCTAATAAAGGTTTAACCCCCTGATCACCCGGCGGGTGATACAAGTTAGGTTTTAGGGTCAGATAGGGTCTGGGTCGCCCCAGGCAGCATCAGGTTAGTGCCAGTACCGCTAATACCCACGCACGCAGCATACACCTCCATTAGTGGTATAATATCTGAACGGATCGATATCTGATCTGATCAGATCTATACTAGCGTCCCCAGCAGTTTAGGGTTCCCAAAAACGCAGTGTTAGAGGGATCAGCCCAGATGCCTGCTAGCACCTGAGTTTTGCCCCTCCGCCCGGCCCAGCCCAGCCCACCCAAGTGCAGTATCGATCGATCACTGTCACTTACAAAACACTAAACACATAACTGCAGCATTCGCAGAGTCAGGCCTGATCCCTGCGATCGCTAACAATTTTTTTGGTAGCGTTTGAATCAGTTGCTAACAGTTAGGAGCTTTTTTACCTGTGAGTCTCACTACTGTACCACTAAATTTAGAGCCCAAAATGGCAAATCGAAGGTACAGTAGTGAAGAGGCCTACACATTTCTGAGCATGACAGATAGTGAAGGGGAAGTCACTCATCTGTCAGATTCAGGCTCAGAATACGATCCTGTAGACGACAGCGGCTCCATGACAGATAGCTCTGATGACGGAGTTGTGGTCCCTGCCAAGGTCAGGCGTACCTGACCCCAATCTTCTTCTGCTGTTGTTGAGGTGCAGGAACCGCAGGTCCCTCGTATGGAGCGTAGCAGTACTAGCGCCCCTTTTCCTTCTGGTGAACTGGCAAGCACCAGCGGCCTAGTACACCCTGGTCATAGTCAAACCAGCACTGCAGTAACACTTGGTGATGTGGCGAGTCCCATAAGTGCAGTTCAAGCTGGTGAGGTGGCAAGCACAAGTAGTGTCCCGCTGCCACAAAGAAGAAGACAAACACAGGCCCGTCATGCCCATAGTGCCCTTCCTGCTGCTTTCGCCAATCCTAATTGGGAACCCACCACTTCTGCAGCACCCGTACTTCCCCCATTCACATCCCCAACCAAATGCAGTCGGCTGCATGAGAGGCATTTTCTTTATGTCCTCCCGAGTACCCAATGAACCCCCCCAAAAAAGATGTTGTGTTTGCAGCAAGTGCGGATATAGGCGTGACACCCAACATTATTGTCCCTCCTGTCCTGACAATGCTGGTCTTTGCATTGGTAAATGTTTTGAACGCTACCATACACTAGTTAAGTATTAGCGTAGGGTACAGCATTGCACAGACTAGGCACACTTTCACAGGGTCTCCCAAGATGCCATCGCATTTTGAGAGACCCGAACCTGGAACCGGTTACAGTTATAAAAGTTACAGTTACAAAAAAAAGTGTAAAAAGAAAAAAAAAAATATATATAAAATAAAAAAACAAAAATAGTTGTTGTTTTATTGTTCTCTCTCTCTCTCTCTATTCTCTCTCTATTGTTCTGCTCTTTTTTATTGTATTCTATTCTGCAATGTTTTATTGTTATTATGTTTTATCATGTTTGCTTTTCAGGTATGCAATTTTTTATACTTTACTGTTTACTGTGTTTTATTGTTAACCATTTTTTTGTTTTCAGGTACGCCATTCAGCTGCAGCGCAGATTTATTTATCTTGACAGCAACAGCGTTTGCTCCCACGATACATAAAGCCGTGACTCCAGAGCTGTCGGAGGTGATTTCACCACCACAGTTAAAAAAAAGAGCATATATGCTGAAGCATGGAGGCAGCAGGGGCGAAGGAGCAATTTGCTCCTAACTTTTGGGGTGGATGCCCCAATGCTTCGACATATATGCACATCATTAGAAGTGGGTGGATGTATTCTAATGGTGGGCATACCCACCGATCAATCTCTTTTTTTCGTTCAGCCCACAGGCTGCATAAAAAAAGATTACAATATATGCCCAACAAGGACCAGCAACGTACTGGTATGTTGCTGAACTTTGAGTGGTTATACCAGAATGATGCCTGCAGGTTTAGGTATCATCTTGGTATCATTCCTTTCAGCCAGCGGTCACCTTTCATGTAAAAGCAATCCTAGCAGCTAATTAGCCTCTAGACTGCTTTTACAAGCAGTGGGAGGGAATGTCCCCCCCCACTGTCTTCCATGTTTTCCTCTGGCTCTCCTGTCCCAACAGGGAGCCTGAGAATGCAGCCGGTGATTCGGCCAGCTGACCATAGAGCTGATCAGAGATCAGAATGGCTCCAATCATCTCTATGGCCTAAGAAACCGGAAGCTACGAGCATTTCATGACTTAGATTTCGCCAGATGTAAACCGCGCCATTGGGAAATTGGGAAAGCATTTGATCTTGGTGTGGTCAGATGCTTTGAGGGCAGAGGAGAGCTCTAGGGTCTAATAGACCCCATTTTTTTCAAAAAAGAGTACCTGTCACTACTTATTGCTATCATAGGGGATATTTACATTCCCTGACATAACAATAAAAATGAAAAAAACAATGAAAGGAACAGTTTAAAAATAAGATAAAAAAGCAAAGAAAAAATAAAAAAAACAAAAAAAACAAAACACCCCTGTCCCCCCCTGCTCTCGCGCAAAGGCAAACACAAGCGTTAGTCTGGCGTCAAATGTAAACAGCAATTGCACCATGCATGGGAGGTATCACCGCGAAGGTCAGATCAAGGGCAGTAATTTTAGCAGTAGACCTCCTCTATAAATCTAAAGTGGTGACCTGTAAAGGCTTTTAAAGGCTTTTAAAAATGTATGTAGTTTGTCGCCACTGCATGTTTGTGCGCAATTTTAAAGCATGTCGTATTTGGTATCCATGTACTCGGCCTAAGATCATCTTTTTTATTTCATCAAACATTTGGGCAATATAGTGTGTTTTAGTGCATTAAAATTAAAAAAAGTGTGTTTTTTCCCCAAAAAATGCGTTTGAAAAATCGATGCGCAAATACTGTGTGAAAAAAAAATGAAACACCCACCATTTTAATCTGTAGGGCCTTTGCTTTAAAAACATATAATGTTTGGGGGTTCAAAGTAATTTTCTTGCAAAAAAAATATTTTTTCATGTAAACAAATATTGTCAGAAAGGGCTTTGTCTTCAAGTGGTTAGAAGAGTGGGTGATGTGTGACATAAACTTCTAAATGTTGTGCATAAAATGCCAGGACAGTTCAACCCCCCCAATGACCCCATTTTGGAAAGTAGACACCCCAATCTATTTGCTGAGAGGCATGTCGAGTCCATGGAATATTTTATATTGTGACACAAGTTGCGGGAAAAAGACAAATTCTTTTTTTTTTTGCACAAAGTTGTCACTAAATGATATATTGCTCAAACATGCCATGGGCATATGTGAAATTACACCCCAAAATACATTCTGTTGCTTCTCCTGAGTACGTAAATACCACATGTGTGAGACTTTTTGGGAGCCTAGCCGCGTACGGGACCCCAAAAACCAAGCACTGCCTTCAGGGTTTCTAAGGGTGTAAATTTTTGATTTCACTCCTCACTGCCTATCACAATTTCGGAGGCCATGGCACAAACCCCCACAAATGACCCCATTTTGGAAAGCAGACACCCCAAGCTATTTGTTGAGAGGTATGGTAAGTATTTTGCAGACCTCGCTTTTTGTCACAAAGTTTTAAAAATTGAAAAAAGAAAAAAAAAAAATTTTTCTTTTTCTTTCTTCATTTTCAAAAACAAATGAGAGCTGCAAAATACTCACAATGCCTCTCAGCAAATAGCTTGGGGTGTCTACTTTCCAAAATGGAGTCATTTGGGGGGGTTTTGTGCCATCTTGCCATTTTATGGCCTTCGAAACTGTGATATGTAGTGAGGAGTGAAATCAAAAATTTACGCCCTTAGAAATCCTGAATGCAGTGATTGGTTTTCGGGGCCCCATACGCAGCTAGGCTCCCGAAAAGTCCCACACATGTGGTATCCTCATACTCAGGAGAAGCAGCAGAATGTATTTTGGGGTGTAATTCCACATATGCCCATGGCATGTTTGAGCAATATATCATTTAGTGACAACTTTGTGCGAAAGAAAAAAAAGTTTGACATTTTCCCGCAACTTGTGGCAAAATATAAAATATTCCATGGACTCAACATGCCTCTCAGCAAATAGCTTGGGGTGTCTTCTTTCCAAAATGGGGTCATTTGGGGGGTTTTGAACTGTCCTGGCATTTTATGGCCTTCAAAACTGTGATCGGTAGTGAGGAGTGAAATCAAACATTTACGCCCTTAGAAATCCTGAAGGCGGTGCTTGGTTTTTGGGGCCCCGTACGCGGCTAGGCTCCCAAAAAGTCCCACACATGTGGTATCCCCGTATTCAGGAGAATCAGCAGAATGTATTTTGGGGTGCAATACCACATATGCCCATGGTCTGTGTGAGCAATATATCATTTAGTGACAACTTTTTGTAAATTTTTTCTTTTTTTGTCATTATTCAATCACTTGGTACAAAAAAAAATAATATTCAATGGGCTCAACATGCCTCTTAGCAATTTCCTTGGGGTATCTACTTTCCAAAATGGGGTCATTTGGGGGGATTTTGTACCGCCCTGCCATTTTAGCACCTCAAGAAATTAGATAAGCAGTCATAAACTAAAAGCTGTGTAAATTCCAGAAAATGTACCCTAGTTTGTAGACGCTATAACTTTTGCGCAAACCAATAAATATACGCTTATTGACATTTTTTTTACCAAAGACATGTGGCTGAATACATTTCATAAAATTGAGTTTATTGGATTTTTTTTATAACAAAAAGTAGAAAATATCATTTTTTTTCAAAATTTTCGGTCTTTTTCCGTTTATAGCGCAAAAAATAAAAACCGCAGAGGTGATCAAATACCATCAAAAGAAAGCTCTATTTGTGGGAACAAAAGGATGCAAATTTTGTTTGGGTGCAGCATTGCATGACCATGCAATTAGCAGTTAAAGCGGTGCAGTGCCAAATTGTAAAAAGTGCTCTGGTCAGGAAGGGGGTGAAAGACCCGGGCTTTCCAGATCTCATTAATCAGCATTCCTTTCACATACATCTGTCCCCTGAGTCCCAAGCTGGCAGAGACCATCATGACCTCCTTAATAATGTGCTTTTGCATTACATAACAGAATATCTTCCTAAATGCTTGTAGCTCCCTCAAATGCCAGGGACCATAGTCAGTAGGCAAGAGGCTAGCATTCAGCCCCCTCCAAAAGCATCTGTCCCGGGTGAGTCTGTCACATTTGTCCCCCATCAAAAGTCGACTAACAAGGTCCCAGACCTCCACCTGGTCTGCGCATGCATTATTCGGGCAGAGTGAACTCACAGTCTCAGTCTGCATGATCTCCAATCTTGGCTGCAAGGAATAGTTGACCTCAGTAGGTGTGGGGCAGAGGTCATTGAATCTCTGTCCAGCTGCCAGTGCTTCATCTGGGTGGTTTCTAACATTCCGGGGCTCGGTCTGCTGCTGGGCAGAGGGGCCGATCACCCCAGCTTCCTGAAGCTGTAGCTTCACTGTAGGTGCTAGGCAGTGCTCTGCCCCATTGCCAGTGATTCAGCTGGGAGTAGAAGCTTTACCACATCAGCTTGTCGCTGGAGAGAGGAGGAGGAGGAGCCAACTGCCCCGGCTCCCTGGAACTCCACAGTTGTTGCTGGGCAGAGGTTAGTAGCACTCGCCCTGTTGCTAGCACTTCTGCTGGGGACTCCACACCCTCTGTCTTGGCTAACCGTTGGGGCAGGAGGCTGGCTTCCTCCACTCCCAAACTGTGTAACTGCCATTGGGGAGATAAGCCGGCTGCTTCCGCTTCCATTCCCTCATCTGGCTGCTCGGATGACATGTCTGTGGTACTGTGCACAGATCTTTGCTAGGGAGGAAAGACCGCTTCCTCCACCCTGGCCGACTGTTGGGGAGGGATGACAAACACCTACTCTCCCTTCTCCCCCTGTATCCTGATCTGCTGCTGGGAAGTGACCGCCACCTTCTCACCCTGAGCCTCCGGAAATGCCACAGATGTGGGGCAGAGGTCTGGGACCCTCTGTCTGGTGGCCAGTGCTTCAGCTGGGTAAGTTCTTTGTAACTCCACAGATACCACTGTTGGTGCTGGGCAGAGCTCAGTGACGTTCAGCCCTGATACCAGCTCTTCTGCTGGAGTCTCACCAGGTTGTTCTTACTCAGCAGAAAAGTCTATCAAATCCCCTGTCTCTGCAACTGGTGTCTGAGGATAGAGGTTCACCATCTCCTGTCCACGGGACCCAGTAGATGCTATCGGTGCTGGGCAGAGGTTAGCAGAGCTCTTCCCTGTTGTCAGCACTTCAGCTTTGGGGATGGCAATCTCCAGATTTTCCACTGCCGGATATTTGGCATGCTGCTGGACAGGCACATTCCTCCATCCAACCTCGTCTTGTACAGAAACAGGTTCGTCAAGGTCAGTCAGCACTTCATGCATCTGCCATAAGCGCTCCGCATCCATAGCTGCGGGGGCAGGTTGGCAAAGCACACTGTTACTATGCCACATTGCCGACTCTTCAGCCAGGATTTCAGAGCTGTCGGCTGGTACTTCCTGATAGTCCCAGGCAAAGGAAGCCCAGCCCTGGTGCTGAGCAGAGTCTAGCAGCCGTCTGTAGGTAATCTCCAGCTCCCATTCCTGAACGGCCAGAAACTCTAAATCTTCCAGTGCCCAGTGCACTTCCGAGACGTTCGGTAGCTTTTCTCTGAAATCCATGATTTCATCCAACCGCCACTCCAAATCACTGCCAAAATTAGGGTCTCCTGTCAGCTTCACATACAACAGTCCCAGGCCGCCGTAGCGAAAGCCTCCGGGGGACTCAGTAGCTCTCATCCAACTGCATCTCTGCCCAGACCAGCCTGCTTAATTCAGCTGTCTGCTCCTTGTGCGTTTTTTCTCCCAAAAACAGCACCCGCAATCCATGCTGAGACCAGTACCTTTCCTGGATGGATAGCAGTGGATAGAATCATACCATCCCAGCAGGACCTGCTCTGATACTGGTCCTCTGTGCTGTATCTGCATCTCTCCCAACCTCCTTCTGAATTCCTCTTCCATGGCAGCTGGTATCTGTACCTCTCCTCTCCTGCTATCCGGACCTTGGATCCAGGTGGAGGTTTGGATGTCCCAGACTGCAAGAAGCATCCCACCACTTGCCACCAATGTATTCCCACACTCCGCTTGCGTGCTTTCGTCATATACCGCTTCCTCCCAGCCTGAATATAGATATCAGATATTCCAACCGCTAACAACCCCAAACAAGACAATACTCATTTGGTTGCGGAACACGGACTGAACTGATATATTTGAGATGACACACAAATATATACAGCAGGCTGACAATACAAACTGTAACCAGAGACCTAATTAACATGAGCTAGTTATCTAATCATTTACCCAGACTAGGTGACTCAGAGATATGACCTTTCAGGGTAGACTTGCCGTCTCCTCACTCCCAACTTACAATACACATAAGTAGAAACACATTCCCCAATAGTTTGCTAGGAGACAAAGGTGTGTTAATGAGCACAATAAACTATTGGGTGAAAGACCCGGGCTTTCCAGATCTCATTAATCGGCATTCATTTCACATACATCTGTCCCCTGTGTCCCAAGCTGGCAGAGACCATCATGGCCTCCTTAATAATATCCTTTTACATTACATAACAGAATATCTTCCTAAATGCTTGTAGCTCCCTCATATGCCAGGGCCCAGAGTCAGTAGGCAAGAGCTCCTTCAGAAGTAATTACGTATCTCAAAAACTGAATCTGGATTTGTTCAAACTCGCATTTCTCTAGTGTAATGTAAAGTTGATTCCGCCTTAGCCTCTCAAAGACAGTACAGACATGCTTGCGGTGTTCTTCCAAATTATCTGAAAAAATTAGACATCCACATATGCTATTACAAACTGATCCAGCAAATCTCAAAAAAACATAATTAATGAAATGTTAAAAAGTTGCGGGAGCATTGCAATATCCAAAGGACATGACCAAAGACCCAAAATGCCTATGTCTGGTTCTGAAAGCAATTTTCCATTCATCTCCGGGACGAATGCGGACAAGGTTGTATGCCCCCCGTAAATCTAGTTTGGTAAAGAGCTTGGCCGAACGAAGTCTGTTGAGCATTTCTGGAATCAGGGGGAGTGGATAAAGATTTTTAATTGTGATCCTGTTTAAATCTCTGTAGTTGATACATGGTCACAGGGTGGAGACCTTTTTCTCCACGAAGAATAAGGCTGCCCCAGCAGGGGAGGTTGAGTGTTTGATAAAACCCTTCTCTTGATTCTCATCAAGCCACTCCCTGAGCACCTTCAGTTCAGGTTCTAATAAAGAATAAAGGCGACCAAAGGTTATTTCTGCCCCTGAAAGCAATTTAATGGGAGAATCATAAGAGCGATGAGGAGGCAGCCGATCGGCGTTCTTTTTATCACAAACGTCCCAGAACCCAAGATATTGTGGAGGCAGCTTGTCATCTGACTGGGTAGTTACCATAACTGCTTTTAAATCCTGGGTTGGTTGAGGGCTTATTTGATAAGATTCTCTGCAATGTTTTTTGCAATGGTCAGATATAAGATTTAAAGATTGTGTCTCCTAGTTGATGGAGGGATTGTGGATAGATAGAATCAAGGGATGCCCAGGATGATAGGGAACTTGTGTGATGTGATCAGCGTAAAGTCTCCTGATGGTCAGTCTCAATTAGAAGCTCTAGTGGGATGGTCTCGTGGGTAACAGGTCCTGAAAACAAAAGGTGAGCAATCCACAGTTTCCATATCAATAGGGACAAGTTTATTTCATATTTGAATGTTATTATTTTGGGCAACTTCAATGTCCATGAAGTTTCCCCCTGCCCCAGAGTCCAGCATAGTAGAGCAAGGTATTTCACCGCTTTCAACAATAAGTTTTATAGGGATGACAAAATGAGATGCTACAAAATTTACTTTATGTGCTTCCTGAATCAAAGGAGAGACAGACGGAAAAATGTAATTTATTTGCTCGGATGCTGTAACATCAGTTGCCGCAATTCTTTTAAATTTATTGGGACAATTAACTGCGTAATGTCCAGATTCTCCGCAATAAAGACATAAGTTCTCTGAATGTCGTCTTTCTTTCTCCTGAGTAGTAATAGATCTTTTAATAGCATCCACCTGCATACAGTAGGTTCAGGAGTGTCAGAATCCACAAGAACTCTTTGACCCTTAGGATTAAACTGACTAGTAGAAAAAATGCATGCCACCATTACTGCCTAGAATTCCCAGCCTCTCCTTTCTCCTTTCAGTAAGTTTCTGATCAATTTGAATACATAATTTAATAAAAGCCCAGAGGTCGTCAGGATTTTCTACTCTGGCAAGCTCATCTTTTACTTGGTCGGAGAGTCCTTGACAGAACTGACTCTTTTGCGCTGCTGGATTCCAATTGGTATATAAAATCCAAAGTCGGAATTCAGTTGTGTACTCTGCAACAGTGCATCTACCCTGCCGTAAATTTAGAAATTTTGTCCCAGCAGTAGCGCAGCGGTTAGGATCATCAAAAACCTGATTCATAGCAGCCACAAAAGAATTAAAATTATCCAGGATGACATTGCCTTTCTCCACATAAGGGGAGGCCAAGGCTAAGGCTTCTTCAGTCAGGAGGTTCTCCGCACCTTTTTCCTGTCAGAAGTAAATGCAGCAGGTTGCATCTGAATGTATATACGACATTGGTTAAGGAAACCTCTGTAATGGCGACGGTCTCCAATAAACTTGAGTGGTAGGGACATCCATGCATATCTATGGCAGCAGTATCTCGGGAACACAATTGTTTATGCAGGTCAAGGATGTCCTCTTGTAGCCCTTTCACTTCAATTTGTAACTCAGAAAACTTTTCCTGGTAGTTAACACCAAACGCCTGCAACTCAGAGATTTGCACCCTGAGAGGAGCCACAGCAGCTGCTACAATGGCCTCCATGTTTTGGGCCAGAATATTCTGTCACAGTCTGGAGTCAGGCTCAGAGGCCAGTAGCTAAAGCAGTGGAGCAGCACCCACTAACAAGTGGAACAGATATTCACGCAGGTCACCCAGGCTGATAATACAAGTTCACCTGAGGTACGGGGTCTAATTACTAACCGGTATTCACCAGAGCTCCTGATGGTGAAGTTGGGCTTTTCTGCGTATTAGTACCAGGTCGTGGTTCTCAGGATAGCCCCACCAAGAGGTGAGCAAGCCAGGGTCTAGTAGCAGATACAGCAGGTAGGGATCAAGCAGAAGCGTAGTCTAGGAATGAGCCAAAGGTCGGTAACGAACAGTTGTAGGTTGGTATTAAGCAGAAGCATAGTCAAGGAACAAGGCAAATGTCGGTAATGAATGGTAGTGAAGATACGGTCGGCAGCAGGAGAGACAAGAGCAAGATATTGGCTGGAGAAGGCACAATATTCTGGTAACCAGGAAGTGAAGAGACATGGCTTAAATCAGGAAGTTCATGGGAGGAGTAAAGAGTTCAAGGTTCAAGGCAAAAAAGATTTAAGGCAGGGTCATTCAAGGAATTGTCTAGGGGACTGTCCAGCATTCCAGGTGACTCAGCAAGCAGAGTCATTGCCAGACATATACAGTCACTGCCTTCCGTGATTTTGCAGAATGTGTTGTACCACAATGGTAGGTTCCCAGTTACTATTTTGTTGCTCTTGCAGCTGTACCAAAATGAGGAAGGTAATGTGGCATAGTTCGGCAAGGCAGCCAGCCGCAAGGTCCACATTACTGCTGACTCATGGTCCAGCAAGCATGGTCAGAGTGCTATATTTCCTTCACAGCACACTGGGTAATTCTGCTTGCAACTCGGAAGGATGCAGGACAGTGCTGCAGCTTGTTTTCTCATCACGTCTCCATACAGCTGGTGGTGATAATGTGAGATTTGTTAGCTCCAGCCCCTCCTCCTTCTCCATGCCCTCCTCTGCTGAATTGTCCTATGAACCACCAGTACCCCCTAAGCCAGGGGTCTTCACACTATGGCCCTCCAGTTGTTCAGGAACTACAATTCCCATCATGCCTAGTCATGTCTGTGAATGTCCGCATTCAAGGGGCTATTCAATGAGTCAGGCTAAAAGATGCCATGCAGTGCTTCAGCTGGTCTGTCTAGGGGACAGAAGCCACACCTGAGCTTTAACCTCTGCAGGGGCAGGCCCAGATGTGGTTCACACCACGCTAGCTGGAGCCAGGAATGGTGATGTGCGATAATGGCACTAACCTCCTGTCTGCCTGGCACATGTCCTCAATTTGGTGGTGCAGCGTTTCTTAAATAGAAAACCAGGACTGGAAGATCTATTAAAGTAGGCCAGAGGAGTCTGTAGCCATTTCAGGTGGTCATACACAGCCAGTGCTCAGTTGGCTGAAATTCAGCGGGAATTCCACCTGACCATAAACCACCTGATTTGTGACATGACTACCTGGTGGAACTCAACTTTGGCAATAATAGTACATAAATAGTAAGAAAGGGAGGTCAGATCATATTGGTGCCATAAAGAATGATGAAGGGAATCTGGTTACTAAGGATGGAGAGATGGCGAAGGTATTGAATTTATTCTTCTTCTCAGTCTTCATGAGGGAATCAGGAGGCTTCAGTAACTAAAACTGCAATGTTTATCCTCATGACATGTCACAGGAATCACCCTCATAGCTAACATAATTAGAAATAGACTTGAAAAACTCAATATTAATAAGTCACCGGGACCAGATGGCTTGCATCCGAGGGTCCTTAAGGAACTCAGTGAAGTAATTGCCAGACCATTGTTCCTAATTTTTACGAACAGTCTACTGACTGGAATGGTACCAGCAGTGGCGGCTGGTGAAGTTTTAGGATGGGGGGCGCCAGACCCCGCCCTTCCTTTTTGACCACTCCCACTTCTCAAAAGCCCCACCCCTTATAGAATCCACCCACTCTGTTCCCTGTATTCCACTTGCTTCCACCTATAGTGTCAGGAGTATACAGCTCAGGACAGAGTATACAGTCCCAGAATCACAGGACAGAGTATACAGCTCAGCCTCACAGATCAGGGTATACAGCTCAGCATCACAGATCAGGGTATACAGCTCAGCCTCACAGATTGGGGTACATAGCATTACAGATCAGGGTATACAGCTCAGCCTCACAGATCAGGTCCTCATCATTGTATAATACACCCGTCATCGTCATCCTCATCACTGTAAAATACACCCAATAAAAAAGAATAAGAGAGAGTATCACTCTCTCATAGGGTGATGGGATTTTAACGGATATGTTTTTCTGTCATTGAGGTAAGCACAACCACAAAAATATTAATAAGATATAGATTTATTACAAAATACAAAATATAAAAATGGTGCATTAATAACATTCAGTCATATACACATTTGACCACAATTTATACTCAGTCCAGCTTGACAGATGCTTGTATATGCGGATAGCCAACGAGTTTCGCAGACTAATTATTATTATTATTATTATTATTATACAGGATTTACATAGCGCCAACAGTTTACGTAGCACTTTACAACTTGAGGGTAGACAGTACAAATACAATACACTTTGATACAGTAGGAATCAGAGGGCCCTGCTCCTTAGAGCTTACAATCTAAGAGGGAAGGTCAAGAGATACAAGAGGTAATAACTGTGGGTGATGTGCTGATTGAGAAGATAAATGTACAGTTATTAGGTGTAATCATCTGCTGTAATCGCCGTAATGTGAGTCCTGGCAGCTAAGGCAATCCTCTGTTGCCCTTACATGTACGGTCCCGCCGGAAGTGATGAACCGGATACGGCTCACTGACATCACATCTGGTGCGGGTACCCCTTGGAATGCGCATGCGCCAGAAGCCCCCAGTCACAATATAGACGGGACCGTACATATAAAGGCAACAGGGGATTGCCTTAGCTGCAAGGATGCACATTATGGTGACAATGAGGGATCAGCTCGATATCGAGGCGCAACTGCACCCTATCTATCTACAATTTATCAGCTGGCTTGCCTCCCCTCCCCTTTGGCGGAGATCCCCAGGTAGTGAGCCATCTTTTCTATTCTGGCTGCTCCATACTCTATCTCTAGATTGTAAATTGAACATATAGAAGTTTACCAAGTGTGTTTGTAACTGGCAGTCTCATACTTAATGGCTAGATATAAAATAATAGCCTTAGTCTTTTTTATGACCCATGCTATAGCCCTGTATAATAAAATTTTATATCTATATGATGACCACTCCTGCCCCTGTGTTGTATGATATGATAGGATTTCATATGCTATGTACGCTAATTCAGCTGGGGCTTAACCTTTATGGTTATATGTCTCATCCATATGAATAAGTGCCATTGTGCTAATATGTTGCTAAGACTGCCATTATATTCTTTCCTCACATGTGTGCTGATGTAAAGTGCTTTGCATCTGAACACATATGTTTGGTATTTCTAGATTATTATTGGTCCATTCCGGTTACTGAACTCTGGCTATGTTTTGACTACGTTTGTTCTTTTTACTTTTATTATTAAACAAGTGTGATTTAACTGTACTTCTGTCTCGGTCTGATTTCATGGTTTTTGACAATCTGTTCAAGCTCTTTGGACTGAGTATCAATTGTGGTCAAATGAGTATATGACCGAATGTTATTAATGCACCATTTTTATATTTTGTATTTTGTAATAAATCTTTATCTTATTAATATTTTTGTGGTTGCACTTACCTCAATGACAGAAAAACATACCCGTTAACATCCCATCACCCTATGAGAGAGTGATACTCTCTCTTATTCTTTTTTATTGACCCAATAGGGATGTGGATATGATATTCTGTCCTAGAACTTGTCCAACAAATCTCTTATATATTCTGTATAATACACCCGTCATCATCATCATTGTATAATACACCCGTCATCATCATCCCCAGAGAAGGGCAACAAAACTAATAAAGGGACTGGAGAACCTTAGTTATGAGGAAAGGTTATGAGCACTGATCTTGGAGAGGAGATGCTTGAGAGGGGATATGATTTCAATATACAAATACCGTACTGGTGACCCCACAATAGGGATAAAGCTTTTCCGCGGAAGGGAATTTAATGAGACACGCGGCCATTCACTGAAATTTGAAGAGAAGCGGTTTAACCTTAAACTGCGTAGAGGGTTCTTTACTGTCAGAGCAGTTAGGATGTGGAATTCTCTTCCATAGGCAGTGGTTTCAGCGGACAGCATCGATAATTTAAAAAACTATTAGATAGGCACCTGAACAACTTCAACATACAGGGATATATAATGTAATACTGACATAAAATCATATGCATAGGTTGGACTTGATGGACTTGTGTCTTTTTTCAACCTCGCCTACAACTATGTAACTATGTAATGCTGCACATGTAGCAGAGAGCCATCAACGAGTACCTGTGTCAGTATGGCACAACGACAGGCTCAGGCCACCTCAGCTTTTTTTCCCCACGCCAATGGCTGCTGATAAAGGATGCAAGGATGGTGAACCTCTATAGGGTTACAGTGTGAAGGGACCACCAATGCCCAAAGCCCAATTTTTCTGCACCTGTTACTTCTATTCAAACTCCACGAAACACCAGAAGTTATCCAAAAAATCTCTAATCTTGTTCCGAGTGCACTAAATTGTGGCCCTTATTATAGAGACTGGCTCCCCAAGCCCTTGTTTATAAAATAAAGAAAGCTTGGAGGAAAAGTGTCATTTTATTGGCTTTAAAAAAATCATTTTTGCCACAGCAGGTTCTATACATATTACAGATGCGCCACTTTACATGCAGACTAAGGAGACCCCCCAGGCACTATATTTAAAGGAATTTTTCATTTGTATTATTTCACTTTAAGCATCAGTAAATCACTGCTCATTTAAAAATGATGTTTTTTTACAAACTTTTTTTCCTTGATACATGTCCTCCAGGGCAGTACCCGGACCTCCATACCCTTTCTATGCCCAATAACTTGCATCTATGCCCACAAAATGGGCACTTTTGATTTTTCCAGTTTGGGTCCTATAGACTTCAACGGGGTTCGTTATTCGGCTCCGAAATTTTGCAGCTTGAGAGTTCTGGCGAAAACCAGAAGAGGGGGTCATTCAGGCCCATCTCTATCACCTAGTATAAATACCTGAACTTGAGTTGATTTCAGCATCTTGCAATCCCCTGCAGAGCAGCACTTAGACTGTGATAGGAAGGGGCAGGACTTTGAACAAATTGTGTCTCCTGCAGTCAGAGGCTGACAGGGAACAGTCAAAGGTTGGGTGCAGGGTGGTTGTCTAGGTGTATTTGCTTAACTGTAGAGAAAAATTAGATCATCAGACTAGCTGTGCTATCTCATCTGGCAGACCTTTGAAAATATCAGTACTAGTAGGACAGAAATAAAAAATAGGTAGGACAGTCTTATATGTGTATTTCAACTTTCTATTTTTTGTTTATATACATTTAATTAATGTATGTTACATCATACAACACACGATATATATTACCGAGTAGATCTGAACAGATAGACCATATAGGCATGTAAAAACATGGCATTCCATAGAAACACGGTATATGTTAACTATAACACTTATCAGGGTTCATAATGCACCACTTGTAACAGCTTAATAAGAATAAGAATAACTATACGCTCCTATTACCAAAGGTGTAAACGTCTGTATCTTCTCTGTAGATGACCTTTATTGAGGTATACTTTTTTGATTGATAGAATGTAAGTAATAGAAAAGGTGTAGAGAGTGAGAGAAAAGTGAGGATAAGGGTGGGATAGGTGGGAAAGGGGGGGGGGGGGGGAGGGTGTATCCGCCTCGGTCCAAGCTCATCTATATACACTCTTATCTATTCGCATGTTACATAGGTTGAGACATAATTTCCGCATGTGCGGTAGTGTATTTGAAGGCAAAAAAGGCAGAACTATATCTTCTTTGCCAGGTCATATTTGTTTCTAAGGGAGAGAGTCATATCTTCCATGTAGTAAATATTGTCTACTTTCACTAGCCATTGACGTAATGTCGGAATGGTCGTTTTTTTCCAATATTGGGGGATTTGGGGGATGAGTGCCTTTGCAACATTAAGGAGGTGTGGCGTTATGGATTTTTTGTAGGGTCCCACTGGTTTACCTGCACAGTGGAATAAAACAAACCATGGGTCATTGGGGATCTCCCAACCCTGGATCTCCCTGATCCAGTGAAGGATAGTTAGCCAGAAGGGACGTATCAGTGGACAAAACCACCAAATGTGAGCATGTGTTGCTTTTTCACCACAACCTCTCCAGCACAAAGGTGATGCTTGTGGAAAGGACTTGTGCAGCACCACCGGTGTATAGTGCCACCTCGTCAATAATTTATAGTTTACTTCCGCCATTCTAGAAGCCCCAGAGGAAGTATGAGCCAATATGAGAATAGTGGACCTTTGGGCTGCTGACAACTCCTTTTGCAAATCTTGTTCCCAGTTGCAGATAAAAGTGGGGACTCTTGTAGATGCCAACATTAGCAAAGTGTAGTAAAAGTGGGAGATAGGTTTCTCCACTGGTTCACCTTCGGAGAATGCGGCTTCCAAGGGAGTCCGGTCCAATAAGGACCTTAGGGGTTTCGGGAGAGAGTGCACAAAAGCTGCTAGCGGTGTCTCCACTGATCCATAAGAGAAATGGTGGAGTTGTGTAACAGTGTAGATAGAGGCACTATACCTGATGGGCTTAGTAACTTGATGCAGCTGAATCATATCCCCAAGATTCCAAGCATGAATTCCAGGATCGATGTTCCCTGGAGGGAAATAGTTATGTCCAGTCAGTGGTAAGAGGGGGGAGTTATATGACCATTTATATGCCTTGCACAGGGAGTCCCAGGTCATGAGAGAGGAGCGTGTTAACAGTGATGTGTCAAAAGACAAGGTTCTGTATTTCCTTGGTATCCATATTTGCGTGAAAAGATCTGTGCCACTAAGCTCCATTTCCAGGGTTACCCATAGCTTGGAATCTTTGTGATACTTCCAGTCCGAAATTCTATTTAACACAATTGACAAGAAATATTTCTTAAAGTCTGGTAAAGCAAGGCCACCTTCTCTCTTGGGTCTAATGAGAGGGGACCTAGGAAGCCTAGGTCTTCTTCTATTCCAGACATATTTACCAATTAGAGAGCTTAATATTGTAAAAAAGCCTACTGGTATTCCATATAGTATCATTTGGAACATAAACAACAACCTGGGCAGTACATTCATCTTTACGACTCCAATTCTCTCCAGCCAGGAGTGAGCAAGCTGGGACCATTTCTGCAGGTCAGACCTAATGGTTTTCAGAAGGGGTATAAAGTTTGTCCGGAATAGGGAGGCTTGGTTTGGTGTAAGATAAATACCTAAATATTTCATCTTTCTAGCCTGCCAACTAAAAGGAAAGACTTGTTTTAAATGAGTCACGGTAGTAGTGGGAACAGTTATATTTAGGATTTCTGATTTTGTCATGTTAAAGTGGAGTTCCACCCACTTTTACAACTCTTCAGCATCCCTCACTAAACTGTGCACTGTAAACAAATTAGATATTTTTTTATTTTTTTTTCTCAGCACTTACTGTATATCTGCTGTATTCATTTTTCACTTCCTCCTCCCTGGCCGCGGCCCATCGCATCATTTCCTGTTTGCAATGCCCTCTGGGAAGGAGCGGCAACTTCCTCTGACACTGCCGTTGCTATGGAAACCTGACCTGAAACCTATTACACTGCTTGGGCTGCACTGAGCATGTGCGAGATCTGCAAGGATGAGATCCAGGAAGAAATACAGTCTGGCTTCAGATGCCCACACTTAAGATGGCCACGGCCTGCTGTAAGTTTATAAAATAACAAACTACTGCTATAAACTAACAAAACAGACCTTAGTTTACAGACTAACTTTACTAGAATACATTAGGCTTGTGTATTATAGGGGTATTTTTATTTAAAAAGTATAATTTCGGCCGGAACACCACTTTAATTTTGAAATTGGGGATGGCACTGTACGTTGAAAATTTGGACATGAGGTTAGGGAGGGATATCAGGGGTTGCTGTATGTAAAATAGAATATCATCTGCGTATGCAACGTACTTGTGTTCTGATTTACCTGTGACGATCCTGTGGATACAGGGGTTATGTCTTACTATAGAAAAGAAAAGTTCTAATGATAGGGCAAATAAAATTGGAGAAAGAGGGCAGCCTTGGCGGGTGCCATTGTGTAGGGTTAAGGGATCACTTAGTGTGCCATTAACGCGCAATTGTGCCGTGGGGTGGTTGTATAGAGCGGAAATTTGGGATATTAGGGATATTAGGGAAGTCCCAATGCCCAGATGAGACAGTGTTGCCATAAGAAACTCCCAGTCCACCTTATCAAACGCCTTCTCAGCATCCGTTGAAAGCAGGAGGGTGGGCTGGGAGGATCTCCGAATATATGTCATCAGTGAGAGGGTGCGGAGGGAGTTGTCCCTTGCCTCCCTACCCGGGATAAAACCTGTTTGGTCTTTAGATATCCGCAGCGGGATCAGGGGAAGGAGTCTATTCGTAATGGTTTTGGCATACAGTTTAGCATCGATATTCAATAACGAAATGGGGTGGTAGCTTCCGCAGTTGCTGGGATCTTTACCGGGTTTGGGGATGACAGTAATATGTGCATGAATAGTTTTGGGTGGGAGGTTACCACCATTAGAGGTCACATTGGCATATTCAGACAATTGAGGTAATAATATATCTGCAAAGGATCGGTAGTAAGCTACCGTGAATCCATCTGGACCCGGTGCTTTGCTATTAGCCATTGCCTTTAGGGCAGTGCGAAGTTCCGAGGTGGAAGCTCTCCTTCCAGCGAGGCTAGTGTATCAGGTGAGAGTCTAGGTAGGTTGGCGTGTGCCAAGTATTCCCTAATGAGTCTCATCTTATCAGCTCAATCTGTAGCCGAGTGTTGGACATGGTACAGATTTTGATAAAACGCTCGGAATTCCTTAGCTATATTTGGTGTATTGTGGACCATAGTGGCTGAAGAATTTTAGATTTTTGCAATGAAAGAAGCGGATTTCCTTTGTTGCAGTGAATGGGCTAACAATCTACTTGGCTTGTTTCCCCACTCATAAAAATTTTGAGCTACCATGCGGACCCGTTGCTTTTGCTCTATGTGGAAGAGAGATTTCAGTTCTTCTCTCTTTGCAGTCAGGGTATGGAATACCGCCTGAGACTGTCTAGCTTTATGTTGTTGCTCAAGTATTTTAATTTCGCTAAGTAGTTTAAATTGATAGAAAGTGCTTTCACTTTTTTCCTGGCCCCTAATTCTATTCGTTTACCCCGAATATGGGCCTTGTGAGTCTCCCATAGCGTACCCGATTAGATGTCAGGGTGTGAATTCTCCTTAAAATTCTCCTATCAGTTTTTTATCAATTTCCTCAGTTATAAGTTCTTCATTTAGTTTCCAATTAGTGGATTTAAGTTGTAGAGACGGGATTTCAACAGTAAGCATGATTGGGGCATGGTCCGATATGGGGGAAGTTTCAATTACAGATTCCACTAGTAGGGGTAAATAATGGTGGTCAATAAAAAACAGATCAATTCTAGAGTAGGTCTGGTGAACCTGAGAATAATGGGTGAAATCTCGTTCCCGTTGGTGCATGATCCTCCAGACATCTACCAACTGGGTTTCATGTAAGTGTTTGTGAATGTACATTAAGTGTTTATGTGATATGCTAGATTTCCCTCTGGAGGTGTCTAGGACAGGTTCCAGGGGTGTATTGAAATCACCAGAGAGAAGAATGCACCCGCGGGAGAAGTCTCTCAGTTTCTTAAGCGTAGAAGCTATAAAACCTGCTTGGTCGCAGTTGGGCGAATATAGAGTCGCCAAAGTACAGGGCATACTTCCCAGGGTGCCTCTCAGAAACAAAAATCGTCCTGATGGGTCACTTAACATGGATTCTAGTGTAAACGCAGTTCCTCTGCGGAACCCAATGGCCACGCCTTTTGCCTTATGTATATCAGAGAGACTATAATACCACGTGGGGTATTGTTGCGAGTAAAGTTTTACAGAAGTAGTATGTGTAAGGTGGGTCTCCTGCAGAAAGACCACATCTCCCCGCAGGTGACCCAACTCTCTATATAAACTATGTCTCTTTCCAGGTGCATGTAGGCCCCTTACATTAAATGAAAGTAAATTTACCGTAGCCATGGGGACCAGGAGAAGGGATCCGTGAACACTGGTATCTCAAGGAGTTGGACCTGAGGCAGAGGAAGAAGGATTAGGGTGTGGAGGGGGGAGGGGATGGGGGGGAAAGAGAAAGAGAAGAGTGAAAAGGATGAGGAAAAAGAAGAAATTAGTATCTCGCATTTAAAAAAGCACAGACCATTTTGGGGGAGGGTCTGTAAATTCACGCATAAATCTGCGGTGCAGAAACAGGGTGCACATGAGGCCCAGCGTCTCCATATCCACAGCCCTCAAAAGGGTAGGAACACAAAGACACAAGGCAACACAGCTACTTCTGAAGAGGGGGTGAAGGATCCTGGGCATCCAGACACAAGCACCAAGAGGGATATGGGAGGTGTCCCGATGCCGACACCATATTTGAAAAAATAAAAATCAACCATTTTAAAATAACATTAAACATAAAACTCAAGACCATTACCGGTCAACCACATGTATGCAGCATATAACAAAGAGCAAAAAACCCAATACATAGTCCTCTGATGTAACCCAATTCGGGACATTAACCGTGGCAGGTATATACAGATAAAAACTGTCAGGTATAGGCAGGGCTTTTTTTCTGGCGGAACGCACCGCAACTGCGTTCCGACACCTATTGTCAGGCATTCTGTCTCTAAACAAACTTCCTAATCTCTGTATAGCTTGCGCCCCGCCTCCTGAGGAGGAAACACAGATAAACCTCTGTACAGCTGAGCTGTGTGTAGTCCTGTGCCGTTGTTCTGCCATATACTGTCCTCGTATCAGATAGTGTCCGCCTCGTACTGCGCAGGCGCAGCGCCTGCGCAGTACGGAGGAGCAGGAGATGCCGAAAATGCCCGAAGTTGATCAGCTGACCATCAGCTGTACACGGCGCTCGGGCACCTGTTAGCGATGGCTGTGTAAGAGGGCCCCTCGCGGGCTCGCTTCGCTCGCCACGCTTCGGGCACGGCCTCGCTGCGCTCGGCAAATATTTATTCTAACTCTATGTCCACTTGGATAGTAGGGAATGATCCTGGACATAGGGTAAGAATAAATGCGCAGGCGCCGTGTACAGCTGACGATCAGCTGTTGAACTTCGGAGACTTTCGGCGTCTCTTTTGTCCTCCGTACTGCGCCTGCGCAGTACAGGGAGGACACTATATGATAGGGGACTGAATTCGATAAGACACCGTCTCCTCCGCCCCGCCCTGCAGATGATCCATGATCTTTGCTTCCCTGCTGAGACGAGTGTGACAGTGGTGATAGGTTAGTAATGTGATCTCAGGGAGGGGTGTGGCCAGCCTCGTTAGTGCTGTGCATGCAATGCAGACCTGGTAAGTCACTAAAGTCGATGTGTGTGCTGCATTGTGCTGCTGTAGATAGATTTAGAATCTAGATTGGTTTGTGGAGTGGACTGTCTGTATTTAATCTCCCAGATGGGACATCATATACCTGACCCTGTCAAGCTAACATAATGGAGTTACATTATGGAGAGGGAGGAGGATGTTTTTGGGTGAAGATGAGATACATTGTGGAGAGCCTCTTCACAATGTAACTCTCATCTCCACCCAGAATCATCCTTATCCCTCATCCTCATCCCCACCCCGGATCATCCATCCCTCTCCATCATCCTCATTCCCACCCCAGATCATCCATCCATCCCTCTCCATCATCCCAACCCCGGACCATCCATCCCTCTCCATCATCCTCATCCCCACCCCGGATCATCAATCCATCCCTCTCCCTCATCCCCACCCCAGATCATCCATCCCTCTCCATCATCCTCATCCCCACCCCGGTTCATCCATCCCTCTCCATCATCGCCACCCTGGATCATCCGTCCCTCTCTATCATCCCCACCCCGGATCATCCATCCCTCTCCATCATCCCCACCCCAGATCATCCATCCCTCTCCATCATCCTCATCCCCACCCCGGTTCATCCATCCCTCTCCATCATCGCCACCCTGGATCATCCGTCCCTCTCTATCATCCCCACCCCGGATCATCCATCCATCCCTCTCCCTCATCCCCTTCCCGGATCATCCATCCATCCCTCTCCATCATCCCCACCCCGGATCATCCATCCCTCTCCATCATCCTCATCCCCACCCCGGATCATCCATCTATCCCTCTCCCTCATCCCCACCCCGGATCATCCTCTCCATCATCCCCACCCCGGATCATCCATCCCTCTCCATCATCCCCACCCCGGATCATCCATCCATCCCTCTCCATCATCCCCACCCCGGATCGTCCATCCCTCTCCATCATCCCCACCCCGGATCGTCCATCCCTCTCCCTCATCCCCGCCCCGGATCGTCCATCCCTCTCCCTCATCCCCACCCCGGATCATCCATCCCTCTCCCTCATCCCCACCCCGGATCATCCATCCCTCTCCCTCATCCCCACCCCGGATCATCCATCCCTCTCCATCATCCCCACCCTGGATCGTCCATCCCTCTCCATCATCCTCATCCCCACCCCGGATGATCCATCCCTCTCCATCATCCCCACCCTGGATCATCCATCCCTCTCCCTCATCCCCACCCCGGATCATCCATCCCTCTCCCTCATCCCCACCCCGGATCATCCATCCCTCTCCCTCATCCCCACCCCGGATCATCCATCCCTCTCCCTCATCCCCACTCCGGATCATCCATCCCTCTCCCTCATCCCCACCCTGGATCATCCATCCCTCTCCCTCATCCCGACCACGGATGATCCATCCCTCTCCCTCATCCCGACCACGGATGATCCATCCCTCTCCCTCATCCCCACCACTGATGATCCATCCCTCTCCCTCATCCCCACCCCGGATGGTCCATCCCTCTCCATCATTCTCATCCCCACCCCGGATCATCCATCCCTCTCCATCATCCCCACCCCGGATCATACATCCCTCTCCATCATCCCCACCCCCGGATCATCCATCCCTCTCCATCATCCCCACCCCGGATCATCCATCCCTCTCCCTCATCCCCACCCCGGATCATCCATCCCATCTGTTTGCTGGGCAGTCTCTTTCCTGGGCAGTCTTTTTGCTGGACTAATCTAGGCGGTCTCTTTGCTGGACTAATCTGGGTGGTCTCTTTGCTGGACTAATCTGGACGGTCTTTTTGCTGACAGTCTCTTTGCTGGGCTGAGCGGTCTCTTTGCTGGACTATTCTGGGTGGCCTTTTTGCTGGCGGTCTCTTTGCTGGGAATGTCTCTCTGCTGCACATTTGGGAACGTCTCTTTGCTCAATATATGGGGATGCATGCTTTGGTCCATGTGAGTCGCAGGCCTAAGTTGGGCAGTCTTTTTGCTGGACCCCGGATCATCCATCCCTCTCCATCATCCCCACCCCGGATCGTCCATCCCTCTCCATCATCCTTATCCCCACCCCGGATGATCCATCCCTCTACATCATCCCCACCCTGGATCATCCATCCCTCTCCCTCATCCCCACCCCGGATCATCCATCCCTCTCCCTCATCCCCACCCCGGATCATCCATCCCTCTCCCTCATCCCCACCCCGGATCATCCATCCCTCTCCCTCATCCCCACCACGGATGATCCATCCCTCTCCCTCATCCCCACCACGGATGATCCATCCCTCTCCCTCATCCCCACCCCGGATGATCCATCCCTCTCCCTCATCCCCACCCCGGATGATCCATCCCTCTCCCTCATCCCCACCCCGGATGATCCATCCCTCTCCCTCATCCCCACCACGGATGATCCATCCCTCTCCCTCATCCCCACCCCGGATCATCCATCCCTCTCCCTCATCCCCACCCCGGATCATCCATCCCTCTCCCTCATCCCCACCCCGGATCATCCATCCCTCTCCCTCATCCCCACCCCGGATCATCCATCCCTCTCCCTCATCCCCACCCCGGATCATCCATCCCTCTCCCTCATCCCCACCCCGGATGATCCATCCCTCTCCCTCATCCCCACCACGGATGATCCATCCCTCTCCCTCATCTCCACCACGGATGATCCATCCCTCTCCCTCATCCCCACCACGGATGATCCATCCCTCTCCCTCATCCCCACCACGGATGATCCATCCCTCTCCCTCATCCCCACCCCGGATGGTCCATCCCTCTCCATCATTCTCATCCCCACCCCGGATCATCCATCCCTCTCTCTCATCCCCACCCCGGATCATCCATCCCATCTGTTTGCTGGGCAGTCTCTTTACTGGGCAATCTTTTTGCTGGACTAATCTGGGCGGTCTCTTTGCTGGGCAGTCTCTTTCCTGGGCAGTCTTTTTGCTGGACTAATCTAGGCGGTCTCTTTGCTGGACTAATCTGGGTGGTCTCTTTGCTGGACTAATCTGGACGGTCTTTTTGCTGACAGTCTCTTTGCTGGGCTGAGCGGTCTCTTTGCTGGACTATTCTGGGTGGCCTTTTTGCTGGCGGTCTCTTTGCTGGGAATGTCTCTCTGCTGCACATTTGGGAACGTCTCTTTGCTCAATATATAGGGATGCATGCTTTGGTCCATGTGAGTCGCAGGCCTAAGTTGGGCAGTCTTTTTGCTGGACCCCGGATCATCCATCCCTCTCCATCATCCCCACCCCGGATCGTCCATCCCTCTCCATCATCCTTATCCCCACCCCGGATGATCCATCCCTCTACATCATCCCCACCCTGGATCATCCATCCATCTCCCTCATCCCCACCCCGGATCATCCATCCCTCTCCCTCATCCCCACCCCGGATCATCCATCCCTCTCCCTCATCCCCACCCCGGATCATCCATCCCTCTCCCTCATCCCCACCCCGGATCATCCATCCCTCTCCCTCATCCCCACCCCGGATCATCCATCCCTCTCCCTCATCCCCACCACGGATGATCCATCCCTCTCCCTCATCCCCACCCCGGATCATCTATCCATCTCCCTCATCCCCACCCCGGATCATCCATCCATCTCCCTCATCCCCACCCCGGATCATCCATCCCTCTCCCTCATCCCCACCCCGGATCATCCATCCCTCTCCCTCATCCCGACCACGGATGATCCATCCCTCTCCCTCATCCCCACCACGGATGATCCATCCCTCTCCCTCATCCCCACCCCGGATGGTCCATCCCTCTCCATCATTCTCATCCCCACCCCGGATCATCCATTCCTCTCCATCATCCCCACCCCGGATCATACATCCCTCTCCATCATCCCCACCCCCGGATCATACATCCCTCTCCATCATCCCCACCCCCGGATCATCCATCCCTCTCCATCATCCCCACCCCCGGATCATCCATCCCTCTCCCTCATCCCCACCCCCGGATCATCCATCCCTCTCACTCATCCCCACCCCCGGATCATCCATCCCTCTCCCTCATCCCCACCCCGGATGATCCATCCCTCTCCCTCATCCCCACCCCGGATGATCCATCCCTCTCCATCATCCTCATCCCCACCCCGGATCATCCATCCCTCTCCATCATCCCCACCCCAGATCATCCATCCCTCTCCATCATCCCTACCCCGGATCATCCATCCCTCTCCCTCATCCCCACCCCGGATCATCCATCCCATCTGTTTGCTGGGCAGTCTCTTTCCTGGGCACTCTTTACTGGGCAGTCTTTTTGCTGGACTAATCTGGGCGGTCTCTTTGCTGGGCAGTCTCTTTTCTGGGCAGTCTTTTTGCTGGACTAATCTAGGTGGTCTCTTTGCTGGACTAATCTAGGCGGTCTCTTTGCTGGACTAATCTGGACGGTCTTTTTGCTGACAGTCTCTTTGCTGGGCTGGGCGGTCTCTTTGCTGGACTATTCTGGGTGGCCTTTTTGCTGGCGGTCTCTTTGCTAAGAATGTCTCTCTGCTGCACATTTGGGAATGTCTCTTTGCTCAAAATTTGGGGATGCATGCTTTGGTCCATGTGAGTCGCAGGCCTAAGCTGGGCAGTCTTTTTGCTGGACTAAGTTGGACGGTCTCTTTGCTGGGCGGTCTCTTTGCTAGACAGTCTCTTTGCTGGGTAGTCTCTTTGCTGGACTGGATGGTCTCTTTGCTGGATAGTCTCTTTGCTGGACTGGACGGTCTCTTTGCTGGATAGTCTCTTTGCTGGGCTGGGCAATCTCTTTGCTGGACTAAGCTGGGTGGTCTCTTTGCTGGGCTAGACGGTCTCTTTGCTGGACTAAGCTGGGTGGTCTCTTTGCTGGGCTGGATGGTCTCTTTGCTGGACTATGGCTGTCTCTAATGCACTGGGAATGTCTCTGTGCCGCACATTTGGGAATGTCTCTGTGTCGCACACTTGGGAATGTCTCTGTGCCGCACACTTGGGAATGTCTCTTTGCTTCACATTTGGGAATGTCTCTTTGCTGCACATTTGGGAATGTCTCTGTGCTGCACATTTGGGAATGTCTCTGTGCTGCACATTTGGGAATGTCTCTTTGCTTCACATTTGGGAATGTCTCTGTGCTGCACATTTGGGAATGTCTCTGTGCTGCACATTTGGGAATGTCTCTGTGCTGCACAGTTGGGAATGTCTCTGTGCTGCACATTTGGGAATGTCTCTGTGCTGCATATTTGGGAATGTCTCTGTGCTGCACATTTGGGAATGTCTCTTTGCTTCACATTTGGGAATGTCTCTGTGCTGCACATTTGGGAATGTCTCTGTGCTGCACATTTGGGAATGTCTCTGTGCTGCACATTTGGGAATGTCTCTGTGCTGCACATTTGGGAATGTCTCTGTGCTGCACAATTGGGAATGTCTCTGTGCTGCACATTTTACTTGCATCACTGTTCTCTAAAGGGGCGGTTCTAGGGGGTGGTCCTAGGGGTGGGTAGGGGCGTGGCCAGGGGACGGGGGTGAGTTCCACCACCTTTTCTCTGAGAAAAAAAGCCCTGGGTATAGGTGTCAAACTGAAAGACCTGTCTCTGAACTTTAATGATCAGGGTATACTTGCCAACAAGGAAGCTCCATCAATGTCCAGCGATGGGAAGGAGATTCTTAGGGTAGCAGGCCCAAGGTTCAACCCGATTGGGGCAATGTTCCAGGAGCAGAGGTTTGATGTTTGCGGTCCACCTTTTGCCATCTTGGATCAGAGTTACCGGGCAGGATGACATCCTGCTAGCCAGGAAGCTCCGGCGGGGATATCTTTACATCCATGCAAAATTTCTTCAGGTCCTCTGGGAACCGAAGGACAGCCATTTCGCCATCTCTGCTTGCTAATAGGGCTGCTGGGAAGCCCCATCTGTAACTGATAGATGCAGCTCGAAGCTTATCCGTAAGGGGAAGTAGGGCCCTACGTCTCTCCAGGGTCTCCCTTGCCAGATCCTGAAAGAAGGAGAGGATTGCACCGTCAAAGTCCAGTGATGCGGTCTCCCTAGCTTTTTTCATAATAAGTTCCTTTTCAGGGTAGTGGTGCACTCTACATCACGCGGAGTGTCAGAGGAGAGATTACGTGGGCGAATTTTCAGGGGGTGATCTGCGGCTTGGCCCAGGAGGCTATTAAATTACCCCGGATGGAGGGGAGAAGGTCATTTTCCCCTGTTGCCTCTGGAAGACCTCTAATCCTGATGTTATTGCGCCTATTGCGATTTTCTTGGTCCTCTATTTTGTAGAGGGCCATCCTGTGAGCAATAGCAAGTTGGCGGGTAGACGACTGTAGGATCCTAATGGCGGCCGCGTGGCGATCTAAGCGCTGCTCAGATTCCTCCACGCGCACTAGCACGTGTGAGAGGTCAGAGCGCACCGCAGAGACCTCTTTCTTGATGACACATTCAAGATACTTGGGTAAATCGCTTACCAAGGCCGCGACCCCAGAGTGTCTGTGTGTGTTCTCCTCACCTTCCGATCCGGCTGATGAAGCTGGAGAGCGACGTCTGAGCTCAGTCCTGGTGCGGGAGGCGGAGCTTGTGCCGGAGCTCATGCCACGAGGTGAGTCCAAATCCTCGGGTTCCGCGGAGAGGAACTGCTTTATTGCGCCTGCCGAGGTGCCTTTTTTAGGCAAGGGCTTGCCGGACCTCTTCCTCATCGTTTCCCAGTGGGTAGCAGGGATGATGTGCTGGTATAAAGCTATTTATTTGGGTCAGCGCCGGAGCTTAGGGGAGATGCATCTGCTCTACAGCATGCTGAAACCACGCCCCCCCCCCCTTCAACTTTGTATTTAACTTTTTGAATGGAGTTCAGCTTTACACAAAAAAGTGTGACTGGGCTGTGGGCTATCAAATATTTAAAGTGGTAAACCCAAAAACCAAAATGTAATTTATTGCAGCTTACCAATCCATAGATTTTGTGGCTACATTCGTTTTCTATTTTTAGGCTTTTTTTCCCCTTTACTTCACCTGATCCTGCCAGTAACACACCTCCTGTCTTGGGGTGTCTGCCTTCTTGGATGAAGCAGTAAAGCAGACACCTTTGGAAAGCAGCATTGTTATGCCCCGTACACACGGTCGGACTTTGTTCGGACATTCCGACAAAATCCTAGGATTTTTTCCGACGGATGTTGGCTCAAACTTGTCTTGCATACACACGGTCACACAAAGTTGTCGGAAAATCCGATCGCTCTAAACGCGGTGACATAAAATACGTACGTCGGGACTATAAACGGGGCAGTGGCCAATAGCTTTCATCTCTTTATTTATTCTGAGCATGCGTGGCACTTTGTCCCTCGGATTTGTGTACACACGATCGGAATTTCCGACAACGGATTTTGTTGTCGGAAAATTTTATCTCCTGCTCTCCAACTTTGTGTGTCGGAAAATCCGATGGAAAATGTCCGATGGAGCCCACACACGGTCGGAATTTCCGACAACACGCTCCGATCGGACATTTTCCATCAGAAAATCCGACCGTGTGTACGGGGCATTAGTCTGAGGAGAGGAAAATGTTAGATTACCAGATTCATGATCAAATGTAAAACCTTTATGTAAAACCTCTATCGCAAAAGAAAAAAAATCTGTTTGCTGTAACTGCTTAAAAAGTGCTAGCTGCAGTGCAGCATTAATTTGTTAGTTCATCTAAATCTTCTAGTAACACTACCCACCGCACAGATTGACAACAATGCTGTGCGAAGGTGTCTCTGTTGCTTCTCCACTAGAGTGGAGACACCCTAAGATAGGAAGTGTGTTACTGGCTGGATCACCAGGTAAAAAAGGGAAAAAAAACCTTAAAAAAAAGAAAAGCAATGCAACCACCACATTTAGTGATTGTCAACCTGTGATATATCACATGCTTCTTTTTGAGTTTATTACAAATGTAACCTTACTATACAAGCTAAACCATACTTGCCTTGATGAAGTGCAACAAAATGTTTAGCTATACCTTAGCTTTAAAATATCTATAGATATAACTTTTGAAATGAATGTAAAATATAACTAGATCATTCCATACTCCCATCTTCTAACAAGAAATCAAAGATTCCTTAGTCTGCACTGTGGATTACTTCTAATTAGACACAGGGCGACCTGATTATTAATGTGAAGAATAATACAATTTTTTATAATTATTTAAAAAATGCTCCAAGGAATAGGTAAATTATATTTTAATTTTGAACGTGTCTCTCTTTTTCGCTGACAACTTTGGCTTACATAAAGTTGTATGCATATGCAAATTAACAAAAAAAGAAGGATACTAGTTATAGCTATAATTTTAAGCAAGTAAAGAGGAATACAATTTAGCTATTTCTCTTACACAGATCTCAAAGTTGTGTGTGTATGTCTGTGTGTGTGTCTGTATACTGTCTGTATACTGTATGTGTGTGGTGTTTAAGAAAAGACAGCTGCAAGCATTGGTGTTATTATGTTGTAACTCCTTGAAGCTTTAATATAGTTATCATGACTCCTTTGTGATCAGAAGTCATTGAAGCCAAGATGCCGAGACCAAAGTTAGCAAAACAGTATGGCATTTTTACACTATTGATAATGACATATGAGGCTTTTATTTGTTAAGTACATTATGTTTTTACACCTGAAAGTGTTTTCTCAAAATGTTAATTTATTTTTGTTACACTGTATGGCTAGATTTACATCTTGGATGTTGTTTGTGTAATGTTTGCATGGGCACAGCAGCCCATTCATTTGAAAGGGCTGCTGTACCTGCGTTTCCTGTGGGGAAAAGGTCCCTGAACGTTTTTTTTTTAAAAACGGAGCCTTGGCATCATGCATTTACGTGTGTGGGAAAGCGCACCACATTTTTCAGTTCATAGGGGTGCCATTATAAGTTAAAGGCAATTTGTTTAAAAAATAAATAAATAAATAACAAACATGTTATACTTACCTGCTCTGTGCAGCAGTTTTGCACAGAGTAGCCTCCTTTTCTTGGGTCCCCAGTGCTCCTGGTCCTTCTCTCCTGCCCACTTACATATTGCTGGATGGTGATGGGGCCTTGAGCCTTTAGAACCGCTTTAATGGAACCCCCGCAGGTTTTTTTTTTAAGCATAGGTTTTTTTTTGTGTGGCTCCATGCGCGATTTACATGCACTTCTGCACCCGCACATATGTGAACATAGCCTATGACAGCCATGGTCAGCAGGTTTGTTTAAAAGCAAACTCATAAGCGGAGCCACTGGCCATTGCCATCAGAGCACACCCCGATATTCAAGGTCTGCGCCGGGGCCCTACGGTCAATAAAATAGGAATGTATACTGATGACACCATACTATACTTAGCAGACCAGGGACCATCACTACAAGCAGCGTTAAGACTTATTGAACAAATGGGGGGATATTCGGGCTTGCGCATAAATTGGGACAATTTTTAGATTCTTCCAATCGATATGTTCCCTCCCCCTTTCACAACTCGTATAGAAATCTATCCCTGGGAGGTCCACAGATTGGGCGTCCCTGGGATAAAAAAAGACAGCTACTTATGGTCAGAAAGGGCAGTCGGAGAGATCATAAATAAAAATAGGTATCAAATTTTATTTGTGATTTAAACAACAAACTCACTGGTATAAAAACATTTTGTTGCTTTCCATCAAGGTTAACCTTAAATCCTCTGACAACCAATCATAAAATGATACTTCAAATGTATATCATAACAGATGATGTATCAATGTAACAGATGACAAACACTAAGACTGACAATACACACATTAGACTAAACAACAAATAACATGCAATGCAGGCACCTGATGTGATCCACTTTTGCATAGCAGTCCCGATGGCTAATGGCCTATATTATAACTGAGTTGTATAAAAAATCTAATGGCATAGCTATGCAAAGGTGGTCCCCGGGGGTACTAATGACCTAAATTGGCTAGATGGATTAGATCTTGCATAGGGCCGTGTAGCATGGAGTGGTTTATGAAGCAGTTAATAAAGCAGCGGAAAACTATGATAGCTAAACCTATGCAAGTCCCTCAGAGATTGCTAGGAAATCCTCTCAAGATATTTATAACCAATTTACTGTCCCATACTCATGTTAGCGAAATCTGGACATAGATGTACGAGGGATTTCTATAGATTCAGTTCATGATTAGAGTCAAGTTAGTCAAACAATGACTATAGACCATTGCGTACATGCGGATGGTCAATGATAGTGAAGGCACTAAATTAGCAGTCCCTTGTTTCTCTGATTTTTCCCAAAGCTTACAACAGCTCACAAATCATACAAGGTTTTCGATACGTGTCAACCACATTACTAAAAATGGAATGCTGCAGAGTGGATTAATCAATCGATTGTATTACATTACCGCCTTCCTTCCTTTATGGACTCTGGTATTTCAGGGATGAAATAGGCTCCTTGCCTTTCCTGATTAGCAGCGCTGCTACTAAGGGGTGTAAGATCTCATAGAGCCGTGTAGCAGGGAGTGGTTTATGAAGCGGTTAATAAAGCAGCGAAAAGCTATGATAGCTGAACCTATGCAAGTCCCTCAGAGATTGCTAGGAAATCCTCTCAAGATATTTGTAACCAATTTACTGTCCCATACTCATGTTAGCGAAATCTAGACATAAATGTACGAGGGATTTCTATAGATTCAGTTCTTGATTAGAGTCAAATTGGTCAAGCAATGACTATAGACAGTTGCGTGCATGTAAGTGGTCAATGATAGTGAAGGCTAGGGATGAGCTTCGTGTTCGAGTCGAACCCATGTTCGACTCGAACATCGGCTGTTCGATCGTTTGCCGAATTGCGAACGATATGGGCCGTTCACGCCAAATTCGTGTGGCGCGTCACGGCCCATAATTCACTGCGGCATCGCAGTGCATTGCTTGCTGATGATTGGCCAAGCATGCACTATGACCCGCATGCTTGGCCAATCACAGCGCCGCCTTAACAGAGAGCCATAATTGGCCAAAGCCAAGGAGGCTTTGGCCAATTATGGCTCAGGGGATTTAGTACACGCCCCACACTATATAAGGCCGCCTGCACGGCGGCCCTGTGCAGTGTGTTCCGGTGTGCTTAGAGAGAGAGAGACAGTGTCATTTCATTTGAGTTAGCTAGATTAGGCAGGACAGTCAGTCAGTTAGCTGCACTTAAAGTGTATTGTGTATATATATGCATCCCAGGTGTTGCATGCATATATATATATATATATATATATATATATATATATATATATATATATATATATACACTGTATTCAGTTTAGCTAGATCCGTTCCTGTTATCTTCTAGACTATTTACATTTAGTGCAGTGCGTCCTGCTCACAGTGTTCAGCTAGATCCGTTCCTGTTATATTCCTACTGACAGGCAGGCTTGTCTTGTTACAGTATTTTGAAGAAAATTACTGGTGTTCTTTTGATCCTATTAGTACCACAGTCAGGCAGCTAGACTATTTACATTTAGTGCAGTGCGTCCTGCTCACAGTGTTCAGCTAGATCCGTTCCTGTTATCTTCTTACTGACAGGCAGGCTTGTCTTGTTACAGTATTTTAAAGAAAATTACTGGTGTTCTTTTGATCCTATTAGTACCACAGTCAGGCAGCTAGACTATTTACAGTTAGTGCAGTGCGTCCTGCCCACAGTGTTCTGCTAAACCTACAAGTAAGTGGGGTGCGTCCTGCTCACAGTGTTCAGCTAAACCTACAAGTTAGTGGGGTGCGTCCTGCTCACAGTGTTCAGCTAGATCCATTTCTGTTATCTTCTTACTGACAGGCAGGCTTGTCTTGTTACAGTAAATACAGCTACCTGAAGAAAATTGCTGGTGTTCTTTTGATCCTATTAGTACCACAGTCAGGCAGCTAGACTATTTACAGTTAGTGCAGTGCGTCCTGCTCACAGTGTTCTGCTAAACCTACAAGTTAGTGGGGTGCATCCTGCTCACAGTGTTCAGCTAAACCTACAAGTTAGTGGGGTGCGTCCACCTCACAGTGTTCAGCTAAACCTACAAGCTAGTGGGGTGCGTCCTGCTCACAGTGTTCAGCTAGATCCGTTCCTGTTATCTTCTTACTGACAGGCAGGCTTGTCTTGTTACAGTAAATACAGCTACCTGAAGAAAATTGCTGGTGTTCTTTTGATCCTATTAGTACCACAGTCAGGCAGCTAGACTATTTACAGTTAGTGCAGTGCGTCCTGCTCACAGTGTTCTGCTAAACCTACAAGTTAGTGGGGTGCGTCCTGCTCACAGTGTTCAGCTAAACCTACAAGTTAGTGGGGTGCGTCCACCTCACAGTGTTCAGCTAAACCTACAAGCTAGTGGGGTGCGTCCTGCTCACAGTGTTCAGCTAGATCCGTTCCTGTTATCTTCTTACTGACAGGCAGGCTTGTCTTGTTACAGTATTTTAAAGAAAATTGCTGGTGTTCTTTTGATCCTATTAGTACCACAGTCAGGCAGCTAGACTATTTACAGTTAGTGCAGTGCGTCCTGCTCACAGTGTTCTGCTAAACCTACAAGTTAGTGGGGTGTGTCCTGCTCACAGTGTTCAGCTAAACCTACAAGTTAGTGGGGTGCGTCCACCTCACAGTGTTCAGCTAAACCTACAAGCTAGTGGGGTGCGTCCTGCTCACAGTGTTCAGCTAGATCCGTTCCTGTTATCTTCTTACTGACAGGCAGGCTTGTCTTGTTACAGTATTTTAAAGAAAATTACTGATGTTCTTTTGATCCTATTAGTACCACAGTCAGACAGCTAGACTATTTACAGTTAGTGCAGTGCGTCCTGCTCACAGTGTTCTGCTAAACCTACAAGTTAGTGGGGTGCGTCCTGCTCACAGTGTTCAGCTAAACCTACAAGTTAGTGGGGTGCGTCCACCTCACAGTGTTCAGCTAAACCTACAAGCTAGTGGGGTGCGTCCTGCTCACAGTGTTCAGCTAGATCCGTTTCTGTTATCTTCTTACTGACAGGCAGGCTTGTCTTGTTACAGTAAATACAGCTACCTGAAGAAAATTGCTGGTGTTCTTTTGATCCTATTAGTACCACAGTCAGGCAGCTAGACTATTTACAGTTAGTGCAGTGCGTCCTGCTCACCGTGTTCTGCTAAACCTACAAGTTAGTGGAGTGCGTCCACCTCACAGTGTTCAGCTAAAGCTACCTGTAGAAGGTTGGTGGTGTTCTCATACTACAGGCAGGCAGTTGATTTTGCTAGCTGCAGTATCAGTACATTATATATATATATATATATATATATATATATATATATATATATATATATATATATCCCAGCTTAGTGCAGCTACAGGCCATTAGTATGTTTGGAAGGCCAAGAAGGAGAGGCAGACAGTCACAAGCCAATAAGAGAGGGCAAGCAGGCTCTGTGTCTAGTGCTGGTCGTGGAGACGGTGCATCCTCATCAGCACGTGGCCATGGGACACGCTTGGCCTTTTTTTCGGCAGCTGGCCATGACTTGGTCGAGTGGATGACCAAGCCGTCCTCATCCTCCTCATCCTCTCTCACCCATGCCCAGGGTACTTTGTCTGGCAAAGCAGCGGCCTCTTCCCTCGGCTCAATGTCATCAGTGACTCCTTCCCTAGCCCCACCATGTCCTCCTGAGGAGTCCCTCGAACTGTTTGACCACAGTGTTGGGTACATGCTCCAGGAGGATGCCCAGCGTTTGGAAGGCTCTGATGATGATACTGAGCTCGATGAAGGCAGTAACACGAGCACAGACAGAGGGGGTGCCCAAGAAGGACAGCAATCTGGCAGTCATGCTCCCCCTGCTGCAGCATACTGCCAGGTTTGCTCCAGTGATGAGGAGGGAGGGGATGATGAGGTCACTGACTCAACGTGGGTGCCTGATAGGAGAGAGGAGGAGGAGGAGGAGGCGGCACATCACCAACGAGGCAGGATGCCCTCCAGGGGCCAGCCTAAGGGCAGCACATTGACTGCATCACACCCCAAAGCTCCACATGTGCAGGGCGCTGCAGTCTCTGCGCGTTATTCAAAAAGTTCTTTGGTGTGGGCCTTTTTTGAGACGAGTGCATCAGATCGCACCGCTGCTATTTGCAACATATGTCTCAAGCGTATCTCGCGTGGCCAAAACATCTCCCGCTTGGGTACCACATGCTTGACCAGACATATGTTGACCTGCCATGCAGTTCGTTGGCAAGCGTATCTAAAAGACCCACACCAAAGAACAAAGAGGACCTCTGCTTGCTCCTCATCAGCTGAGATTTCCAACCCCACTAGACCTTCAGTCCTCTCTGAGACCTGCACTGAGAGGAATGAAGGTGTAGAATTAGGTGTGTCACAGCCACGTACTTGTGGGCAATCTGATTTTGGTACACCGACGTCAGATTGTACCAGGCAAATTTCCCTGCCCCAGCTGCTGCACCGCCGAAAGAAGTTTGCTCCCAGCCATCCACATGCCCAACGGTTGAATGCTAGCTTGGCAAAATTGCTAGCACTTCAACTGCTGCCTTTTCAGTTGGTAGTCTCTGCCCCCTTCCGTGAGTTTGTGGAATGTGCGGTTCCTCAGTGGCAGGTACCCAAACGCCACTTTTTCTCACGGAAGGCGATTCCGGCTCTCTACCAGCATGTGGAAGGCAATGTCCATGCCTCGCTGGACAGGGCGGTCAGCGGTAAGGTGCATATTACCGCTGACTCATGGTCCAGCAGGCATGGACAGGGACGTTACCTAAGTTTCACGGCGCATTGGGTGACTCTGCTGGCAGCTGGGAAGGATGCAGGACAAGGTGCAGTAGTGTTGGAGGTTGTTCCGCCACCACGCCTCCAAAATGCTAATGATTGTGACACACCTCTCTCCTCCACCCCCTCCTCTTCTTCTTCCTCCATGGCCTCTTCCTCGGAACCAGCGGTGCTCCGTAGTCGTTCAAGGGGCTACGCAAGTACGCAGGACAAAAGATGCCATGCGGTGCTTGAGCTGGTGTGCTTGGGGGACAGGAGCCACACTGGGGCAGAGGTTCTGTCAGCTCTGCAGGGGCAGGTTCAGAGGTGGTTGACGCCACGCCAACTTAAGGCAGGAATGGTGGTTTGCGACAATGGCACCAACCTCCTCTCTGCCCTCCGACAGGGACAAATGACCCATGTGCCCTGTTTGGCTCACGTCCTTAACTTGGTGGTGCAGCGGTTCTTGGGCAGGTACCCGGGCTTACAGGATGTCCTGAGGCAGGCCAGGAAAGTCTGTGTGCATTTCCGCCGGTCATATAATGCCAGTGCTCGGCTGACGGACCTCCAAAAGGAGTTTAACCTGCCCAAGAACCGCCTAATCTGTGACATGCCCACCAGGTGGAACTCAACGTTGGCCATGCTGCAGCGGCTGCACACGCAGCAGAGGGCCATCAATGAGTACCTGTGTGACTATGGCACCAGGACAGGGTCAGGGGAGCTTGGTTTTTTTCCCCACGCCAGTGGGCCATGATCAGGGATGCATGCACTGTCCTGTCACCATTTGAGGAGGCCACGAGGATGGTGAGCAGTGACAGTGCATGCATCAGTGACACTGTCCCCCTTGTCCACCTGTTGGAGCACACGCTGCGTGGAATAATGGACAGGGCACTTGAGGCAGAACAGAGGCAGGAAGAGGAGGACTTCCTTAGCTCTCAAGGCCCCCTTTATCCAGACAGTGTTCCTGCGTGCCCGCCGATCACACAGGAAGAGGAGGAGGAGGAAGAGGAGGAGGAGGAGGAGGAGGAAGATTGTGTCAGTATGGAGGTGGAGCCTGGCACTCAGCATCAGCAGCAGTCTTTAAGGGATCAGTCCCAAGAAACACATGGACTTGTACGTGGCTGGGAGGAGGTGGCTGCGGACCATGTCGTCCTTAGTGACCCAGAGGACTCCGGACCGAATGCCTCAGCAAACCTACGCTGCATGGCCTCCCTGATCCTGCAAAGCCTGCGTAAGGATCCTCGTATTCGTGGTATCAAGGAGAAGGACCAATACTGGCTGGCAACCCTCCTTGATCCACGTTACAAGGGTAAGGTTGCAGACCTTATCTTGCCATCGCAGAGGGAGCAGAGGATGAAACATCTTCGGGAGGCCTTGCAGAAAGGTCTGTGCAACGCGTTCCCAGAGACTGGGAGGTTACAAACTCCTGTTTCTGGACAACGTGTTGCTGAGGCTTCGGTCAGTCAAAGAAGGAGCGGTGGAGAAGGTGGCCGTCTGACCGATGCGTTCAGACAATTTTTTGGTCCGCAGCCCCAAGGTATGATCGGTTCCAGCAACCATCGCCAGCGTCTGTTTTACATGGTGCAGGAATACCTAGGGGCAAGATCAGACTTGGACACCTTTCCCACCGAAAATCCTCTGGGTTACTGGGTCTTGAGGATGGATCACTGGCCAGAGCTTGCACAGTATGCAATTGAGCTACTGGCCTGTCCTGTATCCAGCGTTCTTTCGGAACGCACATTCAGTGCTGCTGGAGGCGTGGTAACCGATCACAGGGTGCGTCTGTCCACTGACTCGGTCGATCGACTGACCTTCATAAAAATGAATGAGTCTTGGATCACCACCAGCTACCAAGCACCTGATGCTGATGTAACCGAATAATTTTTTTTGAAATCTCAGATCCCTTCAAAGACTGCCTATGCTGATGCTGAGTGACTATCTCTGAGTAATTATCCTCTTCCTCCTCAATCATCACGCTGATAGCTTTGTAAGAACATTTTTGGTTCTGGGTGCCACCACCAGTGCCTAAGGCACAATTTTTCAGCCCCTGTTTAACAGGGGCGTGTAATTACGATTTTTGATGTAATACTTTGCAGCAGGGCTCGTTCCTGCATTCCAACTAGAGTGTCTGTGAGGGGTTGCAGTGTTGTGGCACCAGCACCAGTGCCTAAGGCCCAATTTTTCAGCCCTTGTTTAACAGGGGCGTGTAATTACAATTTTTGATGCAATACTTTGCAGCAGGGCTCGTTCCTGCATTCCAACTAGAGTGTCTGTGAGGGGTTGCAGTGTTGTGGCACCAGCACCAGTGCCTAAGGCCTAATTTTTCAGCTCCTGTTCAACAGGGGCATGTAATTACAATTCTTGATCTAATATTTCACAGCAGAGCCCTGTGAGGGCTTACAGTGTTGTGGCCACAGCAACACCTAAGGCCCAAATTTCTGCTGAGTATATAGGGCAGGACCCTACTTTCAAACAACTAACTTACAAACGACTCCTACTTGCAAACGGAAGGAGACAACAGGAAGTGAAATCTACCCCTAGGAAGGGAAATTCTCTCCTGTAAGAGTTAATATGGGAAAAACATTTCTCCTTTCCACTGATGCTTTCCAATCCATTGGGACAAAAAGTGAGGTGAAATCTTCTGAAGAGGAGGAAAGACAGCAAAACAAATGTCACAGGGGTGATAACCCTTCCCTATGTTTTCCAAAAAGCTTAAAAAAGATTTTTTGGCTGGAGCTAAACACGTTAAAAATGTACCCGTTCAAAATTACAAAGAGATTCTACTTAACAACAAACCTACAGCCTGTATACTGCTGTTCAGAGTATATAGGGCCTGGTGGCCCCACACCTTTCCTTATTTTAATTTGGGTGCGGGGTTCCCCTTAATATCCATACAAGACCCAAAGGGCCTGGTAATGGACTGGGGGGTACCCATGCCGTTTGTCTCACTGATTTTCATCCATATTGCCAGGACCCGACATTACATTAAACCCGCAAGCAGTTTTAAATGAGATTTTTTCCTTTAAAAATGACATTTGGTGCAGGGACTGTTCTAAACACGGGAAACACGCGTCACTTTACAGGCATACTATAGACACCCCTCAGGTACGATATTTAAAGGAATATTTCACTTTTTTTTTTTTTACTTTAAGCATCATTAAAATCACTGCTCCCGAAAAAACGGCTGTTTTTAAAAGTTTTTTTTGCATTGATACATGTCCCCTGGGGTAGGACCCGGGTCCCCAAACCCTTTTTAGGACAATACCATGCAAATTAGCCTTTAAAATGAGCACTTTTGATTTTGAACGTTCGAGTCCCATAGACGTCAATGGGGTTCTAACGTTCGTGCGAACTTTCGGTCCGTTCGCAGGTTCTGGTGCGAACCGAACCGGGGGGTGTTCGGCTCATTCCTAGTGAAGGCACTAAATTAGTAGTCCCTTGTTTCTCTGATTTTCCCAAAGCTTACAGTGGCTCACAAATCATACAAGGTTTTGAACACACGTCAACCACATTAAAAAAAGTGGAATGCTGTAGAGTGGATTAATCAATTGTTTGTATTACATTACCGCCTTCCTTCCTTATGTGGACTCTGGTATTTCAGGGATGAAACAGGCTCCTTGCCTTTCCCGATTATCAGCGCTGCTGCTAGGGGGTGTAGGATCTCAGTAATCTGGCAGTTACACGTCCCTCTGCGCTGGGTAACCGACCGGTTACAGATGGATCGGGTGTCCTGATAATCAGGCGGTTGGTTTGTTTGTAATTCCCAGTACTCCAGTTCAACAGCGGCTTGCGCTAGACGTGCTTTCAACTCAGTTCGCAATGTCACTTCATATGCAAAAGGTCTTCGCTGCTCCGCTCCTCCGCTACCATAAGGTACATTGGGGGTCACTGACACAGCGTCCCTGCATGCAGCTTACGTCGACGTGTTTCGCAACATTTGAGTTACGTAGCTTCAAATGTTTCACAACTCCCCCCGTTACCGCTCGCTAGAGTATCCAAGATTAAATACTTGGGGGTGGAGGTAACTAGGGACCTGGTAGACTATACACCCCTGAACATAACCCTTTTGTTTAACTTGTTAAAAGGTAAAACACAGACGTGGTCCAAGTTGCCATTAGGGGTGATGGGGCGCGTAAATTAAATTAAAATGATCATACTGCCCAAAATTCTTTATCTGATATGGCAGGCCCCCCTATATATTCCCCTTAAATTCTTTAAACAGATGTTAACTATCCTAAATTCATTTGTCTGGGGTAATAGTAGACACAAGCTAGCCTGGCAAACCCTTTAAAACCCCACAGATATGGGGGGTGTATCTCTCCCGGACCTGCAGGACTATTATTTAGCCTCGCAGCTTTCCCACACGTTGGAAATGCAACGCTATAGATCTCTGGTTTGTGACAAACCGGGACACCCGGCGTATACACCCATTCAGGCTATACTTAGGGGGAAAAAACTACAAGGTCCCTCTACGCGGTACAACGCGGGCATGTTGCTACATCATAAAAGGGTATGGGAAATATCTCTAAAGAAGCAGAATGTGGGGAAATTTCACTCCCACACCCCACTGTGGCTCAATAGTCATATGCCGGAACTGAAGGCAGTCCCAAATTCAAAAGTTTGGGCTAGAAATGGAATATTGTATCTCCATCAGGTCTTGTCCACCTCTGGGCTCAAGCAGTTTCAGACCCTCAAGGAGGAGTTCTCCCTTCCACACCAATTAGCGTTTAAATACCTGCAGCTCCGCCATGCACTTAGAGCCCAGTTGCCCGACTTGGATGTAGAGATGGAGCCCCCCCTGTGCTGAGTATAGTTATGGGAGATGACCCCTCCAAACTTATATCACATCTATATTATACAATAAGACAATGAGGTGCAGCGGCTATTTCACACAATGCCAAACAATATGGGACATAGGACTTATAGATGACACTGACTGGACTGAGATTTTAGAGGGAACCAAGACGGTGTCCCCCAAGCTGTCTGACTGACACAACTGTATATAGTACACAAAGCCTATCTGACACCGGTGAGATTGGCAAAGTTCCAGCACTCGCCGGACCCGACGTGTCGCCTGTGCAGAGCTGACCCGGGCACGTTTTACCATCTCATATGGAGCTGCACACATATTCAGACTTATTGGATGCAGGTTGTCCGTTTCCTCCATGATAATATGGGATCCCCTGTGGTGCTGGACCCTAAGTTATGTATTTTGGGGCTATTGCCAGATGTGGAGGTGGACAAATACCACACAGTTTTCATTTTTGAAACATTATTCTTAGCACGCAAAGTAATAGCGCAGAGATGGATGCAGAATATGCCCCCACACTACAGTTGTGGAAAAAAGCAGTTAATGACACCCTGCCATTTAAGAAACTGATCTACACTCACAGGGGATCCGCACAAAAATATTCAAAGATCTGGGACAGATGGTTGGAGGACGGGGAGACCTGTGTATAATGGTTCCAAATCAAGTGCAGCATTCCCCTACACCAAAAAACACGATATATTTATATGTTGGACTGTACTGTTGCATAACTTATGACATATGTGAATATATGTGTATGCATGCCCTGTAATATTTTTGCATATTTAATTTCAATGGCACAATATGTATCTGACCTTCTGTGGCTATATGTACCCGATTGACTTGTAAAATGTGTGTTATTTCAATAAAGTTGTTTTTTTTCCAAGTAAAAAATAAAAGCAAACTCATATGTTTATTGGCCATCATGATAATCATGTGTGACTGGGAACCATAATGAATGATTCTTATTGTTACTGCAGGCAAGTACTTGCTTTCAAAGCATTATGCATCGTACACACGATCGAACATTCCGACAACAAAATCCATGTTTTTTTTCCGACGGATTGTTGGCTCAAACTTGTCTTGCATACACACGATCACACAAAGTTGGTCGGAAATTCTGAACGTCAAGAACGCGATGATGTACAACACATACGATGGGACTAGAAAAGGGAAGTTCAATAGTCAGTGCGCCACCCTTTGGGCTCCTTCTGCTAATCTCGTGTTTATCTCGTGTTAGTAGAAGTTTGGTGAGAGACGATTCGCGCTTTTCAGACTCGTGCTTTTCCAATCATTACTGCTCTTCAGTTTGTGCTTGTGGGTTTCGCATTTGTTTGTCAGTTCGTATTATTATAGTACCTACTTGATTTTTAGTGCGTTCTTGTCCGCTCATTTCTGATTTTCAGCTCGCTCTTCTCAGGCCTTGCTGTTTTTCAGTGCTTTCTGTTAGTTCGTTCTGACCAGCCGACCGTTTTGAAGCCATGTTGCAGGTATGTACTCGTTGTAGAGTTTGTGCTGTGCAGGGGCTTGGTGTTGGGGTTCTTACTTTGACCCAAGTCCAGTCCATGAACAGGGCGAGGAGGAGTTCATGGACGAAGGATTGGTTGCTGCAGCATGACCAATTCTCTCATATGCCTTTGTTGCGGGAGATCCAGGAGAATAATCCTGATGATTTCAGGAATTATCTCCGGATGACGGACCCAGTTTTTCACCATTTGTTGGCTTTGCTGTCCCCTTATATTACGAAGCAGGACACCTGCATGCGGCAAGTCATCACTCCCGAGCAGAGGCTAGTTGCCACGTTGCGGTACTTGGCGATGGGGAGAAGTCTGCAGGACATCAAGTTCTCGACAGGCATCTTCCCCCAGGCTCTGGGGATCATTATTCCAGAGACCTGTTCTGCCATCATTCAGGCCCTGCAGAAGGACTATATTAAGGTAAGATTTCTCCTTTAACATCACATTCTATGTATTTAATGTTTGCTAATATATTGTATTTCTTTCATCATTCCCTAATTACCATGATTGTAATATGCTGTGAATGTCCTCTTTGTCCTCATACATGTTGGAAATTTTTAATGCTCCTTTTTTTGTCCTTCATGCATATTTGCCTTCACAAACCTCCCCAGCATGCTGTCATGGGCCCATAAACACCTAGCCTAGTCACTTAATGTATTTTGTCAGCTCCATAGTAGTGGTTTACCCTGAACACCCCCTAAAATGTGTAAAAATATTATTTGTGTGCTTAAATTCATGCACAGTGAGAGAGGCTTTTTTTTTGGGTCCCAAAATCATTTGGAACCCTCCCTCCCCCCAACCGCTAAGTTAACCGATACCAATCCTCTATCTGCTGACTTTGCCCAACTCATACACACTATACCTAGCTCTTTTGTGGTCATATTTATGGATGAATTCCCCAAAGCATGTAGTGAAAGGGCCTGCCTAAATACTTTCAAATGGTACTGTTTAAAGCTTTTTTTCTTCTATTATCTTGGTAAGTAATTGCAGAATGTAAAAATGTGTTTCAATTAGGACAGTGTGTATTTCTATTTTTGTATTATGACACTTCTTACCTGTCCAGTGGGCTGCCCATAGTGTAAGTAAGGAGGGGCTGGCCAAAGTAAAACACATTATTTATGCATTCTGCTCCCAATGAAGTGGAGAGGGTTACCTGTCCAAAACACCCCCCCCCCTAAAATTTTTACAATGGGCCATCAGAGGGGGGAGGAATCTGATAAGTGGACCTTATACTTTTGTCTTTAAATACTCCTTCAAATAAATGTTATATTGATGTTGGCCAAGAATGTTTGTGTCTAATCTGCTTGCAATGTTTATGTGCAAAATGACAATTTTTTTTTCTTGTTTGACTCCACATTTTCCTTCAACGCCACAGGAATGGCAGACTGTGGCATCCCACTTTGCTGATCGTTGGGACTTTCCCAACTGTGGAGGGGCAATTGATGGGAAACACGTCCACATAGTCCCACCCCCCAACTCGGGGTCATACTATTACAACTATAAGGTGTTTAATAGTATTGTGATGTTGGTGGTGGTGTTGGCGTCTCCAGAGTGGTGGCTTGGGATTGCCACCTCTGGAAGAGAACGTGGAAGGACTCCCATTTGTGTTTGTTGCTGATGAAGCATTTGGTCTGGGTGAACACCTGATGCGGCCGTTCTCAATGAGGACCCTCACCCCGGAGCAGAGGGTTTTTAATTACCGGCTGGCCAGAGCCAGAAGAGTGGTGGAGAATGCTTTCGGTATCTAGAGTACTTTGCGGATAGGGTGTCTATTGATATGCCACCAAATGTCTGAGACATTTTTTAAATAAATATATTTTTGAAACAGAACTAATATTTCATTTGATTTACTACTTGGGTTTCTTTTAGTTGTCTCCTAGGTTCTCCAAAGGGCTTTTTTTTGGCCTTTTTCTTCAATAGTGCAAACGTAATTTATTTGATACATGAGGTGACAATCTCTTCTTCAGCGAAATATTATGTTGTGGGTCTGCTACACACACACACCTTATTTTTGTTGTTAATATCTGTAATGCATTAATGATAAAAATATTCATCATTTTTAGCACCATGAATGAGTTTTGTGGATTCACGAAAATGGGCTGATTGTGGCAATTTATAAACCCCTGTGGGTGTTATTTACTAAAGGCAAATCCACTTTGCAATACAAGTGCACTGCAAAAGTGCACTTGAAACTGTACTGAAAGTGCAATTGTAGTGCAAATTGGATTTACCTTTAGTAAATAACCCCCATTGACACTGTAAACACCAACTTACTCCAAAACCTGCTATTGAGCATTGAAAAAAAGCTTTTTTTTGTCACATTAGAAATAGCCTTTTGGTTAAACAGGCATGTTTCAAAACATAACATACACAACTCAGGAACTTACAAAGTTCAACTTTGATAAATTGAAGGCAATATGAGACATTATTATGTCCAAACTGTGTTGATGTTGCCTTTATCAGATGGGGTGATGTCACCCCTGTAAAAGCCAAATTTTGAAGATGCACACAAATTGGGATTCAAACTGGGGATTTCCCTCCTGATCCCATCAATGTCTAATGTAAACATGTGCTAGCTCCCATCACTGAGTTGGGAGGAAGGGGTTGCACCCACAAAACGCATACATTGATATCCCGTGATGGCAGATAGCACATGTTGACACACTGTGTGCATCTCCAAAATTTGGCTTTTAAAATACTTTAAAACATTTTTAAAATTCAAAAATACACAATAAAATGGTACAATTTTGTTGTTTTTTATATTCTGCCTAAAACATCAATGATGTTCTTAATTTTTTTTTTGAACATCATTGATGTTTTCCTTTATATTTTCTAAACCACGATTGCACCCCATTATCTCCCCGATGAGGATCTGGGCACTTTCACTTGTGAAATGAGATTCTTCTTCCACAACATCCACATCACCTAAAAGAAAAAACACACCATGTATTATAAATATGCAGGCATCCATCTATTACCTGAAGCTGTGGTCTCAGACACTCACCTGTTGTGACAATTTCGCCCACTTCATAAACCTCTCTTTCCTCCACATCCTCTGCTTGTGTTTTGGTGACTTCCCCTTCTTTAGGAGGTGGGGGGTCCCTGGTGTCCTCAGATATCCCAAGTCTTTTCTCCCCTATGTGAAAAAAAAAGGTATACTTAGCACACAGATATTTGAGGGCAGAAATAGGAATATGAAACATTGCTTGAAAGTGTTGTACAATTGTCTGTTTTGGCAGAGATCCAAGCTGAAGACATTTTTTAGTTCCTTTCTAAAGCTGCAATACTTACCTTTGTTGTACAAGTTTCACACATGGAGACACCCCTAGTATCCACTGGAGCACCTGTGTGGGACACCCTAAAAAGTTTGTTCTGGTGTCCCACACTAGTGCTCCTGCGTCCAGATGTGTAAACAGCTGCTGAGTGCCCTCTCCGTACACTGAATCAAGTTTTCATTTCATTCTAGTTACAAACCCATCTAGACGACAATGTCATAAACTTCTTTGAATACAAATAGGCATGACCAAATGTAGTTAACCTGCATCTGCCAAAAACATCGTATTAGTGGGCAAACGAACGATGTTTCCTACGAACGATTACTGTGCCCTCGAACATGAAAGTTGCCATTTTAAACTGTACAACAGTGAATAAAAACACATGGAGCAGCATGCAAGTAATACTAATAATAGAAACACATGACAACTAATTACTTTTTAGAAGCAGTTTCCGGATCTTTCTGTACTGATCGTGCTCCCTCAATGACCATCATTTCCTCAGTTGATTCTTGGATCACCGTACCCCAAAATTCTTCTGCAGACTTTTAGTCATGATCTTGGCCTTTCTGACATTTGGGTTTGGGTAAGGTCCATGCTTCCTGTCATAGTCGGCTCTCTTCAAGATGTCCACCATCTCTACCATCTCTACAAAGTGAATAAATAGATGAGGAAGGAACCAGTGTTTGAGTTTTTCCGGGGATTTCTGCCACATTCCATATATAAGGAAGAAAACCAAAATAGTTGTGTGCCCCAAGGGGGATATTATGGGCAGTATATCACCAGGAAAGAAATATAAGGTGCAAAAATAGAGTACAGTAGTATTGTTTAAAAAATTATCAAAAGGTCTTTATTGTTTACAAAATACATACAACATAGAATAAATATAAGATCAAAAGGGTGGAAGAGACAGTAATTGATTATATTCCAACTGCTATAGTGTTGTGATAGACCACCCCAGTAGACCACCCCAGTAGAAGGGTCAACTGACTGGAGTGGAAATAAAACAACACAAGGCACTCTACATGTTTCGGAATGACATAGAAAGATTCAGTTCTTTCTATAGTGTATGTTTCCTTCCTCAGGAGTTTCAAAGAAGCAGTTTGATGTATTTCTAAAAAAGGAAAAGTATATATAAATGTGTGTAAGTAATATATTTTGGCACCTACATATATCATAAAAAAAAAATATTCAACTGAGAATTTTAGAGACTGTTATCTTCCAACAAAGCACAAGAACATCATAGAATCCCAATCTGAACAAATATATATATATATATATATATATATATGTATACTCACAAAACATTTGTCTCTTAATTGTAAATACTGTACATTGAAATGTTGAGATGGGCTCCCACCTCCTTGAGTCCAAGGGGTTAATTTGGTTTTCACAAATCACTGACACAGGCAATAGTTGTTATTATGTTATTAATGGGATGGAAAGAAAGTCGTGGGTGCTGTGCTGAATTAGCTTTGATGTTACCACCAACAAAGACGGCAGGCCAGGGCTCACAAGAGCCACCACTGATAGGTGGACTTGGCATATGTCTAAAAGAGTAATAAAGGAAAATGCCTCGTCAGGAACACTGAGCTTTAAAAGATCCCTTCTTTTTGTCTTGTGACAGAAAAAAGTATATAGGCGTATATCATCTTACAAAAAAAGCAAGTATCAATGAGGCATAGATATTAGAAAAAAGTGAGGGGGATTTAAATTCCATAACTGACCTTTCATAGTTGTCTAAGAGCACATAGCTATATCAAGTATGGACATTTATTTGGACTCGATTTCAAACTAATAGATGACATAATGAAATACTGAGGCAAGTAACAGAAAAAGACAAAAATGAAGGAAAGGGGGGGGGGGGAAGAAAAAATGGCAAGCAATGCAAGGAACTTCCAATTTTTCTATAATTCCTTGTCATAAGCTCCTGTAGAGAAACCTGGAAGAAATGGTTTCAAGTTGAAAGCTTCGTTAAGGCCTGGTGGCATTGTCGCGTCAAGTCTTGATATCCAGTGGAGTTCCCACTGTAGGAGGATCTTATTAAAATCTCCCCCACGAGAACTTGGATGCAAACGATCCAATACTAGTACAGAAATTTTGGGACAGATGCCACCATGTACCTGGGCTACATGTCTGCCCAAGGGGAGGTCAGGGTCAGCTGACTGCATGGCCCTAAGATGGCGATAAATTTGTTGCCATCATTTTTGTAGGGTTTTCCCCACGTAAAAGCAGTTACAATTGCATAGTAATAAATATACTACTCCTGTTGTTTGGAAGTTTGAAAAATGTTTAGGCACGAAATGCTTGCCATTTGGTAGATATATATTCCTCCTTGTGTCCATGTACTTACAGTAGGCACAAGAACCACATTGGAACGTGCCCACTGTGGTACATGGATCACCTCTTTCCTGTCCCCTGTATTCACTTTGAACTAATAAGTCTCCCACGGAAGTAGCACGTCTGTGTGTGATTGGAGGTCTTGGGGGTACAAAGGGGCCTATAGTTGGATCAGAAGTCAGTAAGTGCCAATATTTTTGGCATATCTGTCTAACTTTGTTGTGATCGTTTGTATAGGTAGTGATTATTCTGCAACTGACATCAGTGGTAGATTTTTGTTTGGGAATTAATAGTTGGTGTCTGTCTTTCAAATTAGCATGTTTAAAGGCCCTTTTGAGACATTTGTGGCTGTAGCCGCGCTGCAGTAGTCGTTTTTTTAATTTGTTGGCCTCATGTTTAAAATCTGAATAATTTGAGCAATTGTGTTTTATCCTCAAATATTCACCATAGGGAATTGAATTAATTAATGGTTTGGGGTGAAAACTGGATGAATGTAGTACCGTATTACCAGCGGTAGGTTTCCTGAATAGTTTAGAGGATAGTACATTGGATTCATTGATTGAGATTTCAATGTCCAAGAAAGTGAAGGTTAGCCTTGTCAGATGTCATGGTGAATTTGAGGTTGAACAAATTTTTATTTAATGCTTCTAGACACTCATTAAGAAGAGATTGAGTGCCATCCCAGACAATGAAGATGTCATCTATGTACCTGTGCCACATGATGGCGTGGCACAGGTACATAGAGAGACCCTCATCGCCAAAGATGGTCTTTTCCCATTCCCCCAGGTACAGATTGGCGTATCCAGGGGCACAGCAAGTGCCCCTGGCTACGCCCTGTACCTGGAGGAAAAATCTTCCATCAAAGGAAAAAATGTTGTGATTGAGTATATAGTCTAAAGAACGAAGTATGAACTCGTTAAATGAAGCCTCATGGTGACTGGTTTGTGACAAAACCTTCTGGATGCAGGCCAGCCCTCTACAGTGGGGAATTGAGCTGTAGGGGGCCTCTACATCAATGGTTACAAGAGTACAATGATTCGGAATTTGGACATCCTGCAAAATTTGTAAGAGATGAATCGTGTCACGGATGTACGAGGGAATGGCCAAGACAAAAGGTCTAATATGTTCATCTATGAGTCTAGACATGTTTTCCGTAATTGATCCATTAATAAAAATTAAGTACAGCACTACGTTTAGAAAGAAAGTGAAAAGCAGCCAACACACCTATAGACTCAAGGCAGAAAAAAACAAAAGAAACAAAAGTGTGGTGCTATATTATCACATCCACAGCCGTGTGTATTACAATAAAGACATATAAAAATGGTGAATACTACCAAAAAATGTATGACCATAAAATGGATAGTGTCAAATAATTAATCAGTGTTGATCACATATAAAATAAATACACAATAATACTTAATCATCAGATGTGCCAGTGATTAATGGAAACCCGTGCTGGTTCCATGAGCCAGACACCAAACATAAAAAACATAAAACTTTAGAAGTCCATAAAAAATGTGTAGAAAAATAGTGAAGAAAACATCAACAGAGTTCAAAGGGGGTGATGCATGGCCAGATGGTATTCACAGAATTTTAGTCGCACCAAATCTGGCGAGTGGGCAGAAGGGAGACCACAAGTGTGCATAGATTGTACATCAGTGCCGGGGCCAACACCAGGAGTAGAGGAGGCTTACCGGAAAGAATTGACCTGAAATGGCGTACGCCAGACAAGTCAAAAAAGCATAATAACCACTGGTTCTGGGAAATGCATCTTGTCAGATGTCATCAACAGATGGTGGAAAGAAAAGGCTTCCTCTCCCATAGGTAATCCAGCATAAGCCAAACGTGTAGTTTCATATGCCATGCAAGGAGCAAACAAAACTCACATAGCGTAAAAACGTTTTAAAACACTAGTTTATTAAATTAATAAAAACAGACTCACATTTTGGAAGAACGAAAAAAGAGCTCAAATATCAAATAGCGGCGATCGTGAGGGGTCCACCCGACATGTTTCAGCTAAGGAGCCGTCATCTGGGGTATGGACCACCCTCACCTCACCGCTCTATAAACAGAAGATGACCCCCACTGGGAGTGTCTACAAACAGGAAGTGCAACAAGTAAGAATCACTTCCCGGTTTTCAGGGTCATAGGATGACTAATTGAATAGTTATATTAAGAACAAATTAATGAAGCAGAGAACCATGTATCTCATGTTTCTAAATTAGAAGGTTAAAAATGAAAAATAAGTACAAAAAAACGGTAAGCTGTGCCCTGAATCAGTCCATCTACCAGGAACTGGTCAGAGCGCTAGCCAAGCCTCCCTTTCAGCCAGCCTGCTCCTCAAGCCTCACTTTCATATGTGATGCACTTCCCATCACACAGAGAGGAAGTAATACCACTGCACTCCATAAGGAGGAAACCAAGCCTCAATCTGAGGCGAAGTGTCAGCAGAGAGGAGAAATAAATCAGTGCACTGAAAAAAGGCATTAGTGTTAAAATAAAAACAGATTGGAAAAGAAAAAGAAAAAAAAGGGGGATAAAAATTATTACACAAGGCTAATGCTTGCAATAACATTACCTTATAAAGGTGATACAAGGACATTCTAATAAGGTTAATTAGTGACCAATATTAGAATCATGGACCATAATATTAAAGGGACACTGCCAATGGGGGACATCAACAGCGTACATATCAAAAATTACATTCTGAATTAAACCGTAATTATCCTGGACTCCATGACATAAATTAAGACAACCAATAATATAATCATCTTGTATAGTAAAAAAACAATATTCTTTGTCATTTAGACCATAAGAGAGATCATATTTATATTCAAGCTTGGTTAATAAAAGAGTTGATGTCCCACTCCACGTTGATACCCTGTGGAAAATGGGACCCCAACTCATATACCCAGTACGTCTCTAAACGTGAGACACCTCTAAGAATTGACCCGCCCCTCCAGGGGGGCACGTACCTATCTATAATGAGGAATTGAGTACCCACAGGGTTCCGATCGTGAACCTCCCTGTAGTGTCTAGGGACAGTGTGTTTAGTACTGCCCGCTTTAATGAGATTGATGTGTTCCGAAACCCATGTAGTAAAAGATCTGATGGTCCGGCCGACATATTGCTTGCCACAAGGGCAAGTTAAAAGATAAACTATTCCTGTAGTGGCACACGTGCAGAAATGTTTAATTTTGTAAGTACGGCCGGTCACGGTGGAAGAAAAACTATGACTAGCCCTTCTGCCACAGGTATTAAATTTACAGACCAAGCACTTTTTACAAGGATAAAATCAAATCAAGTTGTGGAAAAAGGATGGTCTCTCTGGTGGGTTGATGACATTAGGTGCTAACCTATTCCGGAGAGATGGAACACCCTTAAGCACCACCTTTGGAGTCTTAGGCAACAGAGGTCCCAAGATTTTATCTGTTTTTAAAACATCCCAGTGATTTTCAAAGATTTTCTTAACATGCTTGTGCTGCATGGATAAAGATGTCAAGAAGGACCATTTGAATTCATCATTCGTTTGTCTAGGTCTATCCTCTAATAATAACTGACGGTCTGTTGCACAAGCACTTTCGATCTCATTATCTAAATCCACAGAGTTATAACCCTTCTCCAGGAACCTATCTTTCAAGGTCATGGCCTGTAGTCTAAAAGTGTCTGAATCAGTACAGTTCCTTCGTAATCGTAGGAACTGACTTTTGGGAACAGATCTGATCCAGGAACTGTGGTGGCAACTATCAGTCGATATGTGTCACGGACTAATACTCACCGAGGCCGAGATGCTGAGAGCGGCTCGCCCTTATGACCACGCGCACCCAGACCCCCGAAATGGGTACAGGGAGCTGGGGGCACGCGGAGGCACGGGCTTCCGGTAGGTAGGAGGTCCGAAGATTGGAAGCGGGTGTACTGGGGTCTGCAGGAGGGACCAGAGATCAGGGCGGAGTATAGGCAGAGGCAAGACTGTAATAATAAGCAGGGGTCAGATGTGTAGCAGGCAGTTTAGACAGTGGGAAGTCCGTTAATGCAGGCAGAGATCAGGGTATCAGGCAATCCAGTAAAGTAATGATTAAACAGGCCAAAGTTCAGTACACAGAGCAGGCAGGTAATTGGACAGTCCAGAAGAGTAGTGTTTTAACAAGCCAGGGTTCAGTACACAGAGCAAGCAGGTAATGGGACAATCCAGCAGAGTAGTGGTTAAACAGGCCAGGGTTCAGTACACAGAGCAAGCAAGTAATGGGACAATCCAGCAGAGTAGTGGTTAAACAGGCCAGGGTTCAGTACACAGAGCAAGCAGGTAATGGGACAATCCAGCAGAGTAGTGATTTTAACAAGCCAAGGTTCAGTACACGGAGCAGGCAGGTAATGGGACAATCCAGCAGAGTAGTGATTTTAACAAGCCAAGGTTCAGTACACAAGCAGGCAGATAACTGGAGATAACAGGCACAGGGAATCAGGGAGAGCTGACGACGAACCAGCAACCCGACTGGGCGCTGGAGCCGTCAGAAATAGTCTCCCTGCCCGGCGAGCGCGTCACTGTGACGCGCTACCGGGCACACGCACGGGCGACGGCGTGCACACGAGGACCGCCGTGCACCCGCGCGCGCCGCACCATCAGGCCGCGGACGGGTGTGCGGCGAAGCGCCAGTCCCCCGCGCATGCGCACCGGAGCCCGGCGAGCGGAGACGCTCCCTGGCTCCTGACAATATGTATGCATTCCTGTCGGTGGATTTAAAATAAGTACTAAATATAAATGAGGACCCACTCCTTTCAATGACAAGGTCTAAAAAGTGGATTGAGGTGGTACTAGTTTCAAAGGATAAAGCAATACCCCTATCATTGTTATTCAAAGTTGTGAAAAAATCAACCAGACCATCATGACTCCCTGTCCACAGGAGGAGGATGTCGTCTATGTACCGGGCCCACAACAGAAGGTATGGGTTCTCCATGGCATAGACGACATCCTCCTCCCACTTGTCCATGAACAAGTTGGCCAGGCTGGCAGCAAATTTTGTTCCCATAGCCACCCCTTTATGTTGGCGATAGAATTTACCACCAATCCAGAAATAATTGTGTTGTGTTGCAAACTCAATTAAATCAATAATAAATTCTATCTGGGGTGAAGCAAGGGAGGCATCCCTGTTTAGAAAACAATGTACCGCATCCACACCTTCACGGTGTGGAATGCAGGTATAAAGGGATGCAAAGTCCGCAGTGGCCATGATAAGGTCACCAGAATAGGAAACATTCGATAACAGTTTAATCACATCCTTAGTATCTTTTAAGTAGGACGGCATCTTAAGTACAGATGGCTGTAGGAAAAAGTCGATATATTTCCCAATCTTTGAGGTGACTGAATTGATACCACTAATTATAGGTTGACCCGGGGGGGTGGAGAGGGTCCTTGTGGACTTTGGGCAAGTAATATATAACTGGGATGCGTAGAGCAAGGGGGATTAAAAAAGATCTCTCTTTTTTGTTTAAAATACAGGAGTCAAAACCTTTAGCTACTAGGTTCTTCAGTTCTTTTTTGTACTCAAGTGTAGGATTCTTTGGTAATTCTATGTAGGTCTCTCGATCTCCCAAAATGCGATGCATTTCATCCATGTAGTCAGATTTGTTTAGTAGGACAATCCCCCCGCCTTTGTCGGCGGGGCGAATCACTAGATTCTTGTTATCACATAACCTCTTTACACCTACTGAGGGTAGAGGGTTGTAGAATTTGCGCTTAAGTGGAATAGCAGCCAAATGTCTCAGCACCAATTCTTTGAACAAATTAATGGTAGGTGGAAGTTGTGTAGGGGGACTAAAGAGGGAGGGATTGGATAGGCCCGAATGGACGGTACCGGACGTTGCCACCCTGGCCACATTCCTAGTGGGGTTTGAAATGATGTACCTTTGGACATTAACTTTTCTAATGAACTTTTGTATGTCGATGAACGTATCAAACTTATTACGTTTGTACGGAGGGGCAAATTTGAGACCTTTATTTAAAACAATTTTCTCTTCTGTTTGTAGACACTCCCAGTGGGGGTCATCTTCTGTTTATAGAGCGGTGAGGTGAGGGTGGTCCATACCCTAGATGACGGCTCCTTAGCTGAAACATGTCGGGTGGACCCCTCACGATCGCCGCTATTTGATATTTGAGCTCTGTTTCGTTCTTCCAAAATGTGAGTCTGTTTTTATTATTTTAATAAACTAGTGTTTTAAAACGTTTTTACGCTATGTGAGTTTTGTTTGCTCCTTGCATGGCATATGAAACTACACGTTTGGCTTATGCTGGATTACCTATGGGAGAGGAAGCCGTGCGGACCCCCCCTTTTCTTTCCACCATCTGTTGATGACATCTGACAAGACGCATTTCCCAGAACCAGTGGTTATTATGCTTTTTTGACTTGTCTGGCGTACGCCATTTCAGGTCAATTATTTCCAGTAAGCCTCCTCTACTCCTGGTGCTGGCACATCTGATGATTAAGTATTATTGTGTATTTATTTTATATGTGATCAACACTGATTAATTATTTGACACTATCCATTTTATGGTCATACATTTTTTGGTAGTATTCACCATTTTTATATGTCTTTATTGTAATACACACAGCTGTGGATGTGATATATAGCTCCAAAATTTTGTTTCTTTCATAATTGATCCATTCCCAGAGAGAATTGGTCTCCCTGGGGGATCATTCGTATTTTTGTGTAACTTGGGTAGTGCGTAAAATGTTGGTACGCATGGGTGGGGAATTTGAATAAATTCCCAAGTTTGTTTTGAGATAATATTGTTTTGGAATGCCTCATCTACAAATAGATAAAATTTCTTATTGAATGCCTCCACTATATCGATGCCTACTGGACGGTACCAATCCCGATTTTTAAGAATTTTGAAACACATTTTCTTATAGTGATCATAGTCCATTAGGACAATGTTTCCCCCTTTATCACTCGGTTTGATAGTAATGTTATGATCCTCCATAAGCAATTTCATCATTCCCACAGAGCATAGTTTGAGGTTTTGTTCCCAAGCTGTTTTAAATGTGGCACTTATATTGTCAAAGGAGGGGAAGATTTGAACTCGTAGTCCTAAAGGATTTCGGTCATCTTTAATGTAATCCTTGAAGCTTTGGATATGCCAGTAGGTAAGCGATTTTTTCTCCAACCATTTGGTTAGGTTGGAGAACAAAAAGCTTAGTTCTGATTTGCGGGATTCGTTTTGCCCATAGTCTTGTTGGAGTTTCATTACAAAATTGTCCCATGATTGGCTATATAATTCTGCCATTTTCCTCAAATGAGCAAAGAGACAGAGAGAGAGAAAGAAGTAGGGGGAAAACAGTCTCTAATCGCATACACAGAAAATACTATTCATAAGAAATGCTGGTAATACTTAAAGCGGGGTCCACCTATCTATCGTTTTTTTTTTTTTTTAATTCATTCACAAATTTTTCTTCTCAGCATTACATACTCACATATTGTGTGTAATATGTCCGCTTGTGTCAGATTTCGTCAGAAAGAATAACTTATATAATTCACTGCAGGCAGTTTCCATCTTCATTGTGGGCATTTGAAGCCCACAAGCATTTATTTCCTGGATGTGGTGAATGCTGTGCTCCCAGCATTCACCGCTCATTCCCGCACATGCTCAGTGGCATCCTGGGAAGCCTGAGACTAGCTCCCAGGAGTCTGGGAGAGGCTAGAAACACGCCTACTCCCACGGGAGGAGAACCAGGAAGTGCAAAGAAGAATAGAAAAATAAAAGGTAATTACGGCGATTTTAATTTTTTTAAACGGCATATCAGCATCTAGGCAAGGAAGAGAATACATACAGATATTGTTCAAAATTTGGGTGGAACCCCGCTTTAAGCACTGGTTCCAAAAGCGACTGGGGACAGAGCGGGTATTTGCTACCCAATTAAATTGTGAATAAATAGAATAGGAAGGAACCAGTGTTTGAGTTTTTCCGGGGATTTCTGCCACATCCCATATATAAGGAAGAAAACTAAAATAGGTGTGTGCCCCAAGGGGGATATTATGGGCAGTATATCACCAGGAAAGAAATATAAGGTGCAGAAATAGAGTACAGTAGTATTGTTTAAAAAATTATCAAAAGGTCTTTATTGTTTACAAAATACATACAACATAGAATAAATATAAGATCAAAAGGGTGGAAGAGACAGTAATTGATTATATTCCAACTGCTATAGTGTTGTGATAGACCACCCCAGTAGACTCAAGGGTCAACTGACTGGAGTGGAAATAAAACAACACAAGGCACTCTACATGTTTCGGAATGACATAGAAAGATTCAGTTCTTTATAGTGTATGTTTCCTTCCTCAGGAGTTTCAAAGAAGCAGTTTGATGTATTTCTAAAAAAGGAAAAGTATATATAAATATGTCTAAGTAAATATATTTGGCACCTACATATAACATAAAAAAAAAAAAAAAATTCAACTGAGAATTTTAGAGACTGTTATCTTCCAACAAAGCACAAGGACATCAGAGAATCCCAATCTGAACAAATATATATGTATATGTATACTCACAAAACATTTGTCTCTTCATTGTAAATACTGTACATAGAAATGTTGAGAGATGGGCTCCCCCCTCCTTGAGTCCAAGGGGTTAATTTGGTTTTCACAAATCACTGACACAGGCAATAGTTGTTATTAAAGGGATGGAAAGAAAGTCGTGGGTGCTGTGCTGAATTAGCTTTGATGTTACCACCAACAAAGACGGCAGGCCAGGGCTCACAAGAGCCACCACTGATAGGTGGACTTGGCGTATGTCTAAAAGAGTAATAAAGGAAAATGCCTCGTCAGGAACACTGAGCTTTAAAAGATCCCTTCTTTTTGTCTTGTGACAGAAAAAAGTATATAGGTGTATATCATCTTACAAAAAAAGCAAGTATCAATGAGGCATAGATATTAGAAAAAAGTGAGGGGGATTTGAATTCCATAACTGACCTTTGATAGTTGGTTTGGCTGAAACACACTGCGGGGAAAGCGAGCTCCTCTCAGCTATGTAGCAGAGGAGTATGTGTGTTAGATTGGAATTATATACCCTGTGTGTTGGAGGGTGGATGGGCTGAACAGCCAATCGATAACATTGGGGATGGGAAAGGCTCAGGTGAAAGTAATAGGCTTGACTTGGAGATAAGTAAAAAGTTCCTAAAGACAATCAGCTGTGTGTGTAAACATTATAAAGCCAGCCCATCGTGGCTCCTCGGCCAGAGCGGCGTGCAACGTCAGCGGCCCTCTACAGCTCAATTCCCCACTGTAGAGGGCTGGCCTGCATCCAGAAGGTTTTGTCACAAACCAGTCACCATGAGGCTTCATTTAATGAGTTCATACTTCGTTCTTTAGACTATATACTCAATCACAAAATTTTTTCCTTTGATGGAAGATTTTTCCTCCAGGTACAGGGCGTAGCCATGGGCACTTGCTGTGCCCCTGGATACGCCAATCTGTACCTGGGGGAATGGGAAAAGACCATCTTTGGCGATGAGGGTCTCTCTATGTACCTGTGCCACGCCATCATGTGGCACAGGTACATAGATGACATCTTCATCGTCTGGGATGGTACTCAATCTCTTCTTAATGAGTGTCTAGAAGCATTAAATAAAAATTTGTTCAACCTCAAATTCACCATGACATCTGACAAGGCTACCATCACTTTCTTGGACATTGAAATCTCAATCAATGAATCCAATGTACTATCCTCTAAACTATTCAGGAAACCTACCGCTGGTAATACGGTACTACATTCATCCAGTTTTCACCCCAAACAATTAATTAATTCAATTCCCTATGGTGAATATTTGAGGATAAAACGCAATTGCTCAAATTATTCAGATTTTAAACATGAGGCCAACAAATTAAAAAAACGACTACTGCAGCGCGGCTACAGCCACAAATGTCTCAAAAGGGCCTTTAAACATGCTAATTTGAAAGACAGACACCAACTATTAATTCCCAAACAAAAATCTACCACTGATGTCAGTTCCAGAATAATCACTACCTATACAAACGATCACAACAAAGTTAGACAGATATGCCAAAAATATTGGCACTTACTGACTTCCGATCCAACTATAGGCCCCTTTGTACCCCCGAGACCTCCAATCACATACAGACGTGCTACTTCCGTGGGAGACTTATTAGTTCAAAGTGAATACAGGGGACAGGAAAGAGGTGATCCATGTACCACAGTGGGCACGTTCCAATGTGGTTCTTGTGCATACTGTAAGTACATGGACACAAGGAGGAATATATATCTACCAAATGGCAAGCATTTCGTGCCTAAACATTTTTCAAACTGCCAAACAGGAGTAGTATATTTATTACTATGCAATTGTAACTGTTTTTACGTGGGGGAAAACCCTACAAAAATTATGGCAACGAATTTATCGCCATCTTAGGGCCATGCAGTCAGCTGACCCTGACCTCCCCTTGGGCAGACATGTAGCCCAGGTACATGGTGGCATCTGTCCCAAAACTTCTGTACTAGTATTGGATCGTTTACATCCAAGTTCTCGTGGGGGAGATTTTAATAAGATCCTCCTACAGCGGGAACTCCGCTGGATATCAAGACTTGATGCGACAATGCCACCAGGCCTTAACGAAGCTTTCAACTTGAAACCATTTCTTCCAGGTTTCTCTACAGGAGGTTATGACAAGGAATTATAGAAAAATTGGAAGTTCCTTGCATTGCTTGCCATTTTTTCTTACCCCCCTTTCCTCCATTTTTGCCTTTTTCTGTTACTTGCCTCAGTATTTCATTATGTCATCTATTAGTTTGAAATTGGGTCCAAATGAATGTCCATCCTTGATATAGCTATGTGCTCTTAGACAAAGCGGATATCAAACACTGTATTACACTGTTGAATATAAATGATTACTCTGTATTGTGTTTTTTTTTTTGTTTTTGTTTTTGTTTTTTTTTGTTTTTTTTATTAGACTTATTTGTCTCTCTCTGTTAGATATAAATGTACATTTGTATTGTAACATCCATAAGAATCACATATGTTTGTTATTGTCTTCCATTTCAGAGACTATCACTTGCACCCCTACTGTAAAGATGAGATTCCCACATCCGGACAGTGCAAGATACACTGACCAAGTCTCTTTAATTCTTCTCTAAACTTATTATACTTTATTATTTTTTAATATAATTTTCTTTTATTACCATACATCAATATTTGGGTTTGCGATTGTGCAGCTTTTGCCGTTGTCCCCACTAGGATGGCTCGTCGGTGTTCCCCGACACGGAAAGGCCTCCGATTCCACATCTTGGGGACGGAGGCATCCTTTTAGCAGCACTGCTGTGCATGTGCCCGACCTTGTGTCTCGCGCCGGCGCAATGGGAGTTTTCCTATTTCCATTCTGTCAGGCTGCTCTCCTTCCGTGTTGGCGGCCTCTGTAGACGTCTGACATCACCGCGCTCTAGGACGCGCTGACGTTGGACGCCGCTCTGGCCGAGGAGCCACGATGGGCTGGCTTTATAATGTTTACACACACAGCTCATTGTCTTTAGGAACTTTTTACCTATCTCCAAGTCAAGCCTAATACTTTCACCTGAGCCTTTCCCATCCCCAATGTTATTGATTGGCTGTTCAGCCCATCCACCCTCCAACACACAGGGTATATAATTCCAATCTAACACACATACTCCTCTGCTACATAGCTGAGAGGAGCTTGCTTTCCCTGCAGTGTGTTTCAGCCAAACCAACTATCAAAGGTCAGTTATGGAATTCAAATCCCCCTCACTTTTTTCTAATATCTATGCCTCATTGATACTTGCTTTTTTTGTAAGATGATATACGTCTATATACTTTTTTCTGTCACAAGACAAAAAGAAGGGATCTTTTAAAGCTCAGTGTTCCTGACAAGGCATTTTCCTTTATTACTCTTTTAGACATACGTCAAGTCCACCTATCAGTGGTGGCTCTTGTGAGCCCTGGCCTGCCGTCTTTGTTGGTGGTAACATCAAAGCTAATTCAGCACAGCACCCACAACTTTCTTTCCATCCCTTTAATAACAACTATTGCCTGTGTCAGTGATTTGTGAAAACCCAATTAACCCCTTGGACTCAAGGAGGTGGGAGCCCATCTCTCAACATTTCTATGTACAGTATTTACAATGAAGAGACAAATGTTTTGTGAGTATACATATACATATATATTTGTTCAGATTGGGATTCTCTGATGTCCTTGTGCTTTGTTGGAAGATAACAGTCTCTAAAATGCTCAGTTGAATATTTTTTTTTTTTTTATGTTATATGTAGGTGCCAAATATATTTACTTACACATATTTATATATATTTTTCCTTTTTTAGAAATACATCAAACTGCTTCTTTGAAACTCCTGAGGAAGGAAACATACACTATAGAAAGAACTGAATCTTTCTATGTCATTCCGAAACATGTAGAGTGCCTTGTGTTGTTTTATTTCCACTCCAGTCAGTTGACCCTTGAGTCTACTGGGGTGGTCTATCACAACACTATAGCAGTTGGAATATAATCAATTACTGTCTCTTCCACCCTTTTGATCTTATATTTATTCTATGTTGTATGTATTTTGTAAACAATAAAGACCTTTTGATAATTTTTTAAACAATACTACTGTACTCTATTTTTGCACCTTATATTTCTTTCCTGGTGATATACTGCCCATAATATCCCCCTTGGGGCACACACCTATTTTTGTTTTCTTCCACCATCTCTACAAAGGACATATTTGAGGCCTTAAATCTCCTCCGTGATTGGTACGTTCGTGGCTCCGGGCTTTCCTCATTGCTGCTCTCCTCTGCATGCACCTGCTGTGTCTCCGCCATGTTCTCCACCCACTGCGCCGAAAGAGAAAGGGCGGGGAATACACTAGAACGAACGTCAGGGGCGGGCAGAGTTTCACGCATGTGCAGTGCATATAAAGCATAACACGCGTGCATTGTACGTACGATCTGTGAGCGGAGGACGGCGTATCGGAAGCGACGATCATTATAATGAAGGTACAATTTTAACTTGGTGCATCAGTGGCCTATACTGCTTATAGATTAAGGCCTATATTTGGTCAAGATTAGGAGAGTTTCGCCTGACATTAGGGTTTGTCTTGTGTTGTGTCTTGCAGAGAAAATGAATGGGTTCAAAGACCACAGCTTCCTCCCAATATTCATAGATAAGTACAGGGAGCTGCCCTGTCTGTGGCAGGTCAAACACCCGCATTACAATAACAAAATAAAGAGGCAGGCAGCGCTGGAGAAACTGCTGGAGTTGGTGAAGCCGCAGGTCTCCACGGCAGACATCAACTATTTAAAAAAAAAAAATTGGCCTGAGGAGCACATATAATCGTGAGCGTACTAAGGTCCAGAAATCCATGAGATCAGGAGCAGCAGCAGATGACATTTATGTCCCCAGGCTGTGGTACTATGACAGACTTCATTTTCTGGCAGACCAGACTGAAGTCAGGGAATCCCTCTCAACCCTTCCTTCCACTCTTCCTTACACGCTTCCTTTCACCCCAGCCGAGGCTTTCGACGTCCACCCTGGGCCTCCCAGCCAGGAAGAAGTGGAGGAGCCCAGCTTGAGCCAGGTATAGCATTGTTCAACATATTTCTTGTCGTAAAATAAATGATGTGAAATAGATGTTGTTATTGATCACTAATTGCTGATTTAATAAAGTGTTTTACATATCAATAGACAGTAGTAGCCAAAAAGGTTTGGGACAAGAATGAAAAATGCTGGGGTCAGAATGATAGTCTTTTCTATTTGTTAACATTCTATTTGCAACAGTCATGAGCTGAAAATTGTGTGTGATTGATGAACAAAATACTAAAACTATGTCCCTTTTTCTTACACAGGAAAGCCTCAGCCAGGAGGAGGCTGTGGAATGTGGCAGCCAGGAGGAGGCTGTGGAATGTGGCAGCCAGGAGGAGGCAGGGGTTATTGGCAGCCAGGAGGTGGTAGGGGTTAGTGGCAGCCAGGAGGTGGTAGGGGTTAGTGGCAGACAGGAGGTGGAAGGGGTTAGTGGCAGCCAGGAGGTGGCAGGGGTTAGTAGCAGCCAGGAGGTGGCAGGGCCCAGTAGCCTATCACAATCTCAGGTCCCTCCCCTCCGCCTTCCACAAAAAAGGGCCAGGAAGGGGAGTAATGTGGAGGAGGCAGCGCTCAGGCTGATTAGGGAGGCTAATGCTGCCCTCAGAACCCCCCTCAATCCTCAAGAGGCCTTTGCCTCCATGGCAGCCTGCAAAATGCAGGACATGGAGGAAGGCCAATGCATCATGTGTGAGGAAATCATTTATCGCACATTAAATAGGGGGTTGAGGGGCCAACTCACACCCAATACCCACCTGTGTGAGTTGGACCATCCTCCTCCACCTCCTGCCACACCTCCAACACCACAGCCACAGCCTGGAAGCAAGTGTGTAAGGAAGACAAGAAAGTGATGGCCTGGGTTCAGTCTGGTCTGGCAAAAGATGCAGGCTGTTGTATGACCACAGCCTGGGGACATAGATGTCATCTGCTGCTGTTCCTGATCTCTTGGAGTCCTGGACCGGATTGTGCTCACTATTATATGGACTTCTCAGGCCACCAATTTTGGCTGGCAAATAATTGATGTGTGCTTTGGGGTACAAAGGCTTCGCCAATTTCAGCAGTTTCTCCAGCGTTGCCTTCTTCTTTATTTTGTTATGACCCATAATAAATGGATATTTATAATACTTGGCTATGTGTTTAACTTCAAAAAGGACAGTTTGTTTGTGAGTAGGCAGGTACATTTCCAAAATACAATGTCAAATTAACAAGGGACACCAACACCAAACAACCTCCTTGAGATTAAAAAACACAAGATAATAATGGTGTTGTGGTAACTTGACACACAAAACAAGTAAAAATATTAGGGAGATCACTAAAAACAAAACAGGAGATCTTGATTAAACCCCCCCCCCCAAAAAAAATATCACTATAAAAACAAAAACAAAAAATTTCTGGAGATCTGATAAATAAAAAAAATTATATTCAGGAGGTCACAAGAAATAATAAAGAAATCAGTTTGTTAGAACTCTGTAGAAATATGAGCAGCAAAACAACTTCATTCTTCTAGCATTCTAAAGAAGAAGAGAATGCGCTACATTAAACTATTTAAAAAATTGCAGCGTGACAAATGTGCTATCTCCATTACGAACGGTAGTTTTACCAGACCGATCGATTCTGTGTCGTAATTTATTCTGAGCATGCGTGGCACTTTGTGCGTCGGAATTGTCTACACACGATCGGAATTTACGCAAACGGATTTTGTTGTCAGGAAATTTGAGAACCAGATCTCAAATTTTGTGCGACGGAAATTCCGATGGAAACTGTCCGATGGAGCCTACACACGGTCGGAATTTCTGACAAAAGGCTCCATTGAACATTTTCCGTCCGAAAATCCGACCGTGTGTACGAGGCAAAAGTGTTTGTATTCAGGGTCTGAGAAAGGAAGTTACACAAGACCTATGAAAATTGTGTGGTCCATACAGAGCAGCATCCAACTGTGTTTTGGGGACTTCAAGTTGCAAAACATGCCCTAGAAATTCCATTTAAATTGCTTTTCCACCTTGCCACCAGTGGCGGCTGGTGGGGTTTTTTTGGGGAGGACGGCAAACAACCCCCCTCCCCCAGGCCACTGGTGAAGTGGCACTAGCACAACTGCCACCTACCCCCCGTGGCACGGCACTAACATACAAACACCCCCACCCCCCGCTGTTCTTACCCTGGATGTGAGAGCAGCGGTTGGATGTGGCCATCTTCCAGCGTGACGGGCTCGGGGAAATCTGCTCCGGTGTCTCCTGGAGCAGCTTCCGCAGTATCTCCTCTCTGCTCCTCCCGGCGCTAGACGAATAGGATCGCCTGACATTTTGGCCAATTAAGAAACAAGTTTCATACCTGCTTCCCGATTGGCCAGGATGTGGATTAGTGTTGCAACAAATTTTCATTTGCTGTTGCAACATGCCTGAGTGGGCTCCAGACGCAATGCTCTGTGTCCCGAGTCCACCCTATTTTGAAGCCTATGAGAGCCTCTGGCCCTAATCAGATTCTTAAAAAAAAAAAACCTGGCCACTGTAATTCATATACCCGGTGACCCGAAAGGGATCTATCCACTGCATATAGGGGGGTGGATGGAGAGAGGGAGAAGCGCCCAGGCACCCCTAATGGATGGGCCGCCACTGCTTGCCACACAAACATTGTTTTTATTTTGAATATGCAACATGTACCCTCAGAGTGCATGATTTATTTGTGGAAGCATTCTTTTTGTTTTTTTAATCTGTTCCTTTTTACTTTAAAAGATAAAATTTTATTTCTTAAGCCAACAATGGGAATATTAGCGCTTCCCAGCTGTTTATATTACCCTTTGCAAACATTTTTAATAATATGTTTATTTACTTTGAGAAAGGGGTTCCTTTAAGAGCTAAGGATACTAGCGGTGTACCCCAAGAATCAGCATTGGGACATTTACTTTTAACCTATTTATAAATTATATAGTGTTTGGGATTAAAAGTACCATTTTAATGTTTGCAGATGACACCAGGCTATGAGTAGCATAACGTTCTTATAGGTTGTATCCAACTTACAAGCCGACCTTAATGAACTATTTAATTGGGCAACTATGTGGCAAATGAGCTTTAATGTTGATATACAAAAATATATGCACATAGGGGCTAAAAACATGCATGCATCATACATTCCAGGAGGAGTACAACTGGGGGAGTTAATGGCAGAGAAGAATGTGGGTGTTCCGGTAGATCATAGACTTAATAATAGCATGCAATGCTGTGTTGTGTTTTTTTTAAATATGATTTTTTTTATATTAATCAGACATGACATTACACAATAGTGGTTGCTCATAGAGATACTGTCAGATTTTTTGGCTTGAGTAGATATCTCAAACAAATGCTGTTTCATACAATGGGTATGTAGATACGATTGTTGTATTCAATTGACAGTTTGAATAGGCTATTGTATCTATAGCTACAGTAAACAAGTAAGAGAGGGTCTGTTCATTTGCTAGGCATTTTGCTTGTTATAGATATCTGTCAGTCTTGTATTGTATTCCTAAGATTGTAATAGTTTTGTATGTACAGCATCTTTGTATAGTAAAAGCACATTTACACACTGCGGAAGTCTCAGCTTCCTTGCTTATACCACAGAGTCACCTTGCTAGATAGACACAAGCAAAACAAATGCCAAGCTGCAGTTGCTAAAGCTAGCAAAATAATTTCTTGTACTAAAAGAGGTATAGACTTCAGAGAGAGAGAGACATCATTTTGCCCTTGTACAAATCATTAGTAAAACCTCATCTGGAATATGCAGTTCAGTTTGGGGCACTAGTTCATAAATAGGATATCAGAAAACTGGAGAAAGGCAACCAAACTGATAAGAGGCATGGATAAGCTCAGCTATGAGGAAAGATTAGCTGAACTGAATTTACTCTTTCTTGAGAAGAGGTGATTAAGTAGTGATCAACATGTATAAATACATAGGTGGTCCATATACTGAACTTGGTGTTATTCACTTTCAGGTCAGTACAAAGGGCAAAGGGGCACTCTTGTCTATGTCTTTCACTTATGCCAGTTTTAATTTTCAAATATGTGGGCCACCGGCCCAACAAAATGTATTAACTTACAATTTAATATAGCCTAACTGCTGTGAGAAATTCATTTTTTTTGCCGCAGTCAAAAATACGTTCCGCCTTTGGGTGGAAAAAAATTAAAAAACAAAAGGTGTTGACTGTGTTAACCCCTATCTTATATTCCTAAATACACCACTTATGTTATAACAAAGAGTAAATAAAATATTATGAGACAGTGAAAAATGATTATATGTGCAATATGCCAGTGCTTAAATCACATGTATAAATCCTCAAATCATTAAATGATACACCAAAATAACATCACTCAAGCCCCCAATCAATGTTGAAGGAATAAATCAAATCAATAAAGAAAAAAAATAAAGAAATATATATATATAATGATGATATATAATATGATATAATGATTACTGTTCATTTTTTATGAGGATGGATACCTCTTGTACCTATTTACTGGGAGCAGCATAGACCAAAACCCTGAGCGGAGTGGTTATCCCTTTTAATGAACCAAAGGCATGTTCATATCAATATCTGGTGAATGGCCAATCCATATGGTGGTGGTGTTGTCACTAAATTGGTGGATCAGTCACATGGAAACACAGATGTAGGATAAAAGTGTACAGGAATAGTTCAATCACAGTGGAGAGATTGCAGCGGGATTTATTAGCTGGCACATTTAAACCAGCAGCAACGCTGGAAACTGATTGATTTATCATTTTTATTATATATTATATATATTTTGTCTTTATTTTTTTCTTTATTGATTTGATTTATTTCTTCAACATTGATTGGGAGCTTGAGTGGGGTTATTTTGGTGTATTATTTAATGATTTGAGGATTTATACATGTGATATAAGCACTGGCATATTGCACATATAATAATTTTTCGCTGTCTCATAATATTTTATTTACTCTTTGGTATAACATAAGTAGTGTATTTAGGAATATAAGATAGCGGTTTTAATTTTCACCTAGTGATTAGTGGCAAGAAGACATCACTTACATGTGCTTTGACATATTTTCTTAAGCATATTTTCTTAATTTGCCGTAGCCCAGGTTCCTCTTTAAGAAAGAAACTAAAGGCGTGTACGCTGAATACAAATAATTAAGTCTATTTTTTAAAATAAAATTTTGGATAGTATTAAACAACCTCTGCATCTGTACCACTACACTACAGATTGAATGTCATTATATTAAAACTATTGAAAGTTCTGTTGAAAGTTCTGGGGCATAAAATGATTTAGATCAGCCACCAAATGCCATTTCATACTGAAGCTCTACAATATTATTATGAATCCTATATACAATAAGCTGTTCCTTCAGTTAACCTTTTGTTAAAAAAGTATAATCTCAATCAAATGTAGCGAAGAGCCACTCACCTGTTTTTTACTTTGCGGGACTCCCTCTTCTTTTCCTGTTGAAGTTGTTCAATCTTCTGCTGCATCTCTTCTTGTTTAGCAATAATGGCATGAATAATATCCATGGCTGTGTTTACCTCTTCCTGTGAAAAAATGCTGAATTAAATGCATACTTCTGTACAATGCAACATGCAAATAAATTGTAAGCAATAATGAGCACCTTTGATATTGCTGTATGTCACAAATGCCTTTTAGTGACGTCGTATCACAGCAAGCAATGGCCTCAACTGGTTCCCACATTTAGAAACAATAAAGTATTTGTTGTTATTAAACGTTGTTCAAGTATGCTATGTTAAATATATGATTGATTACTGTAGCCTGATCTAATCAGATGTAATATAAAGTATGTGAATGGAGATAAGCTCTTTATCTGACTTACTAAATGCTCACTCCACAAAATAGGGGAATTCCTTTATGATTCTACTGACTATTGCATCTGTTCTAATTATACAACGATTTAGCATGGTTTAATTTTAATGGATACTATTACATTAAAGAATCAATTTGTATTATTTTGATACAAGGTATCCCAGATAAAAAGCAAGCATGCTGTATCAATTTCTGGGATACTGCTATATATAATGCATTATTTGCATAAGTTAAATATAGCAGAAAGACCCGAAGCAGTGTAAAAAGAGTATAAAAAGAGTTACCATTGCAGAGCCTAGTTAAACATTGTGAGATTCAGTCCTTCAGCATTCAATGCATTGCAATTGCTTTTAGGTAGGTATGCAAGAAAGGCGGGTTGGAGAAAGGAAAGCTTACTGAAAAAAAAAAAGTAGAGGGAGGGCAGCAGAAAAAGGTGGGTGACATGTTGTAGTTGTCCACGCATAATGTCAAAAACTCTGGGATGGGTATTGAGAATTTCGCAGGACAGAAGTTCATGACACTCAGAGGTCAAATCAAAAAGATTATTGAATAAATGTTTCAGATGAAGCCAATGCATTTCAGGAGGAATGCTTCCTGCTTTCGCAGGGCTGAAAGTGCTAAAATTGGACTTGCAATGAGATACAATTAGGAGACCTAAATAACGGCTTGAACCAAACTGTCAAACTTGGACACATTGCAAATTGCCAGCATAGTTTAACTGTAGCCCATACTTACAGGTAGGTCATTTATAGATAATAAAGTTAAGATCAGGACAATAGCTCTGGATCTTTCATTTGAAAAAAGAACACAAATCCTACAAATATAATTTGTATATAAGGCAGACTTCTGCACTACATACTTTTTGATAGATGTAAAGAAGATTGTACAATCTGACTGCAACATGTTTAGCTTTTACAACATATAAAGACATTTGAGCTTATTTGGTCAGGCTAAATGCAAGGTGCAGTAACTCACAGTGGGAAAGTAACTTACAATCATCTTTTATTGTCTTGACTTATCTGAACTGATGAAAAGTGAAAATATAGTTTTTGCCTCCGGCAGTTGTATCATGTACATAATCAGCTATTTGCATGATCTCACTAAATAAACGTGGCCGTGTAAGTGGAGCCTTGCATGGCTGTGCTATTTTTAAATTGTGACAGCAGGTGCAGGGAGAAGATCTCCTGCCTGCTGTCACAGGGAGGGGAGATCGAGAGGCAAAGGAGGCAGGAGCTGGCACATGTTACATGTTCCACCTTAAATACAGGTAGAACATGTAAAATGTTCCAAAGGTGAACTTAGCCTATAAGGTCTTTTACCTTCATGCATTCTATGCATGAAGGTAAAAAACCTTCTGTGTGCAGCCCTCCCACAGCTACCCCTAAGCCCATTTTTTTTTCTTTATTTAAAAGCCAATGAATTTTACAAAACCACCTGCAAAACAATAATAAGATACAAAATAAGACCAAGGCACATCTCGGCATAGTTAGTTTACAATAAATACTAGGTCAACTGGTAATCACTTAAAGAATAACACATTCAACTTGGAACCAAAGTATATAGATCCTAGGTGATCAACCATGGTCTTTGGCAAATTCTCTAAACATTTTTGTGCTTTTAAGATAGTAAGGTGAGAGAACAGGCGTAACAACCGAAACCATCAAGAAGAAAGTAAAGAAAAGCTTAAGAGAGAAGGGGTCCTAAGAGAGTCCTATTGACCATATCCCTCTCAACAGGATTCTCCATTGGCTGTGAAGCCAGCAGTGCCTGGTCCCTATAGAAAAAATAGGGAGTCCAGATCTTCCAATATTTGTCTTCTTGCTCCTTCAAAGTCATGGTAAGATTCTCCATAACTTGAATGTCTGCAATTCTCATCTTGCAATGAGAAACTGTAGGGGCACTCATACATTTCCACAAGGCCGGAATACAGGCCCTGGCTGCTGTAAGCAAATGTTTCAATGAAGAGTTCTTAAATTTCTTGTTAGACATAGGGGTGTCATTTAATAGGTAGGCCGCTGGGTTCCTACTGAGTGAAAATGTTTAATTTTGGGCATTCCCAGAAAATATGTAGAAGGGTCTCTACAAATTCCGCACAGTGCCAACATGTATTCGGGACCTGCGGATATATTCTATGCAATTTGGCTGGAGTTCTGTTCCATCATGTGAGGAGTTTATAACCTCCTCCTGGTATCTACTAGCCAGGGAGGCCTTGTGAGCAAAAAGTTTTATCTTGTCTTTCTGAGGCTGAGTGAACGTAGTTTGGAGGTAATTTTTCTCAGTTGCTGCTGGGTCGTGGCAGGTAGTTCCACACCCATAGACTTACTGTAATTAATTTTGTAATTGGACAGTTGGCCATTTCTACGAAACTCTGCAAGAAGGGAAGGAAGCAAGACAGAGGGGGGTGTAATGAAAAAGATGAAATCATCTGCGTAGGCAGCTACTTTATATTTGCATGACTTGGTTGTAATACCTTTACTGTCTGGATGAGCTATGATAGTTCTCAAGAAGGGCTCTAGGGTCAGTATGAAGATCAAAAGTGAAAGTGGGCAGCCCTGACACATCCCATTATGTATATGAAAAACGTCCGAGAGTACATCATTAACTGAGGGGGTAAACCCAGCTTGGTCAAGGTAAACCAAAGAAAGAATATGAGGAAGCAACCTATTCACTAAGATTTTAGTGAAAACTTTTAGGTCTACATTTATATACAAAAAAGTGTAGCGCTATAAACTCCAAAAGTTACGTAAATGGTGTTTAAACACAATTCAAAGTGTATAACATACAATTAGGTGTTAGCATAGAAAACTATGATGTACTCTATAAGGTACAAATATTGTGTACATACTATAAACAAAAATGGAAAAAGCACAATGCAATATTAATATGAACCAAATACAATACACTGTGTACATATATAATATGCAAAAAATAAAAATAGTAATATAAATATAAAATATATAACAAATAATTCTGCGCTACCCAAACAGCAAGCAGCTAACACAGCCAATAGGATATAAGCAAAAACCAAAAAATAGTGTAGCGCTAATATAAAAAAAAACCATGTGTTGTATAATATGAAGAGCAATAGATTCCTCAAATGCACATATCACAAAAGAGGGCATAAAAAGTATATAAAAAGATGGAAAAGTCCTAAAAGTCCTCAAGGAATGTGTCTTGCAAAGTGATAGTGGTCCCCAATATGTATATGACTTCATATTGCACGTATCCATAGACAAAGAAAAAGATGATTCGAAGGTACACCCCCACCAACAATAAGAAGGCTTACCGGAACCTTTGGACCCAATAAAACCTACGTTCAACCTCGTTTTAAGGCCGGAAGTACATTAGTCAATTAGGCATTGTATATGCACAAATGGCCTGTTGGGCATTAAATAATATGTGCGAAGTTCATAGTTTAATCCTTTAAATGGATCCAAAGGTGAGATGGATAAAACCAAGAAAAAAGACAGGTGCACTGCGAGTGAGTGACCCGACGAGCGATGTGACGTCAAAAGCATGCGCCCGAAGCATGCGTTCCAAAGAATGAAAGTGCGCAGATAGGGGGAAGTAGTGTGATAAGTCCCAGTACAATAGGAGGCGCCTCAAAGGAAGCACAGTGCTCAGAAGTGAAAAGACACCGTGCGGCTTCATGGCAACAAGACGCCGCATGACAGGATCACATGCTCAGGATGCCGTAATGACATGTGTAAGTTGCCAGGGCAAGTGAAGTGAACCTGGTAACAAGTGAAAAATAAATAAAGGACAGACGTGAAAAGTGTGGGGTGAATAGCCACGAATGGCTACGTGAGGGCACAGAGTGGGTATGCCCACCCATGGGGAAAATAGGTATGTGTGTATATATCCATATTAGTGAATATCTGTGGTCACAAACTGTGAATGTATTGACAAGTATGTATAAAAAATGAATAATAAATATTAAATAAAAATATGAATAAAATAATATATCGAGATGTTTGGAAGTTGAATTGTCTGGGTGACAATATTAACTTCACAGGCTAGATTATATATATGTAGAGTGGACTCTCAAAAGAGGATCAAATGATAACAATTAAATGAATAAAATACATAAAAATAAAAAATAAAAAGGGGAACTCTAATCACATGTTGGACATATCTCCCTCAAATAGACAAACATGGGACACGAGTATATAAACCAAAACATAATTTTGAGAACATATATAATGGCATGTGAAAAATTATATTCACATACCCAAACTCAACGAAATAATCCAGGACACGAAGTATGCCAATATGTAAAATTAGAGTAAGTTGATGGAGAAAGGAGAAAGTGGGCCTGATGAGTCAGAGCATCAGGCCTTATTAATAAAGGAGTTGATGTCTAGCTCCACGTTTAGGCCAGACGAAAAAAGAGTACGGAGTTCATGGATCCAGAAGGTCTCCAAACGAGAGACACCTCTGGTCATGGCACCGCCTCTCCAAGGCGGAACGTATCTATCGATTACTATGAACTGTGTACCTTCAATAACACGATTGTGTTGCAGTTTGTAATGTCTGGGGACAGTATGTTTTAGTGTCCCCCCTCTTAATGAGGGCAATATGCTCAGACACTCTAACTGAGAAGGAACGGATGGTGCGACCGATGTATTGTTTCCCACAGTGGCAGGTGATTAAGTACACAACATAACTAGTGGAACAAGTACAATATCGTTTGATAGAGTATTGCTTGTGGGTCACAGAAGATGTAAACGAAACAGTTTTCCGTGCAACCCCAGAATTATGCTGGCAAACAACACATTTTCTACATGAGTAGAAACCCTCCATCTCATGGAATAAGGGCTGACATATGGGAGGGTTGATGATATTTGGGGCTATTCTACTCTGTAGGGTGGGGGCCCCCCTAAAGATAACTTTTGCTTGGTCAGGTAGAGCAGTACGATACGATCGGTTTTGAGGATGTCCCAATGTCTGGAAATGATGGCTCTAACATGTTTATGCTGAATAGAGAATGAGGTCAGCATAGACCACTTAAAAGTATCACCCTGTTCCACTTTGGGTTTCTCTTCTAATAAAGACTCCCTCTGGGTGTTTAAAGCATGTTGAAACTCACGATCAATTAGATAAGGATCATAGTCTTTGTCAACAAACCTAGCTCTCAGTATGCTAGATTGTGCTCTGAAAGAGGCAAGGTCAGAGCAATTGCGATGTAGCCTGGCTCCGTGGCACTGAGTCTAACCATGATCGGTGGTGGCAACTATCCGTTGGAATGAAGCCATTACGATCTGTTGGTTTAAAGTGTGTCTGGAAATTGAATCGTCCGTTACACATTTTAATTTCTAGGTCTAAGAAATTTATCTTGTCTTTACTGGCAACGTACGACAAAGAAATGCCCCTATCATTATTATTCAAAAATTGAAAATACTCTTCCAATGATTCGGCATCACCCTTCCATAGGAGGAGGATGTCGTCTATATAACGTGCCCACAGGACAAGGGAAGGAGTCCTGTTAGCATAGATGACATCCTCCTCCCATTTGGCCATGAAAAGGTTGGTGAGACTAGGGGCGAATTTAGCGCCCATAGCCACGCCACGTAACTGAATAAAATACTGTTGATTGAACCAAAAATAACTGTGCTGGGTAGCAAATTGTAATAATTCCATGATAAAAGAGCGTTGAAAGGGGGCGATGCTGGATTCTTTCTCAAGGAAATATTGAACCGCTTCAATGCCTTTATCTTGCGGTATACAAGTATAAAGGGAGGCCACGTCCGCCGTGGCCATAATATAGTCACCCTGTAGGACAAGACCCTCCAGTAAGCGGATAGTTGCTCCCGTGTCCTTCAGGAAGGAAGGCATTCGTCTGACTAAGGGCTGAAGAAAAAAATCTATGTACCGGCCTATACGTGAGGTGACTGAGTCTATCCCACTCACGATAGGCCGGCCCGGGGGTTGTATTGGATTTTTATGGACCTTTGGCAGGTAGTAAATGGTAGGAACCCTGGGTGCCAAGGGAACCAAAAAATCTTTCTCCTTACTATTCAAAATCTTTTGCTCGTGTCCCCTCTCTATAATTCTAGACAATTGTCTTTTATACAGAGAGGTGGGATTATTAGGTAATTCTTTAAACGTGTTTGGTTCATTGAGTATTCGATACATCTCTGACTCATAGTCCTTTTTATCTAAAATGACTATCCCACCCCCCTTGTCAGTCGGGCTATCAGACTCCTACTTACCAGACCGGTGAGTCCGCTTGGGCAGAGAGCAGGCTCCCTTACGCTTCCGACTAGCGGCCCCTGGTAAGGTAACAGGAAGCACAGGAGTGCGGAGTGGTATGAGAGCCTGTGAACTAGAGTCCAGATGCTGGTGGAATAGCAGTCTATGAACAGCAGGTGCAGGCTGGAACACAGGCGATGAGACTGAGCAGGATGGTCAGGAGACAGGCTGGGTTCGGCAACAGACTGGCAGCAAGGTACAATAGGAGCAGGCAGAAGCGGAGTCAAACAGGCCAAGGTCAGGTACAGGCAGCAAAAAGGGGAATCCAAGGGCAATCCGGGTCGTCAGGAGATCAGGTAAACCGGAAGACAAGACAGGAAACAGGAACTATGGCACAGGAAGCTGATGATCAGGCAGCACTGAACAGAGTGCCTGACAAACTTAAATAGGCCGGCTTGCTCACAGGCACGCCCTCTGGTGGCCAATCCCATGACCAGCAAGGTGAGCTCTCTGACAGTGCCCCCTCCCTAAGGGCAGCCTCCGGATGCCCAGCCGGGCCAACTTGGAGGCATGAACATTTCTGAAAGTCTGTAAAAGTTCCGGGGCATGTAAATTGTTTTCTGGTTCCCAGGAATTGTCCTCCGGACCATACCCCTTCCATTTAATAAGATACTGTATTTGATTGCACCTTTTCCTACAGTCCAGGATAGCCTCGATTTCAAACTCCTCCTCGTTATTGATCATAACACGCTCAGGAGGACTGGTACTACGGCTGGGGAAAGGATCAGGAGCGACCGGTTTCAGTAAGGACACATGGAAAACCGGGTGTATTTTGAAGGAGTCCGGCAGACTGAGCTCGTACGCTACGTTGTTTATTTTTCTTCTCACCAAGAAGGGTCCCATGAATTTAGGCCCTAGTTTCCTAGAAGGGCAAGCCATTTTTAAGTTAGTTGTGGACAGCCATACTTGATTGCCAGGTTCCAGGATAAGCTCCCCACGCCTCTTCTTGTCGAACGTTTTTTTATAAGAAGCCTGGGATTGGGCCATTGTTTCCTGCAGAAGTTTGTTGTTGGTAGAGAAGAATTCCAATGTCTCGGTCACTGCCGGGAGGGAGCATTCAGGTATTGAGCCGGGTAGAAAGGAGGGATGAAATCCATAATTGGCAAAAAATGGCGTCTGGTTGATGGCTGAGTGCAGGGAGTTATTGTATGAAAACTCCGCAACTGGTAGCAGAGAAACCCAGTCATCCTGGGAAAAGGCCGAGAAACAACGGAGGTATTGCTCCAAGGTTTGGTTGGTTCTCTCCGTCTGGCCGTTTGTCTGAGGGTGATAGGCTGAAGAGAACGCTAACTCAATTTCGAGGGAACCACACAATGCCTTCCAGAACCTGGAGGTGAATTGGACACCCCGGTCCGAGACGATATTAGAGGGAACCCCATGTAATCTCACAATTTCTTTAATGAATATCTTCGCCGTTTCCACGGCTGAGGGTGTGCCTTTCATAGGCAAGAAGTGAGCCATTTTTGACAATCTATCAATTATGACAAAGATAGTGGAGAAGCCTTCGGATGGGGGCAGTTCCACAATGAAATCCATCGCGATCATTTTCCAAGGTCTGTCAGGGATGGGCAAGGGTTTCAGTAAGCCCCAGGCCTTCGTCCGAATATTCTTGCTTCGGGCACATGTGTGGCAGGAACTGATGTAATTCCTACAGTCCTCGGCCAACTGTGGCCACCAAAAGGTGCGCTGCACCAGTTCGGTTGTCTTCTGAGCCCCGAAGTGCCCAGCCAACTTGTGGTCATGGCAAAGCTCTAGTACTGGTACCCTAAGGCTCTCAGGAACCATGATCTTCTCCTTATGCCAGAGTAAACCATCTCTTAGGCTGGTCTCAGTGGGTTGGGGTATAGTTGTGGAAGCTTGCCTTATTCTGGAGATTAAATCCCCTGAAGTAATAAAAAATTTCCTGCAGGCAGGATAGTGTCCGGAGGGACGGTTTCTTTGGAGTCATGGAACATTCGTGAGAGAGCGTCTGGTTTGATGTTTTTGGAGCCGGGTCTGTAGGTTATATAAAATTGAAAGCGAGAGAAGAAGAGCGCCCATCTGGCTTGTCGCGGTTTTAGTCTCTTGGCAGATCTCAAATACTCCAAGTTCTTGTGGTCCGTGTAGATTAGAATAGGATGTACAGCACCCTCCAAAAGATAGCGCCACTCCTCCAGAGCCGTCTTGATGGCCAGAAGCTCCCGGTCTCCTACATCGTAGTTTCTTTCAGACACCGATAATTTGCGAGAAAAAAAAGCTATTGGAAACAGAAGGGCCTTGGGGCCCTGACGTTGGGAGAGTACAGCTCCTACTGCGACCTCTGAGGCGTCAACCTCCAACACGAATGGCAAGGCAGAGTTAGGGTGTTTGAGGATGGAGGCCGACGTGAATAATCCTTTTAATTTTTCAAAGGCCAATTGAGCCCTGGGGGTCCAGCAGAATCGGGTTCCCTGTCTTGTTAATTCAGTAATGGGGGCGATGATCTTGGAAAAGTCTCTGATGAATTTCCTATAGAAATTGGAAAATCCAACGAAGCGTTGGACCCCCTTCTTGTCCGTAGGTGCGGGCCAGTCCAGGATGGTGGACACCTTTTGAGGGTCCATTTTAATACCTTCCACTGAAATGATGAGCCCCAGGAATTGGATGCATTGGAGTTCAAATTCACATTTATCGAGTTTAGCATACAGCCCATGTTGCCTGAGCCGGGCGAGGACATTCCGGACGTGCCTGCGATGATCAGTCAGTGATGATGAGAAAATGAGAATGTCATCAAGGTAGACGATGACGTAGAGATCCAAAAATTTCCGGAAGATGTCGTTCACAAAATGTTGGAATGTGGCTGGGGCATTGCATAGACCGAAGGGCATAACGCAATACTCGAAATGCCCACAACGAGTGCGAAAAGCGGTTTTCCACTCGTCCCCCTCCTGGATACGGATTAAATTATAGGCTCCGCGAAGATCCAGTTTTGTGAAGACAGTTGCCGTTCCTAGCCTCTGGAATAATTCAGGCACCAGGGGTAAGGGGTAGCGATTCTTGATCGTTATCCGATTTAATTCCCGGTAGTCGATACATGGCCGAAGGGAATGATCTTTTTTTTCCACAAAGAATATGCCTGCGCTGGCCGGAGATGTGGACGGGCGGATGAACTTTTTCTTTAAATTCTCATCAAGGTATTGTTTTAGCGTATCCAATTCCTGCTCAGTCAATGGAAAGATCCTACCGAAGGGTACTTCGGTTCCAGGTAGCAGCTCTATAGGGCAATCATAGGGCCTGTGTGGCGGTAGAGTCTCAGCACCTTTCTTGCTGAATACATCAGAGAAATCTCGGTAGGGTTCTGGGATGGCTTGGTGTGAGTTGGTTTCAGGGTGTAGGCCGAGGAGTTGAGGTATCTCATGGGCCATTCTTGGCAGGCAATGTTGTTGCCAATAATCAGAGAGAAACTCCACTTTCCCAGAAACCCAGTTGATATGGGGGTTATGGCCCAGCAACCACGGCATGCCCAGGATGACAGGGAACAGGGGAGAGGAAATGACATCTAAACGGAGGAATTCCTGGTGTTGAGAGTTTATAGTAGCTATTATAGGGATAGTCTCTTGAATGACAGAACCGGAACGGAGGGCGGAACCGTCTGCAAGGTGGACAGCCAGGCTCTGGGTCTTGAGTTGGAGTGGGATATCATGCTGAGCTGCAAAGGCCTGGTCCATGAAGCAGCTGCATGCTCCGGAATCAACGATGACTGGAACTTGGATAGCCTTTCCGGGAAGCTGCAAAGTGACAGAGATGGTAAGGTGAGTACTAGGTTTTGGCATGATAGTAGCACATATACGAGCAGAAGAACGACACTTACGCGTCTTGTTGGGGCAGACGCTGGCGTAGTGCCCAGGTTCCCCACAGTAGAGGCATAGGTTAAGGTTACGTCTTTGTAACTTCTCTTCAGGAGTCAAGGAAGGACGGAGCAGACCAAGCTGTATAGGCTCTGACGTGTCGAAAACTGGAGAGGTTGGAGGAGCCAAAGGCCTACTAGGAGGACTGGGAACCTGTGGAAGCATCCAAGTGGGTCGATAGGCACTGGTAGATCTTTCGGTGCGTCGTTCTCTCAGACGATGGTCAATTTGGATTGAGAGGTTAATTAATTCTTCCAGGGTCTGAAGTATCCCAACCCGTGCTAACTCGTCCTTGAGTGGATCGGACAAACCCATTCTAAACTGATGACGCAGAGCCGCGTCATTCCATGCCGTATCGGAACTCCAGCGCCTAAATTCAACAGCATAGTCCTCCGCTGCCCTGCGGCCTTGCCGAAGGGAGTGCAGGGAAGCTTCAGCAGAAGCGGTTAGTTGAGGATCCTCATAAAGTTGAGACATCGCCAAGAAGAAGGCGTCCAGACTTTCCAGGGCATCCGACTTTTGTTCCAGAAGGTGATGGGCCCAGGTTTGAGGCTCACCGGACAACAGGGAAATAACAAAGCCCACTTTGGTGGCTTCTAGGGAGAAGGTCCGAGGCTGCAGAGCAAAATAGAGACTACATGCATTCCGGAATGCACGGTATTTACTACGGTCTCCAAAAAATCTCTCCGGTATAGGTACTTTGGGCTCTGGAGGGAGCATGACTACGGAGGGTGCCCTGGTTGCAGACGAAGTCCCCTGAGGATTGGTAGGTGCAGACAGGGCCTGAACACGTTCCTCTAGTCGGGTATAGCCATCCTGTAAACTTTTGACTGCTTGGGTTAATCCTGCCAAGTGTCTGCAAAGTTCGTCCATAGGGGAGGCCCCCTGCCCGGACTCGGTCATGGCTGCCTGATACTATCAGACTCGTACTTACCAGAGCGGTGAGTCCACTTGGGCAGAGAGTAGGCTCCCTTACGCGTCCGACTCGCCGCCCCTGGTAAGGTAACAGGAAGCACAGGAGTGCGGAGTGGTATGAGAGCCTGTGAACTAGAGTCCAGATGCTGGTGGAATAGCAGTCTATGAACAGCAGGTGCAGGCTGGAACACAGGCGATGAGACTGAGCAGGATGGTCAGGAGACAGGCTGGGTTCGGCAACAGACTGGCAGCAAGGTACAATAGGAGCAGGCAGAAGCGGAGTCAAACAGGCCAAGGTCAGGTACAGGCAGCAAAAAGGGGAATCCAAGGGCAATCCGGGTCGTCAGGAGATCAGGTAAACAGGAAGACAAGACAGGAAACAGGAACTATGGCACAGGAAGCTGATGATCAGGCAGCACTGAACAGAGTGCCTGACAAACTTAAATAGGCCGGCTTGCTCACAGGCACGCCCTCTGGTGGCCAATCCCATGACCACCAAGGTGAGCTCTCTGACACGGGCGGATGACCAAGTCCTTCTGTTGACACAAGGACCTGAAACCCGCACCGGGCAAGGGATGGTGGCGAGTGCGTTTCTCTGGAAGTTCAGCCAAGTCTTTTGAGGACAAGGTCTCTAAATATACCGATGGCTGGTGCCACGGGGACGGGTGGATTGAATAACGAGGGATTAGACAGTCCAGAGTGAACCGTACCAGATGTTGCTGCGCTACCCCCGTCCCTGTAGGGATTGGAGATGAGGTAGCGCTGGATATTCAGTTTTCGTATATACTTATGAACATCTACAAAAGTGCCAAATCTATCTAATTTTTTGGGGGGGCAAACTTATGGCCCTTGTCAAGGACAGAAAGTTCTTCTTTAGTAAATGTCTTGGTGCTTAAGTTAAAAACACCTTGGCCTCTCAAGTTCTCCTTCTTTTTCCTCCTCTGTATTCTCCTCCCTCCTCTTGTACCTCTCTTAGGTCTGGACCCCTTTTTCGTAATCGTGGGTCCTCGTGAAAAACCTTCCCATTATATTCATTGGCATTGGGTTGATTTTATCTCTGAGGTGATTGATCATATGCATCTCTAGGTCTTGATCTATAATCAGTCCTGTACTCTGTATCGCGTATGTTTCTGAGGGGAGAAAACCTATTTGAAGTGTTCAGGGGAGGTCGACTGTAGTAATGGGGGTGGGAGTGGTATGTATCAGCATATTCTCTATATAAAGGGGGAGAAGCATCCCTATAATAATGGCGAGAATCAGAATGCTGTGCACCTCCACCCCGATGACCTCTCTCACCTCGTTTACCTTTGAAGTGTCCCCTACCTCTATTATTAGTACGAGGAGTATGTGGACTATAATGATGTACTCTCGTTTGGGAAGGTGTTTCATTCCCTCTAGCATCTCTACTCCATCTATTAGTTGGAGTACCGATAGGTGGAACATCTGTATTTATCGTTCCAGATATGGGAATATTTGGAAGACCCATCGGAATAGAGATGGTGGTGTTAGGGGCTGGATTGGATGGATAAAGTTTTTGCCAACCAAACACGGTACCGTTTTTATAGTCCCCCACATCTCTAGAGTACTTTTTTTGCTTCTTATTTTTCTGATCTTTATCCTCCTTTTCCAGAAAAATTTTGAAGATTGGAGGAAAGAGTACTATATTCAGACAAATTTTTGTACGCTAGAAGTTTGTCCTAGATATCTTTACTCTCCCTGTCTAATATTGATAGTTTTGTTTGTTTCTTGGTAATAAGAACGCTAAGGAGATTAATCCCTGTGTCGTTAAAGTATTTAAACCAAGAATCTATTTCAGGGTCCCCTTGTGGTGGGTAGATATCCCATCTAAGACTTCTAGGTACCATACGATTAATGATGTACTGTTCAAGGAATGCCACGTCCCATTGTAGGTGGAGTTCCGAGGATATGACATTCTTAAGCCTCATGAACAGACCACCTATTTCAGTGTCACCACCCGTGGCAATGAAAACTCCTTCTGTATTAACAGTACGGGAAGCTCTATAATCAAAGATGTTCATATTCATATGGAATAAATTGGGCTGCAGCAACATATAATCACCTTAATACAAAATATATAACAAATAATTCTGCGCTACCCAAACAGCAAGCAGCTAACACAGCCAATAAGATATAAGCAAAAACCAAAAAACAAAAAATTGTGTAGCGCTAATATAAAACAACCATGTGTTGTATAATATGAAGAGCAATAGATTCCTCAAATGCACATATCACAAAAGAGGGCATAAAAAGTATATAAAAAGATGGAAAAGTCCTAAAAGTCCTCAAGGAATGTGTCTTGCAAAGTGATAGTGGTCCTCAATATGTATATGACTTCATATTGCACGTATTCATAGACAAAGAAAAAGTTGATTCGAAGGTACGCCCCCACCAACAATAAGAAGGCTTACCAGAACCTTTGGACCCAATAAAACCTACGTTCAATTGGGTCAAACAAGCTTTGGTAATCAACGGCTGATGAACTTCCGTGGGAGGTGGAAAAAGATCCAAAGATGGTGTATGGAACAGCGTGAGCCTCAGGGGTGATATCCTCAGTAAAGGTGGTTACGATGGATGGGGAAAAACAAAGAAAGGCCACATAGTGTAATCCCGTATTGGAAAAAGTATGACAAATTTATTGTAAAGGAATTAGACTCACATGTAAATAGATAAAACCAGCACTGTACAGATAAAAATGGCGGCAGTGGGGTCCTAACTGACGCGTTTCGTCTCCTTGGACATCTTCTGGGGGGTCCCTCCACTGCTGCCAGCAAGATTTATATAAGAAATGTAATAATCCAAATTGAGAGTCAACTCACATTCAGTTCCGCATACAATCCGTGACACTTCCGGTATCTGGGGAAGATGGCCGCTCGGCGTGCGTTCCACGCCTCGTTTTAGGCACAAAATTCAAATAGCAGTAATTGTAAAGAGTCCACCCTACATTTATAAGCGAGATCGGCCTATAGCTGGCACATTGAGCTGGATCCTTGCCCTCTTTGGGAATTACCATAACATGCGCCTGCAAACTAACATCGGAATGTTGTGTCCATCTCTCAATGAGTTATATGCTGACACAAAACGCAAAGCCAATATAGCCGCAAATGTCTTATAATAAGAAAGTGTGAACCTATCTGGGCATTGAGCCTTTCCAGGTTTCATGCTTTACAGGAATTCGTCCGATGAAATCGGTTGATCTAAATCTGTAGCTATGTCTTCGGATAGACTCGGCATTACCGAGGATTCTAAGTATTGTTGGATAAACCCCCACTTAGCCTCATGCGACGCTGGCCGCGTTGTGAGGTCAAGTTATACAAGCCTGTGTAGTATTCTTGAAACACCTGAGCGATGTCCATAGATGTTCTAACCAAGGTATCATCTTGCACCTTGATGCGTGCAATATCAGTCTTTGCCCTAGTAGCCCAAAGTGCATTCGCCAAGAGTTTTCCATGTATATTATCAAATTCACCCGCCTACACCTTGCGAGTTTCGCTTTGGCTTGTTCTGTTAACAATGAGTTCAATTTATCTCTCAAATGTAAGAGTTTATCTTCCGCAAGCGAAGCCAGCGAGGTCATATGACTGCGTTTTAATTGTCAATCTGTTCCGAAAGAAGCTTTTTGCAACGTGAGCCCAGTTTAATAAACATTTTGCGGGTCACACATTTATGAGCGTCCCAGAAGGAAAATGGTGAAGTATCCTCCGTATCATTGACTGAGAAGTAGGAAAGTAACTTTCTAGTAAGTTGATCTTTATATGAGGGATCATGCAAGAGGGATTCATTTAGCTTCCAGTACGATTCCCGAGATTCCCCTCTACCTAGCTCAAGGACGCAGTGGGTCAGGGCATGGTCCAATATGTTAAAAAAGCTTATACTAGCCGAAGAGAGAAGGGGAAGAGCATTCTGCGACAGCAATATATAATCTAGTCTGGTATAGGTTTTGTGAAGTGAAGAAAAGAAAGTATAATCCCTATCTATTGGATTGAGTGTTTGCCAACTATCAATCAACTGATGTCATGCAGCAAAGATTTAAGCTTTCTTAATTTAGAATGCGATAAACAAGAAGCCCCTCGCGACGTGTCAAGTATCAGGTCTAGTACTAGGTTAAGGTCGCCTCCTACTAAAACGATGCCCTCTTTTTGTTGCTCTAACAAAGCCAGCTAGGGAATCATAGCCGATATCGGATTCTAATTTGGTAGGTACAGACAAGCCAACGTGAATTTTGCTCACAAATGAGCCCTTTAACTATAAGGAAACGATCATCCTCATCTCCAATGATCTGAGCTTCCTTCCAGGGCAACTGATTAGAAAGTAAAATTGAGACCCCCATGGATTTTGAATCCGGAGAAGTACTGTGGTAGACTGTGGGGAACTTGCGATTGTCTGATTTGGGAATATTACCCCTTTTAAAGTGCGTTTCTTAAAGGAACACTATCTGGGATTTTAGTCTCCAGAGTTCCACTAACAATTTAGTGCATTTTCTGGACTATTAAGCCCTTTCACATTGTACAAGGTTGCAGCCAGCCGGGTCATGATGAGATCAATATTTGGAGCAAGCCTCAGACTGAGCTGTCAACAAGGGAGGGGAAAAAAAAGGGGGGATGGGGGATGGAAAGAGAAGAGTGGAGAAGAGAAGAAAAGCAAGCCAAGAAATAAGAGAAAAAAATGGAGAATAATTTAAGAGAAAATAGTCTTGTTTGACAGGGTGCGATATTTGGATCCTGTCAGAACAAGCAGAAAAATACTGAGCCCAATCTTGATCCAGTGATGTACATTAGAGCAGTGGCATTCCTGGCTCACTTCCTCCTCATTGACTCAGAGATAGCAGCAGCATTGGCTCCCACTGCTGTCAATCACAACCAGTGAGGAGGGAGTGGAGGCGGGGCTGAACCGCGCTCTCTGTGTCTCATGTACACACAAAGCAGGTCTCTGGAGCATGAACCCATGAGTGCCCCCATAGCAAGCAACTTTCCTTGGGGGCACTCAGCAGAGGGAAGGAGCCAGGAGTGCCAGTGGAGGACCTGAGAAGAGGACGATCAAGCTTCTCTGTGCAAAACCATTGCACAGAGCAGGTGAGTATAACATGTTGGTTATTTAAAAAAACCTGCCTTTAGTATCTCTTTAATTCTTTAACTAACGATCCAGGCAAATGATTATTGTTTTTAAAGTAGAACTTTTTCATTTTGGATAGAGTAGCGTAGGGTTATATTTACTGTCAGTTTGTTTTGTCATTTGTGTACCATTGGATAACTACACATGAGCTTCCCAGACTGGAAGCAACTAGAAATCCCTCCAGAGTGAAGGATTCCTTGGTTATCACTAGAACTAGTGTACCCATTCCCCTTTTATAACTGTTCTTGGGACAACCCAAAATTTGGGATTTTCTTTCACTTTCACTTTTAGTAATAACAGTAAACAGGACAAATATAGAGGGCAATAAAAATCTGACAATTATTGTAATCCAGCTCCACTCTGTCCAAAAGGAAAAAAAAAAAAGGTTTTGCCTTTAGGTATATTTGTCTTTTTCTCTAGAGATTTTAAAAATGAATGCTTTTAGCTTTTAGATGCTAATACATGATTCAGCTTTTTTTTAGCATGTACATGGGTCACTGCTGACTTTGGAACCCAATAGATATCCATTTGGTTATCAAATGGTGAGATGAAAGATACAGTGAAACAGGGCCACATTCTCATGCATAAATAGCTCTTACATAACTGCTTCATTTGCTTCCTACCTACTCCTTGCTTATATATGTAAAATCAGGTGATCATCATGAATTGTCTGACTTGCTAATGGTTCTTCTCAGATGAGATATAGGAGTGCTGAACACCCTAGCTTGTGGGGTATGGGAAGCTTTACAACTAACAGTCTCAGCCATTCATTTGCAGACTAATTTAATAATAACATTGTTTGTGGGGCGTGTCCTGAAGCTGGATGGCGTGAGGAGTGCAGTGAGTGCTCCGGCTGCATGTTATCCTATAACTTGATGCTGTGGGGCTAAATCATCCCCTAACTAAGCACAAACTATCTTCATGGCTCAGAGAAGCGATCATGTTGCCACCGAAGCGAGCTCCAGGGGCGATTGCAAAGCTCGGCAAATACCGCCATGATGATCGAGACCCAGCGGGGAAAGATGGCGCCGCGTCCACCTCAGGGGAGGAAGTCCCGCCAACTGGAGACACCACTCGCATCCTCGATGCTGTCTCCCTCTGCCAGATGGCCCTCACATCAAAGATCGAGGAGGTCAAGGTCGACATATCCCTCATCCGCCAAGACATCCACAAACTGTGGGAAAGGGTGACCGAGACAGAGCACAGAATCGGGCAGGTGGAGGATAATATCCCACCGCTGCAAGTTACCACAGAGCGGCTCCAATACCAGCTAAATGTTGTCCTAAGCAAACAAGACAACATGGAGAATAGACTCCGCCGCTGCAACCTCTGGTTCGTGGGACTGCCGGAGAGATCGGAAGGCTCAGACCCCCCCACGTTCCTGGAAAACCTCCTCATCACCAACTTTGGCAGAAAGGCCTTCTCCTCCACGTTCATGGTGGAACGCGTGCACCAAGCAAGACCCCCACCTCCTGGAGCCCCCCGCACTTTCATTGCGTAGATGCTTAACTACAGGTAGATGCTTAACTACAGGGACCGGATACCGTCCTGCTCCTCACCTGGGAAAAGGGCAACATTCCATTCGGCAGCTCACACATTGCAGTGTTCCCGGATTTCTCTGCGGAGGTTCAGAAGAAAAGAGCGCAATTTTTAGAAGCTAAGCGCCAACTCCGCAATCATCACCTAGCCTACACCATGCTGTTCCCTGCACGCCTCCATGTCATTCGGGACGGCAAGGCTCATTTTTTTGAAGACCCCTCCCATGGCTGGAGAGGCGGGACGCAGACGCCCCTGCGCCATCATAGCACACTGGCCGTGTCCGCCTGCAGATGAACCTCGCTGGACTGAGATCCTGAGACCCACTCCATTGATGTCCCCTCTATAAACCGTGAGTAGGCTCCGGCCTGTCTCCCCCATACCCCCTTGCTGCACTCACGGCAACCCCAGAGGTGCCTACACGCTGTTTCTGCCCCTCTCCCCTGGCCGGTTATATTACTGATGCACCGCTGCCCTCGATGCTCAATTCGCCGCATACTGTACCCACAACAGAGCACTTTTCCAGCCACTCTCAAACCTTGATTCTGCACCCTCCTGCACATCTAGATGCCAAACCATCTAGCACCGTTGTGCACTTCTGTTAACTTTTGTTTGCCCCCAGTGACAACGGGGTGTGCACCTGGACTTCCATCTCAACTGCAGTCCCATGTTCTTCTTTTCCCTTCCCATGGACACTGGTGCACCCTGCTGTCCCCTAAGAGACGTTTCCCTGGCCAGCTTCAGCCCCCACGGTTGTGGAGGGCTGTTACAACTTTGATATGCCCAGAGCGTTAGCGAGCTTACCAGCATCAAAAGCCCCTGGTTCTGATGGCCTCCCACTAGAATTTTATTCCCAATTCCAGGAGGTTCTTCTCCCCAAATTACAAGCACTGTACTCCCATATCTACGAGTCTGGCATGCTCCCGCGCACCATGGGTGAAGCCCTTATTGTCCTTATTCCGAAGCCAGGAAAAGACCCTCTCTACCCTGAATCTTACCGCCCCATCTCTCTCTTACAATTAGATGTCAAAATACTCACCAATTCTTGCCCTAAGACTGAACAAGGTAATACTTAGCCTTATTCATGCCGACCAAACGGGCTTCATGCCCAATAAAAAAACAGCATTTAATCTGAGGAGACTATTTATGAACCTCCAGGCCACACATGACAACATTGGCTCAAGGGTGGTGATTAGTCTTGATGCCACCAAGACATTTGATTCAGTGGAGTGGGGCTACCTGTGGGAGAGCCTCCGCAGATTTGGCTTTGGCCCTAGATTTGTCAGGTGGCTCCAACTCCTCTACCAGGCTCCCACCGCCCGGATCCAGGTTAACGGCAAGACGTTTGACCCATTTTCTCTGTCCCGAGGAACTCATCAGGGATGCGCCATATCCCCTATGCTTTACGCATTGGCCGTTGAGCCGTTGGCCATCGCCATAAGGGCATACCCTGACATAGGGGTCTCCACATGGGGCAGGTGAGTGAAGTACTCAGCCTCTATGTGGATGACATGCTTCTCTATTTGAAGGACACGGGCCCCTCATTGACAGCGGCTTTGCACCTTATCCAATAGTTTGGCACTTTCTCGGGGACTGCAGATCAATTGGTCCAAATCCCAAATCCTCCCTATAGCTATCACTGCCCCTACAGCTGCACATGCGGCTCTCCCTGTAGTAAGGACCAATCTGCTCAAATATTTAGGTGTACAGTGCTCCCGATCCCTCACGGACTACACATGTCATAACTTGAAACCAATGTATGATCTCCTTAAAAACAAAACTCAAATCTGGTCCAGACCCCCTCTTGGAGTCATGGGTCGTATCAATTTGGTAAAGATGATTCTCCACCCCAAATTACTCTACCTTTTCTGGCATGCCCCACTATACCTCCCAGCCCACGTGTTCAGATCCATGGAGTCCATACTCAACACATTTGTTTGGGGCCCCTCCAGACACAAACTATCATGGCAGACTCTGAAGCGTCCTGTCCATCTGGGGGGCATGGCCCTTCCTGACCTAACACTATATTACATAGCTTCCCAATTATCCCATTTCTACTACCATAACAGACATGACAAGCTCGGCTACTCCACACTGGTGTGCACGTCGGCCACCGATGATGTAGCCCACCCCTTCCAGACACTTTTCTGCAAACACTGGGGCCTCTCCCGCCTAGGTGATAGGCAGCATATGCTATCACACTACAGCAAAATTTGGAAACTAGCACAAACCATCACCGGGGCTCCCCCCCCGCATGCTCACACGCCACTCTGGGACAACCCTCATCTCCCTGAAATGATGACCATTCCTGACCACAAACTATGGGTAGCCAGGAGAGTCATATACTTGTCCCAGCTCATCACTGGAGGCACTGTCAAGTCGTTCCAGGCCCTCAAGGAAGAATTTGATCTTCCCAATCACATGCTCTTCCGCTACCCAGAGGTCCGTCATGCCGTTCAAACTCAATTTGGTGCCTCCATCCCTAAGTTGGAATCGATGACCTTGGCGGACATGGTCCTTGGTGAAGACCTTAAGAAATTAATCTCCTTCCTGTAAAACCACCTTCTTCTACCCACGGCCACAGCCCATGCATACCAGTTGAAAACTAAGTGGGAGACTGACCTGGGGGGGATAGAGGACGAGCAATGGGGGGAAATACTAGAAGCCAGTAAAAAAGTATCACCTAAATTGTCAGACCGCCTTACCCATCTATATATACTCCATATATACTCCGTAGATCTTACCTCACCCCTTCCCGCCTATCCAGGTATAAACCAGACACCGACCCAACCTGCCCCAGATGTGGCGACACTGACAGCACTTTTTACCACTTAATATGGTCCTGTCCACGCATCCAGCAATACTGGTCACAGATTGTCAAGTTCCTCCATGATCGTATGGGCTCCCTCCATCACTATGCCCACGCCAATGCTTACTTGGCCTCCTTCCTATCTCAGAGGAGGAAAAGTACCTGACGATATTCTCACAGGAAACCCTCTTCACTGTCAGAATGCAGATAGCCCAGCTGTGGCTTAGACCCTCCTCCCCTACCATTCAGCAGTGGAAAAGGGCCGTGAATCTCACCCTTCCTTACAAAAAAGTCCTCTACTCCCACTGAGGATGTCCTGGCAAGTTTAATAAAATCTGGGACAAATGGGTGGACGACTCCTCTGCCTGCACTGACTAACGCCGATTGCTCCTCTAACCCTACTAATAGGACTGCTTAGCAAGCATCCCCATCACTCATACTAGCAAGGATTATGTGAACTCATGTTCTTATTGCAAATAACAATGTCTAGAAATATCCTAGCTGTTAATATGGTTTGTCAGACAATTTTCTTTGAAAAAAAAAATCCTACTAATTTATGTTGGTGCCCGTTGCACCTTGTATCTTGAATGTAATATCCTGTATTGACTTTTATGCTCAATAAACTTTATTTTTGATTAAAAAAAAAAAAAAACATTATTTGCAAATGTTGTAGTGCATCATTATTGTATAGGGTTGTCGTGTTTTACACCTGCTTATAATAAATATGAACTAGACATATACCATATTAAAAGCCTCTGTCCACCAAGTTTTTGTTCTGCGGAATGGATTTGTTGATAAGCAGAAGCACTGGCCTGGTAATCATATGGATTTGTTATAAATAAAGTGCCTTTTTTGCTTAGAAGAATTTTTAATAAATTATACATGATAAACTGGTGGTAGCACCTCATTTCATTTAAATTTTGTTATTACTTATTAATCTAGGTACTTTATAAATAAGTGGGATGATTATTACTTCTGTTTACTGTCCATATTGCAGAAGAGCATTTCAGTTTGTCTTGCTGTGTTCATTAGTTTGTTTTCTGTAGAGTTGCAATTCAAAATATTAAAGTATAATATAGGGAGTAAATTAAGCACTCATATCAACCCTAAGGTGTACTTATGGATTGCAAATCTTTGCTGTTACCTTAAGGTTATTGAGTGAATTCTTCATCTCGGTGACTTTCTCCTCCATAGTACAGTGACAACTCTTGATCTTCTCTTCCAGAGTGTACTCTCCATGCTGTATTCGGGACAATTCCTGCATGGCCTCCGTAAATCCGGTTTTAAGTTCAGATGCCAAAACCTGCAACTACATAATACAACAATTTAAATAAAAGCATTATGTCTTAAGAATATCACTATAATTTACCCACATGTCTTAAGAATTAATGTAATAAGTCTATGCTTTAAAAAATAGGTTGTCTGTCTTGTAGACACTTGTAATATGTCTTTTCTATCATCATTCTCCTGGAATCATACTTTACCTTGTGTTGTGACTAGTATTTTGGGAGCAGGTGTTTTAGCCCCACTGAATGTCACAAAGCTGACAGTCGCCTGGCCGTCCCCTTTGACACTCAAGGTGTCATTCATGGTTGGATTTTGAAGTGGCATACAATGTGATTACAGCTCTTGGCCTGTTTTTTTTTTGTTCTTTTGTTTTATGTCACTTATATCTGGCTAATAGAGCTTGGATATGAAGGAAGAATGAAGGATATATGAAGAAGCTAAATTATAGTACACTCAGGCCAAAATTACCATTTTTTTAGATAAAGTCTGGTGTCAGGTGATTTGCAGACTTTGGATATAAGTAACAGGTGCAGAAAAATTGGGCTTTGTGTGTTGGTGGTGCCTTTACAATGTAACCCTATAGAGGTACTCTTGATGAAAGCAAGAATTGGCCTTGCTGTCAAAAATGTATATGTCCTGGTCAAACAGTTGCGGAAAAATTGGTCTATGGGCGTTGGTGGTGCCTTCACACCGCAGCTCTATAGAGGAACTCTTGAAGAAAGCAAGAATTGGACTTGCTGCTAAAAATTGAATCTATATGCCCCAGTCAAACAATTGTGGAAAAATTGGTCTTTGGGTGTTGGTTGTGGCTTCACACCGTAACCCTTACAGTGGTACTCTTGATGGAAGGAAGAATTGGCCTTGCTGTAAAAATTTTTAATCATTTACACCTGTCAAACAGGTGTGGAAAAATTGGCCCTTGGGTGTTAATTGTGCCCATAAAACCTATCCCAAAAAGTACTTCAAGATAAAATCAACATCCACAAAGCTAGGCAGCCTAGGCAGTCTTGCAGAGATTACAGACCCAAAAACACTTAATCACTGACATCGGCATTGGGGGGCTTGATAGCTGGTGCTAATCCAGAACTGATTCATTTTGAGAAATGTCAGCCAGTCAACGTGTGGTCAGATACCTTCTTTTATCTGTCACAAAACCTCTGGCACCACTGGATGCCCATTCAGATAAAAAAACAATGGATGCAGGGCAGCCCAGCAGCTCAATTGCATACTGGGCAAGTTTTGGCCAGTGGTCTATTCTCATGACCCAGTAACCCAGTTAATCATCTACTGGAAAGCTCTCCATGTCTGTTTTTGGCCCTACATATAATCTTCTACCATATGATGCAGACGCTGCTGATAGGTTGTTAAGCTGTCAGCCCTGGGCGCAGAAGACTAAAAAAATGTTTAAATGTATCACTTATGCGGCCCCCTTTTCCACCACTCCTCCTTTGACCAACAGAAGCCTCAAAACTACCTTTTCCATGAGACTGTAATCTACCAGTCTGGAAAGGTGTTACACAAACTCCTCTTTAAGGTGTCTTCAAGATATTTCACCCTGTGCTCCCTCTGCGAGGGCAGGATTGGTTCAGAGACTTTCCCCTTGTAATGGTGGTCAAGGAGGGTTGCCAACCAATAATGATCCTTCTCCTTGATGCCATGAATTCTCGGGTCCTTTCGCAGGTTTTGAAGAATAAGGGAGCCCATTCACCACAAGTTTGCGGAGCCTTGAAAAGCAGAGTCCTCGGGGTCACTGAGGATTACAGTATCTGGAACTGCCTCCTCCCAGCAACGTACTACTCCCAAGGTTTCTGGGGACTGAAAACCATCTCTTAAGGTTTGACGTATGTCTTTCTCTGCTTCAATGTCTTCAAAACTGCCAGAATCCTTCTCCCCCCTCTCCTTGTGTGTGTTCTGTGGCGTCGCAAGAATGGTGTCTGCAAGGCTTTGGGCCTTGAGAGTAAAGGAAGTCCTCCTCTTCCTCCCACTGTTCTGCCTTGAGTGCCCTGTCCATAATGCCACACAGAGTATACTCCAGCAGGAACACAAGAGGGATGGTGTCACTGATGTATACATTGTCACGGCTCACCATCCTTGTTGCCCCCTCAAATGATGCCACAACATTGCATGTATTCTTTATCAGCAGCCATTGGTGTGGGGAAAAAAAGCTGAGCTGCCCTAAGCCTATCCTTGTGGCATATTCACAAAGGTACTCATTGATGGCCCTCTGCTGCATGTGCAGCCGCTACAGCATTACCAAAGTTGAGTTCCACCTGGTGAGCATGTCAGAAATCAGGCAGTTTTACGGGCAGGTGGAATTCCCGCTGAATTTCAGCCAACCGAACACTAGCTGTGTATGACACCTTAAATGGCTACAGACTCTTCTGGCCTGCCTCAGAAGATCTTGCATCCCTGGGTACCTGTTTAAGAAATGCTGCACCACCAAATTGAGGACATATGCCAGGCATGGTAAACGTGTCAACTTTTCCTGTCAACGGGCAGACAGAAGGTTAGTGCCATTATCGCACACCTCCATTCCTGGCTCAAGGTGCCATAGCGTAAACCATCTATGGACCTGCCCCTGCCTAGTTGAAACAATCTTTGCTCCGGTGTGGCTCTTGTCCCTTAGGCAGACCAGCTGAAGCAATGCATGGCATCTTTTAGCCTGACTTGTTGAATAGCCCTTTGAACGCTTAGGGGGTACTGGTGGTCCATAAGACAATTCAGCAGAGGAGGGCATGGAGGAGGAGGGGGTGGAACTGACAGATCTTGAATCATCATCACCAGCTGTATAGAGACGTGGCAACAAAACAAGCTCCAGCACTGAGCCCTGTCCTGCATCCTTCATCTTGCAAGCAGAGTTACCCAGTGTGTTGTGAACAAAATATATCGTCCCTGATAATGCTTGCTTGACCACGTGTCAGCAGTAATGTGGACCTTGCCCAACAATGCCAAAACATTGCCTTCCACGTGATGTACAGAGCTTGAATGGCCTTACGTGCAAATAAATAGTGACTGGGAACCTGCCATTGTGGTACAGCACATTCTGCATATTCACGGATGGGGGCAGACTCCAACAGACAGAAAGGCAGGAGTTGTAAAGCCAGCAATATGGACAAGCTGGAATTTAGAAGCTGGGCATGTGGGTGGTAGGGAGTGTATTTTATTTTTCAATGCAGCAGCTGGGGCAGAGAAATTTGTCTGCTATACTCTACAGCTGGTGGTGTGCTTCTGGCAAACGTGTTGCAAGGACCTGTGACACCCTTTGCTATATCATCAACCCTGTCAGTGGAGGCTGCGGAGAGGTCATGAGATATAGTGGGGGGTAGTCATGAAAGGTAAGGAGTGAGGAGGAGAAGAATTGTGTCCCTTGTGTGTGGCTTTCAGGTGCTCTTGCCAAGGGGCTGAGTGGTGGCAAGTTAAATGCCTTGTCAAGCATGTGGCACCCTAATGGCTGGTGTTTTTTCATGCTTGATCTGCTTACGGCAGAGATTGCAAATTGCAACAATGCAATTGACTGCACATGTGCTAAAAAGGCCTACACAGCTGAACTGTAGGAAGTGGGCCAGAAGATAACAGCTCTACAATCTGATGGAATAGGGTAGCTGCTTTCTACTCTTCCAAGATGGCTGCCTCTGGATGACATCCTGCCTTGTTGGGGTTGTGCCTCTCCCTCACTTTCCTCCTCTTCTCTATCCGGCAGCAACCTCATCATCCCTTCCATCATTACTGGAGCCAACTTGGCAATACGCTGTGGCTGGTGGAACATGACTGCCAATTTTATGTTTTATCAGTGTTCTCCCCTCTCTGTAGGCCCTGTTACTCCCTTCCTCTACCTCAGAACCAACATCAGAATGAAATAATGTCTGTGCATTCTCAAGAAACAAGTGGCTGATGCTGTGTTCAAATAGTTCAGCTGACTACTCCATGCATGATGCAGGGGCTATGGCAGGAGTAGCTGTGGAAAGGAGGCAGAATAAGCCACTCTGGCAGCTGCGGTGGACTGTGCACTAGTGTCAGCTTGGGTCATAGAGGATGAGGAGAATAAGCATGGTTAGGTAAGTCAGCCCACTACCTCCTCTGCAGGCTGTGGCCTGATTGCACTGGTAACATCACTAACCAGAGACAAACGTGCCCTGCCTGAGGATGGATCACACACATCTTTGCCTGGGGACACAGATGCTGTTGGCTGCCTTATAGTGCCATAGGAATAGTGCTATAGGAACTTCTGCCTCTCCTTGATGGTCTCCCAGACATGATGAGGGGGCTTATTACCCAAATTTAATAGAAACTGGGAAATGTGTGATTGGATGCACTTTATTGAATGAGAAGTGGTGTTTGGTGCACTTTAAATTGAGGACTGCCACCGACAGAATGAAGAAAAAATAAATAAAGGGGTCAGATAAACTGCGGCTGACAATTTAAAATATAGGGGGCAGGCAGGAAAAAAACAAAACACGCAGCAACCAAAAAAAAGAAAAAAGTGTAAATGTTATGTAATGCTGTGTTAAACATTGCAGTACACTACACTGACACTACACTAACACACTACACTAACACACTACACTGACACTACACTACTCATACTATACTGACACACTACACTATACTCACACTATACTGATACACTACACTATACTCTCACTATACTAACACACTATACTTACACTAAACTAACATTCTACATTTAGAGCCACAATAAGTTAACACATTAACTCGCTGGTAGCAATCTGAGCCCAGCTCTATCTATCTCCACTCCATAAACACATTGCAAAAGCTTCCTGTGGGAAGGAACATTTTATAGTGTGGGGTGGGACTATGAGCACTAAGCCATGATTGGGCAAAGTCATCATGACTTTGTCCAATCAGGGCTCTGACAGTGCTCTGTGCCCTGACTTGGCAAAGCCTTGCATCTGACCAGCAGTCAGGTGCATTGCTTCATCCAATTAGGGCCCTAGAATGCACTGTGAAGCGCACAGTGTATTGCAGAGCGCTTGGCGGGTGAACATCCCACCGAGTGCCCCACAAATTTGGGTGTTCACCGAAAGGTCGAACAGACAATGTTCGGGCCGAACTTTTGTTTGACCCGAACCGTTTGCTCAACTCTACTGGCTAACAGAAGTGTATATAGTATGTGATTATGTCTGTGCTAACTAGGACTTAACCAAATTTAGCTCTTGTATGAGGGGGGACTTCTTATAGTCTGGTCCAGTTGTTTGCTGAAAACCACCTCTGAGCCGTGGGTCCAGTTGCAAAGCTAGACATTCTTTCAACCCGGGGCAAAGACTTAATTCGGCCCAGAGAGGGAAGTGTAATATATACATAGATAAGCCATAGGATAGTAATAATATAAATATATATATATATTTATGGTCCTTTTGACCGAGACAGATATGGATCACATAAATACGCCACAAGACTTACAACATAAATAGACCTGAAGTGTGCCTCGGTGGTCTGGCCGGTATACCAAGAAAAGGGGGCATACCAAAGATAAGTAATGGGTAATTATGGAGAAGAATGTGCTGAGAAGTGCCCTGAAAAAGACAAGGGAGGGAGGGTATCGCGCACTGGAACCAACAAGGAGCATGGCCGAGTGGGCTGCTTAAATACTGTTGTGCTCCTCCCAGAATTTCAGACCACCATACTGGCCTTCTTATTTATGGTTGTGGCCCTATGACCGAGACAGATATGGATCACATAAACACGCGACAAGCTTGCAACATAAATAGACCTGAGGTGTGCCTTGTTGGTCTGGTCGGTATGCCAAGAAAAGGGGGCAAAAGACTCAGATAGGGGAATAACTCTTTATTGGTTCAGTGGTTACTGAGCCAGCTTGATGAAGGCCTGTGCCATTTTCACCTCAGGATTTGGGATGTATGTAGCAAAGCAAGCGGACTTCAATCTGCCTAACTTCTTGATCACGTGGTTTAGTACTCCATGCTGGGATGCAGCAGAAGCTGCTCCAATCCGGAAGAAATATCCAGAGAACTGACTGGGGTCAAGGCCCAAGTGCCTAGAAGGATCCTGATGTGTCTGATAGACTGGCTGCCACTCAGGGTCACTGGTTCGCCGAACCTTGTCCCCCAGAAATCCTCTTAATTCCCGGTTTCACCCATTCCTCTTCACTGTTCGAGTTGTATCCTATTGTGGCAGCTGCCCAGGTCTGGGGCCACACCTGGACAGGACAAAAGGTCTTCACTACAGACAATCAGGCCACAGCCGACATCATCAATAAAGGCCGATCCAAATCACTCCCCATCATGTCCTTCCTGTGCAGGCTGGTGCAGTTGTCACTACCATCTGATTGGCTGGGTAGATGGGACAGTAATCAGTCAAGCACCGTCACTGGGCACCAGGTGTTGTTAGTCTAAAAAAGGTTGATGTCAACTCCGGGACCGATTTGTTGAGTTTTGGAGACTCTAAGCTGAAGGGTGTAATGGTTGTGAAAGCGAGTCAGGTGACGTCTGAGCAGTGTCTGACTGCCGGTGCCATTAATGGTAAATTCACTAGCCGTAGAAGGCCAAGCAGATGGCCGCTTGAATGACTAAGCTGGGCAAAACCCCAAATTGAAAATCTGTAAGGATGTTAGACATGTCCCTAAAGATGGCACTCATGATAGGTAGGTGTTTGCCGCTGGCTACGGGCTGATGCTTTTGGATGCCACGTAGGAGAGATCTGACTCAATGGGCCGTGAATACTGACGGCTTTCCGGGGTCCTGTAAGGACAGAAAATGCTGGACGCTGGCTAGGTATAGCCTGATGGTATTGTGAGAAAGGGCCAGCTGCGTGTGGCAATAAATAAATAAAGGCTAGGACGTGTCTAACATCAACTGTGGATGCTCAGGTCTAAGAGGCTAAAAACCTGCAGTAAGTGTTCCAAGCATTGTGATAGGCCTTCAGTGTGTTGCGTGCCAAGGAGTGGTTATTAAGCTGGGTTGCGTTGGCGAGGTGCGACTTCAGTCCACCGTCAGCAATGACCAGGGTGGGACAGTAGTAGTCGTTGGTTCGGCTCCAGGCTCCTGCTGGAAAAATAAGGTAAAATTGAAACGAGACAGCGCATCTGCTGCGATATTGCATTTGCCTGGAACATGCTTGCAGTGAACATTAAACTGGTGATGGAGTGACAACTGCACCAGCCTGCGCAGGAAGGACATGATGGGGAGTGATTTGGATCTGCCTTTATTGATGATGTCGGCCGTGGCCTGATTGTCTGTAGTGAAGACCGTTTGTCCTGTCCAGGTGTGGCCCCAGACCTGGGCAGCTGCCACGATGGGATACAGCACCAACAGTGAAGATGACTGGGTGAAACCAGGAATTAAGAGGATTTCTGGGGGCCAAGGTTCTGCGAACCAGTGGCGGCCAAAAACGGCCGTGAAGCCCATAGAGGCTGCGCATCCATGACCACCTGAGGTGACTGAGCTGATGCTGACAGGATAAACATTGAAAATGCCGTTCCAGTTAGCGAGGCACTCGTCCCACATAGCTAAGTCTGCTATCGCTGCTGGGTCTAATTTGAAAACTTCATCTGGGTCTTGCACTAGTGTGAGAAAAACCAAAGGTCGTGAGATAAAGGACCCCCCTTGAGGAATAATCCTCATGGCGAAATTGAGCATCCCTAATAAGGATTGTAGCTGCCTTCTAGTAACCCTTTTTGACAGGGTGAAATCATGGATGACTGTCCTGATACGGGCTAGTTTGTTGGGAGGCATGCTGGCCTGCATGGCACGTGTGTCCAGAGTAACACCTAGGAAGGTAATAGAGTGTGCCAGGACTTACACTTTATGCTCAGCTATGGGCATGTTGAGGTTGTTAAACAGTATTCTCAACCTGTCTAGGTCTACCTGGGGTGCCCATGGTTGTTCGATGAGCAGAAGTCATTGAGGTAGTGGATGACCGTCTGACAGTGGGCCTGGTGTGATAGAATCCATGTAAGGGACTGAGCAAAAACATTGAACAGCCATGGGCTGCTCTTCTACCAGAAGGTCAACTTGGTGGCAAAGTAATAAGACTCTCTTCACTTAATACCATGCCGCCGCCAGAGGGATGGCTCGCTAGGCAGGAGTTTTAATGCATCTGAGATGTCTGCTTTGGACAGCCAGGCGCCCGGACCTATCTCAGTGATGGCCTGGATGGCCAAGTCAACTGAAGCATATTTGAGAAAAAATTTCTTGGAAGGAATCAGGGCATTCAGGCTCGGGATGTGCGAGGAATGAGGTGCAGACAAATCGTACACTAAGCGGAGTTTAATGGAAAACTTGCCCTTGACAGGCCCAATAGGGCTGACTCACCAGATTTGAAAAGGTGACTGTGGGAAGGGGCCGATGATGAAGCCTCTGTCTAGTTCCGTCTGCAGCAACGAGTCTATGGCCTTTTCATCGGTAGCCACCGACTTGAGGTTCCTGCATTCGTGAGTAGAGAGGGGTAGGGTGATGAGGCCAGTGTGAAACCCTGCTGTAAAGCCGTGAACCAGAAATACAGCCAGTGAAGGAGTGGGGTGTGTGGAGAGGTAGAACCCCAACCAATTGACATCTATCCGGCCTATTCATGACTTATTCTGCTGTTTCAGTTGACAGGTGGCCTTCGGGTGTGCTTTATGGCATGCTGTGCAAATGTGCAGTAGCTGGCACTGGTTGTGGAAGGATCCGCCCTGATTATAGTTGTTGCATATGGCGACACCCCCTGAAAAGACAGGCCATCCTAGATTGTCCAGCTGCCGCAATTGACCGAGTGCTGGCAAGCCCTGACCGGTGCCAGTGGTGGAAGGGGGGTAAAAGGGGCACCTTGTGGCTGCATCAGAGCACCAGTTTGCTGTGTGGGTAGCGAACTGACAGATAGTACAGAGCGGGGAGCGGAGACCTACGAAGTGGCGACAAAATAGTTCTGTGTCAGAAACACTCCAGTTTGTCTTGACCTGGAACTGGCTGAGCCTGGCTGCTGCCTTTGCCCGAGAACGACCGGTGATAATCATAAAAAGCATACCCTCCATACTTATCCTATGTCCGTGACCATGTGGAGATATAAGTCCAGCTCTTCCCACCTGCTGGGGGTGGCTGAACAGATGACATCCCTAACCACTTAAGGACTACCCTCGTTTTGGATTTTAGGTATTTACATGTTTAAAACAGGGTTTTTTGCTAGAAAATTACTTAGAACCCCCAAACATTATATATTTTTTTTCTAACACCCTAGAGAATAAAATGGCAGTCAATGCAATACTTTTTTTTGCACCGTATTTGCGCGCGGTCTTATAAGCGCACTTTTTTTGGAAAAAATTCCCTTTTTTGAATAAAAAAATAAGACAACAGTAAAGTTAGCCCAATTTTTTTTTTATATTGTGAAATATAATGTTACGCCAAGTAAATTGATACCCAACATGTCACGCTTCAAAATTGCGCCCGCTTGTGGAATGGCGTCAAACTTTTACCCTCAAAAATCTCCATAGGCGACATTTAAAAAATTCTACAGGTTGCATGTTTTGCATTACAGAGGAGGTCTAGGGCTAGAATTATTGCTCTCGCTCTACTGGTCACGTCGATACCTCACATGTGTGGTTTGACCACCGTTTTCATATGCGGGCGCTACTCACGTGTGCGTTCGCTTCTGCGCGCGAGCTCGTCGGGACGGGGGGGTTTTTAAATTTTTTTTTTTTATTATTATTTATTTAACATGATTTTATTTATTTTTACACTGTTTAGAAAAAAAAAATTGTGTCACTTTTATTCCTATTACAAGGAATGTAAACATCCCTTGTAATAGAAAAAAGCATGACAGGACCTCTTAAATATTAGATCTGGGGTCAAAAAGACCTCAGATCTCATATTTACACTAAAATGTAATAAAAAAAAAAAAAAAAAAAGTAATTTAAAAAAATGACATTGAAAAAATTGTGCCTTTAAGACATATGGGCGGAAGTGTTGTTTTGACGTCGCTTCCACCCAGCAGTGTCATGGAGACGATTGGGCACCATCTTAGCCTCACTCGTCTCCAGGCACGTTAGGGAGACAGACGTGATCGCCTCCACCACTACCGACGGCTCCGGTAAGTGGCGGAGGGCACCGGAACGCGGCGGGAGGGGGGGCCTCTCCCGCCACTGATAAAAGTGATCTTGTGACAAACTTTGGACCTATATCGGCGTGCGGCGGTCGGCAAGTGGCTAAGCATCCCGAATGTCAGAACAACTTCAGTGACCCTTAGCTTATGGTTGAGCCTGGAGTCTTTCGACTTGATGACCACTGAGACGTCCCCCCAGGCGTATGATCTGTTATCAGCCAAGTCATGCACTGAAATCAACAGGGATGCTAGATTTACATCCTTGCCATCCAAGATGTCCTTCCTGAGGCTGGCTGAGACAAGGTGAGCAGGGAGGATGGTAGGTGTGGACTCTGGCGTACCTGCAAGAGGGGATGCCAGCACCGGACTGCGACTGGGTCAGGGAGGGTCGTGGGAGGGCGCACCTCCAGAGCTGTCACTCTGGTCTGCACATCAGAAACTGCTGCCAATAGAGAGGAGACCATGGAGTGTAGCTGGGAAATGCCCTTACGTCTGAGCTCAGCTGTGAGCTTGGGGATGGTCCATGCCCGGAGGGTCTGCACACTGCCGCTCTCTGAGCCTGTGGAGAGTGACAGAGGGGTGGGTGTGAAGTCATCACTGTCAGGCTGCGACATGGCTCCGACTATAAGACAATAAGGGGGTGCATGTGTTAAGAGCAGGCATAGCAGTAGGATAGTGAGCAGAGTGGGATACAGAAACTCAGATAATAAGGAAGAGGGCAAGGGCAAGAAATGACAGGCGCAGGGAGGAGCGGCTGGGTTCTATTGTGTAGAACCCCGTAGAGTGAAGATTTAGAAAACTCGAAAGAGTGTATGGCAACCAAGATGAGCCAGGAGCTGACTGCCAGGTAAACGATGCTCGGGTGCTTGTCTGTGCTTAACACAAACCTGTAGACCAGACCCCCAGGGTGTACTGGGGCAGTCAGCTGAAGTCTGGTACGGCCTACGTAGTAATGTTTTGATCTGTAGACGGTGACGTATGCTCGGCTTGCTAATGTTTGCACTGTCAGTAAACTCAACATTTTAGCGACCTTGTCTGCGTAGGTGAAGGGTAGACTTGTGCACAACGGAAAATTTTGTTTAGTTTCGGTTCATTGTCATTCTTAAAATGCATAATTTCGTTCTGTTATATTTGTTATGTTACGTTAATTTGTTTTTGGATAATTTGTTATTTCTCTAGAGTGACGATATTCGTTATACTGAATCTAGAATCGCGTTGAATTCATTCGTTATATCCACTATAATTTCTTTCATATTAGTTGAAATTCGATATTTATGTATGTATATTGATTCGTGATAATGATTCGTAGTTTGGAAAGTCGTTTGTTTATTGAATCTATTAACACACACAATGACAATATCTTCTCCTCTGTTCAAATACAATACATCACCCTTCTCACTCAATTCCCAGGAAAGCACTTTGCCAGTAATCCAACCTCCAGCACAAAATTAATCAGCTGATTTGACTGTAAGATTTACTTTGAGTTGACCTTTTGTTTCATTAGATCTTTAACAAATTACCTAATCATGTCGAATTCATTTGTTATATTCGCTATAATTTCTTTTGTATTAGTTAAAACTCGTTATTTTTTTATTCGAACTTTCGGATGCAAAATTCAGCCGAATTTCAATTTGTTACGAAACGAATTGCACATGTCTAGTGAAGGGTCGTCTTTCGAAAGCAGAGTGTAATGCATAGACACATGTGACAGTAACTAACGCCTGATGAGCATGTCAAATTGTGTATGTGAAGTAAATCTATAGTGAAAGGGGTGCTGCAGAATAATGTGACAGAAGAACCCGTGAACTACACACCTGACTGGCGCCCTAGTAGCAAGGTCCTGGTACGGATCGAGACTTGATCGACCGGAAAAACCTGTGGTGAGGGTAACATAAGTGTAACATGTATATTCCTTTTACCTGAAACGAGCTGACCCACCCCTATCATGCAAGTGGCCCTGGTGAAGATGCGTACTGTATATTCTCCCTTTTTTTTTTTTTTTTTTTAAGTGGGGAGATAATGTCCAACCTGGTGCAGGATGGAACCTGAACTCGAGTGACCTAAGGGAGAAATGACAGAGAAAACGATTGGCTCGCATGCCACTGGAGATAAATGGCCAACTGAGTACCCCTACATATTTGTGTGACTGATTGTGTGCCACTGGAGTGTACTTGCAATTATTGCAAGAAGTTGGGTTTGTATGCGGGCTTGCACATAAGTGCGTGTCACGAGCTGTTTTATGCTACTGGAGATGTGGTTGCAAGTGTTTCAATGGTTTGCAAGTGTCTGTGCTGCAGAAGACATGGTTACAAAGACTGCAAGTGTCCATGCTGCAGAAGACGTGGTTGAAAATGGGTTATGAGGGTCTGTGCTGCAGGAGGCGTGGTCAGATAGATTGCAAGTGTCTATGCTGCAGGGGACATGGTTTCAGTGTTAACAGTGTCAGGGTTTCTGAAGACGTGGTTGCGACTGCTGCAAGTGCCTGTGCTGCAGTAGACGTGGTTGCAATAGCTGCAAGTGTCTGTGCTGCAGGAGACGTGGTTGTGGCGGGTCACAAGTGTCTGTAAAGGTGGCCTTTGATAGGCAAAGAAATAAAAGATAGAAGAATTTTGAATGTGAGGGACTAAATTGTAACCCTAAGCGGCTAAGGTTGTGCACTTATGGTGTGAGAAAATGAATTAGATAGGAATCGTAGTACCGCGGGGTGGCTAGACTCGAATCGGACTGAAATGAGTATAAAAAAGGGGCCTGATACAAATCGGTTGTAGGGTAGAACGTGAAATTGGTACGAATTGTTAGTAAGGTAAAGCCATACGAATCGTTGTGTCGCTGATGCGACTGGATTCAAATTGGACTATGATGATTGAATGGATCCGATACGAATCGGTTTGCAAAGCGTCCGATGCGAAACCATTGTGCCGCTAGTGCGACTAGGTTCGGACTGTAGTTGGTGAGCAACGAATCCAGTGTGAACCGAGAGAAGCGCAATGTAGCGCCGTGTTTTGGCAAGTAGATGGGATAAGGACAGGGTTCGCATGATACGTAAGTTCCGTTGCGGGAACTAACCATACGACACGGGACAACAACCAATAGCAACAAATTGACATGACATAAAAACATAGTAACGAATCCCACCTGCGACAGTGAGCCATTAAACTAGGTTAGAATCGGACTGTAGCAGGTGTGCAACGTATCGGGAGAAGTGTTATATAGCGCTGTGCATGACTCACATGGAAACAACTTTGGTTTGGCAAGTAGACGGGACAAGAACTGCGTTTAAACGATTTGTAAGTTCCGCTGCGAGAACTGAACACAGGACATGGGGGATACAATGATTGGAAACGATTGGGACGTGATACGAATACATAGTAACGAATCCTACCAGTGACAGCGAGCAAGAGTTGATCGAAAGACCATGAATAAGCAACCGCAACTGTCAGGGCTGAGCCCAACCCTTCCTTCTCTGAGCTGGCTGCTCAGCTGTCGGCTAATTGCCAGCTCCTATCTCTCCACAGTGACTCACCTGTTGATGATCCTGCTCGTCGGTCCTGCCTACTTAAGCTGTCCAGTCCAGATGATCTCTGCCTTCGCCTTGGTCACATCTCTATAGACGCTCTCCTGTGTTCCTGTTAAAGAATTGCTTGGCTGACATTCCTTCTGGCTCCAGATCCTGCTTTCTGTTCTACTACGCTGTTCTCTGGCTCCCTGACGTTTTGGCTTGTCTGACTATCTGTTCCGGTTCCTGAATTCTTGCTATGTTTTGACTACGTTTACTCTGTTTACCTTTTTTTATTACTATTATTAAACAAGTGTGATTTAACTGTACTTCTGTCCCAGTCTGATTCATGGTTTCTGACAGCAACACACTGTATTCGGGAACAGACTAACGAACACAAAGTGAGCTGAAGAGTCGGCCTGGTGACGTAACGAATTGCGCAGTTGAACCGACAAGGAGCATGGGAGAGGGCTGCTTAAATACCTGCCGGGCTCCTCCCATAAATTCAGGCCACCAAACTGGCCTTATATATATATATATATACTGTATATATATATATCAGTCCTTTCAAAGTTTTGGTAATAGTAATTTCAAGCCTCACTTCTGTAGCAAGTTAGGAGGGGCGCCGCCAGGGAAAAAGTGAGCCAAGAAGCGCATCTTTATTAAAGCCTGCTTCTGTGTGCTCTTCGTCCTTCCCGGTGGCGCTTTTCCCAATCCACCTGGGGCCAAAGCTTGAAATATCCACATAAAGCACTGCTGCTTTTTTCTGCCATGGCAGCTAGAGTTGCCACCTTTTCTTCAAGCTATTTTTTATTTTTTTGTAGTATACACTATAGGATTGTAAAAGACCTGGGACACCTCTGGGTGCCCCAAGGAGAGCAACAATGTAGCACATGTAGAGCACCACAGTGAACAGAAGGTGTGGCCAAATTGCATTTAGAGGGGCTTAAAGCAGCAGGGTTATATAAAACAAAAGCATTCATGTACCCATAAAATTTACTAAGAGTACTAAAACAAATGTCACTGTAAAAATATGAACTTGACCTACCTTATAAGTTGACAGTATCAGTTCGGAAAGCAGTGGACAGTGTCAGTAGGGCAGTGGATAGTGTGTGGACAGTGTCAGTAGGGCAGTGGATAGTGTGTGGCTAGTGTCAGTAGGGCAGTGGATAGTGTGTGGACAGTGTCAGTAGGGCAGTGGACGGTGTGTGAACAGTGTCAGTAGGGCAGTAGACATTGTGTGGGCCAGGGATGTGCAGTCAAGGGAGGCAGGTGAGGCAGAGCCTCACCTGCCATTAACATAAAAAAAATCAAGGGTAGTAGCTCGGCGACCTGAGGTCATAAAGACCCCAAATTTGAGGGTTAGGTAGCCTATGTCCTACCCCACCACTGGTAAAAATTTTGTAAAAACTCCTTGCGCAGCCTGTCAGAAGCTACATACAGGGCGGCCAGTTTAAATACAACCTGGCACACTCTGCAGCAGACTGAGAGGATGAGCTCACAGTGTCTCTCACTTCTTGGCAGAGGCACTGAGCTCAATGGACAGCTTGGAGTCCTGGACCAATGGTAAAGTACCATTAGCCCGAGCTGTCCAATAAAAATGCTGCAGTGGAGGCACGCCTCTCACTGCAATGTCATAGAAGGGGCATGTGTCTAAAAGACTAATGCTCCCTTCCAGCCCAGCCCTCTTAACTACAAGGAATAAGATTTACCCCCAATCCCATGTTTTTCTTACACAGTTAAGAGGGAGAATGAGAATATGCTACTGTTGAAAAGGTACTGTTATAATCAAGCTAAATCATATTATTGTGCTATATATCATAACATAATAATTTATTATTCATCTATTTACTGTGAAATTACTGGTTTGAAGTTATACCTTCAAACTTCAGTAATTTGTCCGTTAAGCCACCTGCTTGAGTACAGTTTTTGAAAATATAGTAAATTACCTTAAATACAATATATAATAATTATTTGTCAATTACTTATGGCAATTAACCCCTTGCCACTCAGGCCAATTCTGACACATCTCTCCTACATGTAATAATTATAGTTTTTTTTGCTAGAAAATTACTCAGAACCCCCAAACATTATATATATTGTTTTAGCAGACACCCTAGGGAATAAAATGGTGGTTGTTGCAACTTTTTATGTTAAATGGTATTTGCGCAGCAATTTTTCAAATGCCTTATTTTGGAAAAAACCTGTTTCATGAATATATTAAAAAAAAACACTAAAGATAACACGCTTTTTGGTATATTGTGAAAGATGATGTTACGCCAAGTAAATAGATACCTAACATGTCACGCTTTAACCACTTGCCGACCGCCTCACGACGATATACGTTGGCAGAATGGCACGGGCAGGCAGAATCACGTACCTGTACGTGATCTGCCTCCCGCGGGCGGGGGGTCCGATCGGACCCCCCCCCCCCCGGTGCCCGAGGCAGTCGGCTTTTGTCCAGCGGCGATCGGAGGTGAGGGGGAGGCCATCTATTCGTGGCCCCCCCTCGCGATCGCCGCCGGCCAATCGAATCATTCCAATGCTGCTGTATGCTAAACAGCAGCAAAGGAAATGATGTCATCTCTCCTTGGCTCGGTACTTTCCGTTCCGGCGCCGAGGAGAGAAGACATCACTGTGAGTGTAAAACACACTACACACTCAGTAGAACATGCCAGGCACACAAAACACCCCCCTTTACCCCCCGATCACCCCCCAATTACCCCTCCCCCCCTGTCACACTGACACCAAGCAGTTTTTTTTTTCTTTTTTCTGATTACTGCATGGTGTCAGCTTGTGACAGTTAGTGTGTTAGGGCAGTTAGTGTTAGCCCCCTTTAGGTCTAGGATCCCCCCCAATAAAGTTTTAACCCCTTGATCACCCCCCGTCGCCAATGTCACTAAGCAATCGTTTTTCTGATGGCTGTATTAGTGTCACTGGTGACGCTAGTTAGGGAGGTAAATATTTAGGTTCGCCGTCAGCGTTTTATAACGACAGGGACCCCCATATACTACCTAATAAAAGTTTTAACCCCTTGATTGCCCCCTAGTTAACCCTTTCACCAGTGATCACCGTATAACCGTTACGAGTGACGCTGGTTAGTTCGTTTATTTTTTATAGTGTCAGGGCACCCGCCGTTTATTACCGAATAAAGGTTTAGCCCCCTGATCGCCCGGTGGTGATATGCGTCGCCCCAGGCAACATCAGATTAGCGCCCGGAGTCAGGCCTGAACCCTGCGATCGCTAACAGTTTTTTTGGTAGCGTTTTGGTGAACTGGCAAGCACCAGCCCAGGCAGCGTCAGGTTAGCGCCAGTACCACTAACACCCACGCACGCACAGTACACCTCCCTTAGTGGTATAGTATCTGAACGGATCAATATCTGATCCGATCAGATCTATACTAGCGTCCCCAGCAGTTTAGGGTTCCCAAAAACGCAGTGTTAGCGGGATCAGCCCAGATACCTGCTAGCACCTGCATTTTGCCCCTCCGCCCGGCCCAGCCCAGCCCACCCAAGTGCAGTATCGATCGATCATTGTCACTTACAAAACACTAAACACATAACTGCAGCGTTCGCAGAGTCAGGCCTGATCCCTGCGATCGCTAATGCCGCGTACACACGGTCGGACTTTTCGTCTACAAAAGTCCAACGGACGCTGACGGACTAAAGCTGGCTGGTAATCCGATCGTGTGTGCGCTTCTCCGGACTTTCAACGTACTTTTTTAGCCTCAAATCCGACGGACTTTAGATTTGAAACATGCTTCAAATCTTTACGTCGTAACTACGACGGACCCCGAAGTCCGCTCGTCTGTATGCTAGTCCGACGGACAAAAAAACGACGCATGCTCATAAGCAAAAACTAAACGGAAGCACTCGGTCTAGTAAAACTAGTGTTCGTATTGTAGGTAGCACATTCATCACGCTGCAAAATCTGTGATCGTTGAATGCAGCGCATTTTATTTCTTCTTTACGAATGCTCTAAAGAACGAAGGTGTTTTGCTGTTCATAATCAGAGTTCTCCCAAACTGATTTCTGGATTCTTTTTCTCTTTGATCTCATGAATGATATAGTATGCATTTTAAAAACAATGTTTCCATACTAATAATACTTTTTCCCATTTTTTTTTTTTTTTAGGTTTGTAAAGTTACCACAAAGAACCCATTATTCTATTTTTTTTTTATAGTGATTATTTTTTAGTTTTTAGATAAAGTTAACCCAAAGCACCGTTTTTGGTTATGTAAATTTTTTTATTTTCAAGACTTACCACTTGAACATTATTAACATTAGTAATGTATTTTTGGTGTGTTTTTTCCAAACTCAATGAGATTGTTGTCCCTTGTTAATTTAACATTGTGTGTAAAATCAATGATTTAAAAGAAAACACATAAAGTCTTTTGCTAAACTCAAAAAAGATCCATTTATTCATGGTCAAAATAAAATAAAGAGGAAGTCAACGCTGGAAAAAGTCGGTGTACAAGAAAATTGGGATCTTGCGGAGTCCATATAAGAGGGAGCACAATCTGGTCCAAGAATCCCAGAGATCAACAGCACCAGCAGATGATCTAGATGTCCCCAGACTGTGGTCCTACAACAGCCTGCGTCTTCTGTCAGACCAGACTGAACCCAGGTCATCACTTTCTTCTCTTCCCTGCAGCCTTTCCTCCACGCTGCCCTGCAGCCTTCCCTGTAGCCTTCTTTTGAGGCTGTGGCTCTGGTGTTTCAGTTGTGGCAGGAGGAGGAGGAGGAGGAGGAGGGGGGCTGCCTCATGTAGTTGGGTGTTTTGTGTTAGCGTGCCCTGCAGCCCCTTATGGATTGTTTCCCCAAATAGGCGCTCACAAATGAGGCGCTGCTCCCAATCCATCTGAAGAAGTCTGCTGGCTAAGTAGCAGCCATAGGATTCTTCCGCTTCGGGGGGGCTCCTTAAAAAACGGGTGGCCTCTTGCATGAGGCGCAGGGATGCGTCCTGTGTGACCATCCCCTTCCTGGCCCTTTTTTTGGGAAGGTGGAGGGGAGGCACTTGGGATTCGGTCAGGCTCCTACTGGGCCCAGCCACCTCACTTGGCCCAGCCACCTCACTTGGCCCAGCCACCTCACTGGGAGCAGCCACCTCACTGGGAGCAGCCACCTCCTGCCTGACACTGGGCCCAGCCTCCTCCAGGATGATGGTGAATCCGGCCTCCTCCAGGCTGTCCATGGGCCCGGTCTCCTCCTGCCTGCCACTTTCCCCACATTCCTCCTGGATGGACTCATCCTGTGTATAAAAAAAGGACAATAGTTTTAGTATATTTTTTTGGGTTCATCAATGACACACAGTTTGCTTCTCATGAATAGCAAATTCAATGTGAATACATCTCTTTAATAAAAGAGTCTAATCAGACACCCTAATTATTTCAAGCAGGTGCCAAACATATTTAGCCACTACTGTCAATTGATATGTATACACAATTTTGAGTGCAAAATTATTTTAGACAATTATAACATCCAGTTAACATCATTAATATTAGTACAGTAAATATTTGTTAAAATAATTTACCTGACTCCAGATGGTCATATCTGGTTCATCCAGGATGGAAGACCCAGCTTGCTCCTCATCAGCCTCTGCTGGGGTGGAGGGAAGGGTGGAGGGAAGGGTGGAGGGAAGGGTTGAAAGTGATGGCCTGGCTTCATTCTGGTCATCAAGAAAACGGAGTTGATTGTAGTACCACAGCCTGGGTACATAAACATCATCTGCTGATGCTCCTGATCTCCTTGATTCCTGGATCTTCTTATGCTCCCTCTTATACATGTTCCTCAAGACCCCAATTTTCTTGAGCAATGTCTCCATTGTTGCTTCGGGATGGTCGCCTGGACAAAGGACAGAAGTCTCTCCAGCGTTGACTTCCTCACATGCTTTGCATAATACTGAGGGTGTTTCACCTCCCACAAATCCTCATCTCTCGATATTTAGAAATAAAAGCTGTAAGGGAACTCTGGATCCTTAAATAGGGGATTCATTATATCTGGAAAAGATGAAGTCACAAGACAAAAAACACTTTTATTATAGGTTTCTGCTAACCCCTCATCATCTCTCCCTATGTAGGCCTCATCAATCTATCAAGCCATATAGGCCGCTTGCTACAAAGTCATGACCATAAAACCCCAAAAAAAATATATCTAAAATTACCTTCGTTTTGTAACGTCCTGGTCCACTATCACCTACGCACAGAACGTACGTACGACACGTGCGCAAGGGCCCTCTTTACACACTACACATGTGTGAAACTCCGCCTGCGTCGCCCGCCTCTGACGCTCGAAATTAACTCATGTTCTCCGCCCCCTAATTCGACGCACAGAACGTACGTACGACACGTGCGCAAGGGCCCTCTTTACACACTACGCATGTGTGAAACTCCGCCTGCGTCGCCCGCCCCTGACGTTCGAAATTAACTCATGTTCTCCGCCCCCTAATTCGACGCACAGAACGTACGTACGACACGTGCGCAAGGGCCCTCTTTACACACTACGCATGTGTGAAACTCCGCCTGCGTCGCCCGCCCCTGACGTTCGAAATTAACTCATGTTCTCCGCCCCCCTAATTCGACGCACAGAACGTACGTACGACAAGTGCGCAAGGGCCCTCTTTACACACTACGCATGTGTGAAACTCCGCCTGCGTCGCCCGCCCCTGACGTTCGAAATTAACTCATGTTCTCCGCCCCCTAATTCGACGCACAGAACGTACGTACGACACGTGCGCAAGGGCCCTCTTTACACACTACGCATGTGTGAAACTCCGCCTGCGTCGCCCCGCCCTGACGTTCGAAATTAACTCATGTTCTCCGCCCCCTAATTCGACGCACAGAACGTACGTACGACACGTGCGCAAGGCCCCTCTTTATACACTACGCATGTGTGAAACTCCGCCTGCGTCGCCCGCCCCTGACGTTCGATTTTAACTCATGTTCTCCGCCCAAATAATGGCGGAGACACCTGACATGTTGACGACCTCAGGTAGTGGAGACAGCCCGGAGGCTGGAACGTCAACAAAATCTGTGAGGCCTAGATTTAAGGCCTCTAATATGAGTTTTAAAGAGATGGTGGAGATGGTGGCCATTCTTCACAAAGACGACTATGATGGGAAGTATGGGCCGTACGCACGGCCAAATTTGCGCAAGGCCAAAATAATGGCGAAGGTCGTGGACACTTTGCAGGCATCTTTTGGGGTCCAGCGCTCCAGAGATCAACTTCGAAAAAGATGTCTGACCTGAAACTCAGGGAGCCGGATCAATACAGACGTATCCGGAAAGTTCTTAAAAAAAGTAAGTACTTGTCGTGTTTTTCTCTTGTGTTTATTACCTTGTATACTGCTCCATGTGCTTTTCCTTCCTATATGATTTTTTGTCATCGTTTTAAACGATCTTTTAATAAACCTCGTTACATATCTATAGATAGATCTATCTATATCTAAATATATATTGTAATAGTGAGAGTCCCTGTCGCTATGAAAATGGGGTTAAAGTGGACACAAAGTATGCACATTTGCTTGGGGCAAGGCTTCAGAGCATAAATGTGGACTGGAGAAAACTGCTTTCGCAGCTTTCTCCAGATTTTGAGATCCACCAGCATATTGACTGGTCAGGTGTGTGTTGGGCTATTTGTAGACACCTGACCATAGTTCTGGGCTCCACCCTCCCGAGGAGTCCAGGCAAGCAAGGGAGAAGTGTGCATGTCTGCACAGGTCTGTCTGTCAGAGCAGACAGAGGGTCTAAGCCTGTGGGCTGGAAAAGAGTGCTGAGGTACTGGGTGTACAGGAACTCTGTTATAGAGCCGAGAGGGCTGAAGCATAAGTTTGAGCAGCAGTGCTGCTAAAGAGAGCCAGGTGGCTTGGTATTTCTGATTGAACTTACATTGTTGCTGTGGAAAGCTGAAACCCCTCTGTGGGCAACACTTCTGTTATCGGACATTTTCTTTCTTTAATAAAAGTGGGCCTACAAGCCCTTAAAACTGCGTATCTGGCGTGGACTCGGCTCACTGGTAAGCTCTACCTTTAAGCTAAACCAACCCCCGATGTTACAAGTGGTGGAGAATGCGGGCAACAGACAGTGAAATCTGGGTCCTTGCTCCACAGTGAGTTCAAGTCAGTAACTATTGGCTGTGTGTGGAAGTGCAGCCAGGCAAAAGGCATTGCGTGTTGCAGGTGGTGTACCTGTGAATGAAAAGTCCAATTTTTTTTTCTGCTATGAACTGTGTTTGTGTGCATGAGACAGCACAATCTGTTGTTGCTCTGTGCAGTGGAGTGACTGCGAATATGGAAAGTCCACCAGTGTTTGAATCGGCTGTGGACTGGTGCAAGCGGCACCTGGCAGTGCTGGACCAAGCTACAGAGGAAAGAAAGCCAACCCTCAGTGTAAGGGGAGAGCGCTGGATGTCCATAACTGAAGAGGGGTGTTGTTGCTCCTGGCAACGCTGCTGCAGTTAAAACAGTAGCTATTGTGAAAAACGTCAATGTGTCAGGATCCAGCAGAGAGAAGCCCATGCTAATTACAAAGAGAAAGGCTGATCAAAGGCTGAGACCAAGAGTTGTTGCCCATAGCAACAGAGAGGAAGCCAGTCGGGCTGTCTGTGTACCATGGGGTATGTCTAACCAGGATCGTGGCAAGTGGCTTCAGGAGAAGCCGATACATCATGTTGGAGAGAGCCAGCAAAGTTCTGCTGGGAGAGTGCGATCTCCCATGGCGATGAGAGTGAAAGTGGTGCCGGACAGGAGGAGCTGCAGAGGAGATTTGGCTCAGCGTCCCCGCAAAGAGGCTTGTGCGTTCCCAACCAGCTGGGAATCACCAGGAGAGAAGCGGTCTGGGGAAAAGTCGTCCAGTACCATGCCTGGAAGTGGCCAGCTGGGGCGTGGCATGTTTTCTTGTCCTAGGTTCTGGAATTCAGCTGTAGATAATATTGCTGAGAAAAAGTCTTTATCTGCGGGCCCCAGATTCCTGTGAAAATATGTTTGCAGTCACCCCTAGCAATAAGGAGTTTCCTGTTGTGTCGGCAGGTGGTGCTAAACAGTGGGAGATGCCTGCTGTAGTTTCATCCCGTGGCCACCAGGGGAGTTGGCCAGTAAAAGTGCAGCAGAGGATTTGTTCATAAGACAACGTACTCAAATGAAGATGGTGACCCCAACTACTGCGGTGGGTAAGACTGACTTTATGAAGTGATGGCTGGTACTGCTGATTTCCGGTATAAAAGGACTGGTTACGAGACTGTCCATAATGATGTGAGAGTGACCCCAGTTAGTGGGGCCACTGAATGTGTTCTTGAGGGGGACTTGTCCCTGTGCAGTGGGGAGGCAGGGGTTAAAGTCAAACCTGCACCTGTGTGTGCATCTCAAGAGGAAAATAGTGATGTGTCTAATGTCTGCCAGTCTCAAGTTGGCGGTGGGCTAGGACAGCCTGCAAGAGGTACAAATGCTGTCAATGTTGATGATTATGGAAAATGTATTGCTGTTGGGAAACCCCCAGGTTCTTGCAGAGCAAAAGTTGTAGTCAAAAATGGGGCCATTGCCCATAGCAACTGGTAGTAAGACAGCACAGTTGTCCCTAGACTTCTCCAGGGAACTTCATTTATTGGAGCCGGAGGTTGCCCTGGACAACTGTGATGTCACTCTGGTGGGACAGTGTGGAACTGTACTGTGTAATGGTAATGTGTCATTACAAGCTGCTAGTACTAAAAATGTGCAGGTAAATGGTGGGTTAACACAACCTGTGAAAAATGCAAAGGTGTGTGAGGTTTATGAAGCACCAGCCGAGCAAGGTGGTGAATATGGGTATTGCAACCTGCTGTGTTAAAACCTGTGTTACCACAGTCTGACATGATTTGTAATTTAGGTAATGAATCTGCAGCTAAGCCAGTCTGTTCTTATGTGTCTCCTTGGGCGGATGGACCAGTGCTGAGGAGTACCGCTGAAGGAGTGCACATACAATAGATTGGATAGTTGGGGTAAAATCTTATCTCCCTGATAGATGAGGTTTTTATGCACAAAACTGAGGTCATGGAGTGTCAAAGTGACGTTGTCACTGGTAATGTTCTGGAGCAGTTCACTGATGCTGAACCTGAGAAGTTGGGTATGAGTCCAGCACCTGGCAGCGCTCTGGTGAGCACCAGGCTGTGGTTACCTCCAGCTGGGAGGATGTTGGTTTGACAATTGCAACTTCTCAAGTCTCAGCCAATGAGTCTCTCTGCATTCCCAATGTAATGAAAGTCCCCGGAACGGATTTGGGTCTGGGATTAAGGGTCTGGTCTGTAACCAAAGCATTAAAGGAGCTGCTTAAACTTTGGGATGTACAGCCAATCTATACTGGGGTGTCTCCTCCACAGTCAGACGGCCTGGTACTGTGGAGTACCACTAGGTGGAGCACTAAATGGCAGGCTGTACAGAACAAAGGAGAACAAGACAGGAATGGTTTATTCTTGAAAGTATTACTCTTGTTAAAAGTTGCTTCTGTGTATGCTGCTGGGTTAATTCCTGAAAAAATGGTATATGGGAGATGCTTTGGAGAAACTAAAAATGAGTCAATGTCTGAGGTTTCACCTCCTAACAGCCCGATGGGAAGCATTTCTGCGGCTATGGTCCAGGGTGGTGCTGGTCAGTTGTCGGTGAAGGGCGCGTATACTGCACCGGTGGAAAAACCACGTGAGATGGAAGGGCCGAGCATGGACCAGAAAACAGCAGAAATCCTGACCGGGGCTCAGACAGAGGTGGTTAAAGAGACTGGGGTCACCAGTCCAATAATAGGTTTATGTGACAAACCTGATATGGTCCCTGAGACAGGGAAATGGGTAAAAAGTGCAATAAGGTTGGTACGCGGATCAGACGAGAGCTCGCCTGTTCCGGTTTTGGATAGAAATCCAGGTGGTATTAAAGGTCAAGTGGTAGGACAGCTGCCTGCAGAGTGGGTGAACCCAGGGGAGGTGACATCCTGTGAGGTTCCTGTGGGTGATGGCGGCCCTCCGGTATGTGTGCCCTCTGCAGACTCTGCCCTAGCAAATGCTGAAAAAAAAGGCATTGGTGACATGTGCAACATTGAGAGGTGTAATGTTGGTTTGAAAATGTCTGTCAATGATGAATCAAGTAATGTGTTAATGGTACATTATAATGTGGTGTCCAAAGGTACAGGTAAACCTGGTAAACAATTAGTGACTGCTGAGTCAGGTACCAGAAATAAGAGGAGGGGTCCCGTTATAAACACCATAAAAATAAGCCCCCAACAGTCTCAGAACAGTAATGCTGAGAGAGGTTTTGGGAAACCAGGAAACTTGAAGCGGGGAGGCAAAAGAGTTGGTAAACCCAAGAGACCTATTGTGATGGGGAAAACGGGTACCAGTGAGGGAAAAGGTGGTTACTCATCAGGCGTAGTGTCTGGAGGAGGTTCTCTACAGAATCAGGAAACTGAGTTGGAAGGAAGTAGCAGGAAAGGCAGGAGGCCAACAGAAAAGAAATGTGAGCTCAGGAACCCCAAGGACAGAGGGAATAGGCTGAGTATAGGGAAATGTAGGACCCTGTTAAGATCCAGGGTGGGACGTACCTGGAAGCGCACCCGAAAAAAGGGTTGGGCCTACGTGGCTGACAGCCAGCACAGAGGTGTCCCAACCATGACGGGTGCTGGTGTTCCTCCCTCCGGATCGAAACAAAGGGGGGGGATATGTAATAGTGAGAGTCCCTGTCGCTATGAAAATGGGGTTAAAGTGGACACAAAGTATGCACATTTGCTTGGGGCAAGGCTTCAGAGCATAAATGTGGACTGGAGAAAACTGCTTTCGCAGCTTTCTCCAGATTTTGAGATCCACCAGCATATTGACTGGTCAGGTGTGTGTTGGGCTATTTGTAGACACCTGACCATAGTTCTGGGCTCCACCCTCCCGAGGAGTCCAGGCAAGCAAGGGAGAAGTGTGCATGTCTGCACAGGTCTGTCTGTCAGAGCAGACAGAGGGTCTAAGCCTGTGGGCTGGAAAAGAGTGCTGAGGTACTGGGTGTACAGGAACTCTGTTATAGAGCCGAGAGGGCTGAAGCATAAGTTTGAGCAGCAGTGCTGCTAAAGAGAGCCAGGTGGCTTGGTATTTCTGATTGAACTTACATTGTTGCTGTGGAAAGCTGAAACCCCTCTGTGGGCAACACTTCTGTTATCGGACATTTTCTTTCTTTAATAAAAGTGGGCCTACAAGCCCTTAAAACTGCGTATCTGGCGTGGACTCGGCTCACTGGTAAGCTCTACCTTTAAGCTAAACCAACCCCCGATGTTACAATATATATATATATATATATATATATATTATATAGATATAGATATATAGATATAGATAGATATAGATATATAGATATATATAGATATATATAGATATATATAGATAAAGATATATATATATATATAGATATAGATATAGATATATATATATAGATATATAGAGATATATATAGAGATATATATATAGAGAGATATAGAGAGAGAGAGAGAGAGAGAGAGAGAAATATATAGAGAGAGAGAAATATACAGATAGGTAGATAGATAGATATAGAAATGTAAAACATTCTTTTTGAATATTTTAAGTTATCTTTTTTTTTTTCTTTACATTTAGTTAGATATTTATAGATTTTGTTCCAGATATATAGAGAGAGAGAGAGAGAGAGAGATCAAAAGATTATTAACTATATTTTGAGATATTGATATCTAGATATCTATCTATCCGATATGTCTTTATAATTTTAAATATTGAGGTAAAATAGGAACTCTACACAAACCACTTCACTACAAATGTTGGAAAATTACTATGTACTAAAATATCTGTGTGCTAAGTAGATTAATAATTTTTTGTTTCACATAGGGGAAAAATCACTCAGCCAAAAAGAAGACAGTCCACCCCAAGCCAAACATGATTGGGAAATCAGCCCAAGCCCCACTGAGGATGTGGAGGAAGGAGAGGTGGGCGACATGGGCACCCCACCAGGTGAGTGTCTGACACACCAGCTTACGGTAATCTATGCATGGCTGCCTTTTGTTTAATGTAATTTTTCTACTCTATTTTAGGGGATCTTGTTGTGCTTGATTCAAACAACAGCGCCACCCCCGAGGATGTGGAGGAATTATGCTACATGGGCACCCCACCAGGTCAGTGTCTGAGACAACAGCTTTATTATGGTAAGGTAAACTATGTATGTGTGCATATTTCTAAAGACATTTTTTGGTTTCATTCCATTTTAGGTACAAGAAGTGATTTCACCTCAGAAAGTGCCCAACGGCTAATTGGTCAAATAATGGCCTGGAATAAGGACATGGATGAAATGCGTAATCGGCTGGATCGTATGCAGCAGGAAATGAAGGACATGATTGATGTTTTGGGTCGAATCTAAATGCCCTTTTTGAAACCCCAAAACATCAATCATGTCCTTCATTTCCTGTTTTGCTGACCCCATTCTGGGCCTTCTCTTTATTTTTTTGGCTGAACATAAATGGCTGTTTAACCACTTGCCGACCGCCGCACGACTATATACGTCGACAGAGCGGCACGGGCAGGCAAAAGGACGTGTATGTACGTCCTTGCCTGCCCGCGGGTGGGGGGTCCGATCGGACCCCCCCCCGGTGCCTGCGGCGGTCGGCAAATCTCCCCCGGCGATCGGAGGTGAGGGGGAGGCCATCCATTCGTGGCCCCCCCCTCGCGATCGCTCTCAGCCAATGGGATCATTTCCCTGCCTCTGTATTGTACACAGAGGCAGAGGAAATGATGTCATCTCTCCTCGGCTCGGTATTTTCCGTTCCGGGCCGAGGAGAGAAGACTGCAATGTAAGTGCACAACACACACACACACAGTAGAACATGCCAGGCACACTAAACACCCCGATCCCCCCCCCCCATCGCCCCCCGATCCCCCCCCAATCACCGCCCCCCCCTGTCACAAACTGACACCAAGCAGGTTTTTTTTTTTTTTTTTTTTTTTTTTCTGATTACTGTATTGGTGTCAGTTTGTGACAGTTACAGTGTCAGGGCAGTGAGTGTTAGGCCCCCTGTAGGTCTAGGGTACCCCCCTAACCCCCCCTAATAAAGTTTTAACCCCTTGATCACCCCCCGTCACCAGTGTCGCTAAGCGATCATTTTTCTGATCGCTGTATTAGTGTCGCTGGTGATGCTAGTTAGGGACGTAAATATTTAGGTTCGCCGTCAGAGTTTTATAGCGACAGGGACCCCCATATACTATCTAATAAATGTTTTAACCCCTTGATTGCCCCCTAGTTAACCCTTTCACCACTGATCACTGTATAACCGTTACGGGTGACGCTGGTTAGTTTGTTTATTTTTTATAGTGTCAGGGCACCCGCCGTTTATTACCGAATAAAGATTTAGCCCCCTGATCGCCCGGTGGTGATATGCGTCGCCCCAGGCAGCGTCAGATAAGCGCCAGTACCGCTAACACCCACGCACGCAGCATACGCCTCCCTTAGTGGTATAGTATCTGTACAGATCAATATCTGATCCGATCAGATCTATACTAGCGTCCCCAGCAGTTTAGGGTTCCCAAAAACACAGTGTTAGCGGGATCAGCCCAGATACCTGCTAGCACCTGCGTTTTGCCCCTCCGCCCAGCTCGGCCCAGCCCACCCAAGTGCAGTATCGATCGATCACTGTCACTTACAAAACACTAAACGCATAACTGCAGTGTTCGCAGAGTCAGGCCTGATCCCTGCGATCGCTAACAGTTTTTTTGGTAGCATTTTGGTGAAATGGCAAGCACCAGCCCCAGGCAGCGTCAGGTTAGTGCCAGTACCGCTAACACCCACGCACGCACCGTACACCTCCCTTAGTGGTATAGTATCTGAACGCATCAATATCTGATCCGATCAGATCTATACTAGCGTCCCCAGCAGTTTAGGGTTCCCAAAAACGCAGTGTTAGCAGGATCAACCCAGATACCTGCTAGCAACTGCGTTTTACCCCTCCGCCCGGCCCAGCCCAGCCCACCCAAGTGCAGTATCGATCGATCACTGTCACTTACAAAACACTAAACGCATAACTGCAGCGTTCGCAGAGTCAGGCCTGATCCCTGCGATCGCTAACAGTTTTTTTTGTAGCATTTTGGTGAACTGGCAAGCACCAGCCCCAGGCAGCGTCAGGTTAGTGCCAGTAGCGCTAACACCCACGCACGCACTGTACACCTCCCTTAGTGGTATAGTATCTGAACTGATCAATATCTGATCCGATCAGATCTATACTGGCGTCCCCAGCAGTTTAGGGTTCCCAAAAACGCAGTGTTAGCGGGATCAGCCCAGATACCTGCTAGCACCTGCGTTTTGCCCCTCCGCCCGGCCCAGCCCAGCCCACCCAAGTGCAGTATCGATCGATCACTGTCACTTACAAAACACTAAATGCATAACTGCAGCGTTCGCAGAGTCAGGCCTGATCCCTGCGATCGTTTACAGTTTTTTTGGTAGCGTTTTGGTGAACTGGCAAGCGCCAGCGGCCTAGTACACCCCGGTCGTAGTCAAACCAGCACTGCAGTAACACTTGGTGACGTGGCGAGTCCCATAAGTGCAGTTCAAGCTGGTGAGGTGGCAAGCACAAGTAGTGTCCCGCTGCCACCAAGAAGAAGACAAACACAGGCCCGTCATGCCCATAGTGCCCTTCCTGGTGCATTCGCCAATCCTAATTGGGAACCCACCACTTCTGCAGCGCCCGTACTTCCCCCATTCACATCCCCAACCAAATGCAGTCGGCTGCATGAGAGGCATTTTTATGTCCTCCCGAGTACCCCTACCCAACGAACCCCCCCAAAAAAGATGTTGTGTCTGCAGCAAGCGCGGATATAGGCGTGACACCCACTATTATTGTCCCTCCTGTCCTGACAATCCTGGTCTTTGCATTGGTGAATGTTTTGAACACTACCATTCACTAGTTGAGTATTAGCGTAGGGTACAGCATTCCACAGACTAGGCACACTTTCACAGGGTCTCCCAAGATGCCATCGCATTTTGAGAGACCCGAACCTGGAACCGGTTACAGTTATAAAAGTTACAGTTACAAAAAAAGTGTAAAAAAAAAAAAAAAAAAAAAAAACACAAACAAAAATATAAAATAAAAAATAATAGTTGTCGTTTTATTGTTCTCTCTCTCTTTATTCTCTCTCTATTGTTCTGCTCTTTTTTACTGTATTCTATTCTGCAATGTTTTATTGTTATTATGTTTTATCATGTTTGTTTTTCAGGTATGTAATTATTTATACTTTACCGTTTACTGTGCTTTATTGTTAACCATTTTTTTGTCTTCAGGTACAGCATTCACGACTTTGAGTGGTTATACCAGAATGATGCTTGCAGGTTTAGGTATCATCTTGGTATCATTCTTTTCAGCCAGCGGTCGGCTTTCATGTAGAAGCAATCCTAGTGGCTAATTAGCCTCTAGACTGCTTTTACAAGCAGTGGGAGAGAATGCCCCCCCCCACCGTCTTCCGTGTTTTTCTCTGGCTCTCCTGTCTCAACAGGGAACCTGAGAATGCAGCCGGTGATTCAGCCAGCTGACCATAGAGCTGATCAGAGACCAGAGTGGCTCCAAACATCTCTATGGCCTAAGAAACCGGAAGCTACGAGCATTTTATGACTTAGATTTCGCCGGATGTAAATAGCGCCATTGGGAAATTGGGAAAGCATTTTATCATACCTATCTTGGTGTGGTCAGATGCTTTGAGGGCAGAGGAGAAATCTAGGGTCTAATAGACCCCAATTTTTTCAAAAAAGAGTACCTGTCACTACCTATTGCTATCATAGGGGATATTTACATTCCCTGAGATAACAATAAAAATGATTAAAAAAAAAAAAAATGAAAGGAACAGTTTTAAAATAAGATAAAAAAGCAAAAAAATAATAAAGAAAAAAAAAAAAAAAAAAAAAAAAGCACCCCTGTCCCCCCTGCTCTCGCGCTAAGGCGAACGCAAGCGTCGGTCTGGCATCAAATGTAAACAGCAATTGCACCATGCATGTGAGGTATCACCGCGACGGTCAGATCGAGGGCAGTAATTTTAGCAGTAGACTTCCTCTGTAAATCTAAAGTGGTAACCTGTAAAGGCTTTTAAAGGCTTTTAAAAATGTATTTATTTTGTTGTCACTGCACGTTTGTGCGCAATTGTAAAGCATGTCATGTTTGGTATCCATGTACTCGGCCTAAGATCATCTTTTTTATTTCATCAAACATTTGGGCAATATAGTGTGTTTTAGTGCATTAAAATGTAAAAAAGTGTGTTTTTTCCCCAAAAAATGCGTTTGAAAAATCGCTGCGCAAATACTGTGTGAAAAAAAAAAATTAAACACCCACCATTTTAATCTGTAGGGCATTTGCTTTAAAAAAATATATAATGTGTGGGGGTTCAAAGTAATTTTCTTGCAAAAAAAAATAATTTTTTCATGTAATCAAAAAGTGTCAGAAAGGGCTTTGTCTTCAAGTGGTTAGAAGAGTGGATGATGTGTGACATAAGCTTCTAAATGTTGTGCATAAAATGCCAGGACAGTTCAAACCCCCCCAAATGACCCCATTTTGGAAAGTAGACACCCCAAGCTATTTGCTGAGAGGCATGTCGAGTCCATGGAATATTTTATATTGTGACACAAGTTGCGGGAAAGAGACAAATTATTATTTTTTTTTTTTTTTTTTGCACAAAGTTGTCACTAAATGATATATTGCTCAAACATGCAATGGGAATATGTGAAATTACACCCCAAAATACATTCTGTTGCTTCTCCTGAGTACGGGGATACCACATGTGTGAGACTTTTTGGGAGCCTAGCCACGTATGGGACCCCGAAAACCAAGCACCGCCTTCAGGCTTTCTAAGGGCGTAAATTTTTGATTTCACTCTTCACTGCCTATCACAGTCTTGGAGGCCATGGAATGCCCAGGTGGCACAAACCCCCCCCAAATGACCCCATTTTGGAAAGTAGACATCCCAAGCTATTTGCTGAGAGGTATAGTGAGTATTTTGCAGACCTCACTTTTTGTCACAAAGTTTTGAAAATTAAAAAAAGAAAAAAAAAATTTTTTTTTTTGTCTTTCTTCATTTTCAAAAACAAATGAGAGCTGCAAAATACTCACCATGCCTCTCAGCAAATAGCTTGGGGTGTCTACTTTCCAAAATGGGGTCATTTGGGGGGGGTTTGTGCCACCTGGGCATTCCATGGCCTCCGAAACTGTGATAGGCAGTGAAGAGTGAAATCAAAAATGTACACCCTTAGAAATCCTGAAGGCGGTGATTGGTTTTCGGGGTCCCGTACGCGGCTAGGCTCCTAAAAAGTCCCACACATGTGGTATCCCCGTACTCAAGAGAAGCAGCAGAATGTATTTTGGGGTGCAATTCCACATATGCCCATGACCTGTGTGAGCAATATATCATTTAGTGACAACTTTGTGCAAAAAAAAAAAAAAAAAATAAATAAATTGTCACTTTCCCGCAACTTGTGTCAAAATATAAAATATTCCATGGACTCAACATGCCTCTCAGCAAATAGCTTGGGGTGTCTACTTTCCAAAATGGGGTCATTTGGGGGGGGTTTGTGCCATCTGGGCATTTTATGGCCTTCAAAACTGTGATAGGTAGTGAGGAGTAAAATCAAAAATGTACGCCCTTAGAAATCCTGAAGGCAGTGATTGGTTTTCGGGGCCCCGTATGCGGCTAGGCTCCCAAAAAGTCCCACACATGTGGTATCCCCATACTCAGGAGAAGCAGCTAAATGTATTTTGGGGTGCAATTCCACATATGCCCATGGCCTGTGTGAGCAATATATCATTTAGTGACAACTTTTTGTAATTTTTTTTTTTTTTTTTCATTATTCAATCACTTGGGACAAAAAAAATGAATATTCAATGGGCTCAACATGCCTCTCAGCAATTTCCTTGGGGTGTCTACTTTCCAAAATGGGGTCATTTGTGGGGGTTTTGTACTGCCCTGTCATTTTAGCACCTCAAGAAATGACATAGGCAGTCATAAATTAAAGACTGTGTAAATTCCAGAAAATGTACCCTAGTTTGTAGGCGCTATAACTTTTGCGCAAACCAATAAATATACACTTATTGACATTTTTTTTACCAAAGACATGTGGCCAAATACATTTTGGCCTAAATGTATGACTAAAATTGAGTTTATTGGATTTTTTTTAGAACAAAAAGTAGAAAATATCATTTTTTTTCAAAATTTTCGGTCTTTTTCCGTGTATAGCGCAAAAAATAAAAACGGCAGAGGTGATCAAATACCATCAAAAGAAAGCTCTATTTGTGGGAAGAAAAGGACGCAAATTTCGTTTGGTTACAGCATTGCATGACCGCGCAATTAGCAGTTAAAGCGACGCAGTGCCAAATTGTAAAAAGTGCTCTGGTCAGGAAGGGGGTAAATCCTTCCGGGGCTGAAGTGGTTAACCTAATTTAAAAAAGGAGGGCTGTTTCTCGAAAATACATAAAAAATCCACAAAAAAATAAAACTTGATTTTCTCAAAAACCCAAAAAAAAAAATAAAAATTGATTTTAAAAAACCAAAAAAAAAAAACAAAACTTGATTTTAAAAAAAACAAAAAAAATAAAAAAACTTGATTTTAAAAAAACCAAAAAAAAAACAAAACTTGATTTTCAAAAAACCAAAAAAAAAAAATAAAACTTGATTTTCAAAAAACCAAAAAAAAAAAAATAAAACTTGATTTTCAAAAAACCAAAAAAAAAAAAAACTTGATTTTCAAAAAACCAAAAAAAATAAAAAACTTGATTTTCAAAAAACAAAAAAAATAAAAAAACTTGATTTTCAAAAAAACAAAACAAGTAAAAAACTTGATTTTAAAAAACCAAAATACCAAAAAAAATAAAAAACTTGATTTTCAAAAAACCAAAAAAAAAACAAAACTTGATTTTAAAAAAACCCAAAAAAAAAAATAAAACTTGATTTTAAAAAACCAAAAAAAAAACAAAACTTGATTTTCAAAAAACCAAAAAAAAAAAATAAAACTTGATTTTCAAAAAACCAAAAAAAAATAAAAAACTTGATTTTCAAAAAACCAAAAAAAAAAAAAACTTGATTTTCAAAAAACAAAAAAAATAAAAAAACTTGATTTTCAAAAAAACAAAACAAGTAAAAAACTTGATTTTAAAAAACCAAAAAAATAAAAAAAATTAAAAAAAAAGCCTGTTTGCGAAAATCAAAAAGCCAAAAATATTTTTTTGTGGATTAGGTAGAAATATTTAAATATAATTATATTTTTCTACATTATTAAGATATCATTATATTTTTGTCTATGAACATTTTATACTAAATGCAGAACTGAATGCATAACAACCATTAATAAAAACATCTCCTTATAGGAATTAAATAAATGTGTGGTTTGTTATTTCAATGCTCAGTATCAGTTTGGTTATAATTGTCAAAAAGTTGTTTACAGTGGCAATGGAGCTTATTTAGACATTTAAAATGAAAATACAGTTGGCACTACAACTGCTCGACCATAACCTAGGAGAAAGCCCAAAAGAAAGGCAAGCAATAAATATAATTCAAGATTTCATCAATATTTTTTTTATTGTAAAAAATTAAATATCCTGGCCCATTGCAATGGCCCCCCTACCCATAAAATAATTAACATATTGCTGTCTAACTTGACGGGCACTTTGGGGGGCCAAGCCAGTACGGACAGTATCCAGGCCCGTAAGGTTGGCATCTATAATAAGTCCGGCCTCAGGCCCAACTGTGCCTATATAATTCTGAGAATGTTTGTTTAAAAAGTTGTGCAGAATGCAGCACGATAAAATTATAAAATTAAGTTTGTATTCCGCCAAATTAATGGCTGTTTGAAACAGGCGGAACCGGCTGGCCAGAATTCCAAACGCATTCTCAACCACTCTTCTAGCTCTGGCCAGCCGGAAATTAAAAACCCTCCTCTCCGGGGTGAGGGTTCTTTGGGGGAATGGCCTCATGAGGTGCTTGCTGAGAGCGAAGGCTTCATCGGTAATGAAGACAAAGGGGAGTCCTTCCACATTATCCGCATCAGGTGGCAATCCCAGGCCACCACTCTGGAGACGCTGGCAGAACTCCGTCTGGGCAAATACTCCTCCATCCGACATCCGGCCATTCTTCCCCACGTCCACATATAAAAAATCATAGTGTGCCGACACCACCGCCATTAAAACAATACTGTGGAACCCTTTATAATTGAAATAGTATGACCCCGAATGGGGTGGTGGCACAATGTGGACATGTTTCCCATCTATAGCCCCTCCACAATTGGGAAAGTCCCAACGGCTGGCAAAATGGGATGCCACAGTCTGCCATTCCTGTGGCGTTGAAGGAAACTGGGGAATCAAACAAGAAAACCAAAATCAATTAATTTGGAAGCTAACATTGCAATAAAATTAGACAATTAAAAACATTATTCCCCAGCATCAGTATAACATTCAATAATTTAATTATTCTGGAATAACTAATATGGAAAGGCACACTTATCAGATTGCTCACCCCCTCTGATGGAACATTGATTACATTTTAGGGGGTTGTGAAATCCCTTAAAAAGATTACTTTTAGGACACGCAGGAATTTAGGGACTAAAAAGGCTACAAGACTGCAGTTGTCGCACTCTGCAGGTGCAGTTGATAACCAGCTTACAGTAAATGAGGTAATGTAAAAAGGCATTCATGTTGCAAGGAGTACACAATCACATGCAAGGGCAATTAATGAAAACACTTTGAGGCTTGCATATGATTTGATGATGGAAATCAGCAGAGCTTCTGCTCATTTACTAAAGCAGAACAAATGCACTTGTAGAGTGCACATGCATTTTGCAAAGTGCAACATATATTTGCTTTAGACAAATCAACACCACAGAACATTCAAGCTAATTTTTACGAGGGTGGGGGGGGGGGGGGGTTGTGAAATCTAGATAATTGCTAATTAGCAGCACACTATTTGGAGTGAGTTTAGGTGGGGGGGGGTTGTGAAATCTAGATAATTGCTAATTAGCAGCACACTATTTGGAGTGAGTTTAGGTGGGGGGGGGGTTGGGAAATCCTAGATAATTGCTAATTAGCAGCACACTATTTGGAGTGAGTTTAGGTGGGGGGGGTTGGGAAATCTAGATAATTGCTAATTAGCAGCACACTATTTGGAGTGAGTTTAGGTGGGGGGGGGGTTGGGAAATCTAGATAATTGCTAATTAGCAGCACACTATTTGGAGTGAGTTTAGGTGGGGGGGGGGGGGGTTGGGAAATCTAGATAATTGCTAATTAGCAGCACACTATTTGGAGTGAGTTTAGGTGGGGGGGGGGGGTTGGGAAATCTAGCTAATTGCTAATTATAAGCACACTAAATACACTCAAACAAAATACATTCAAAATGAGTAGACTAGGTGGATATGTTCCCATCACTTCATGCTGGGGAGGTTATTGAAGGAAAATATACATGCATGACAAAAAATAACAGGAAAAAAATCCAGCATGTGTGAGGATAAAAAGGGGACATTCACACTATATTGCAATGATGGTAAGTAGTGTTTGAAGCAAGAAATACATTACATTATCAAAGATTACATAAAAGAACATGTGATGCTAATAAAAGAAAAATATCTTACCTTAATATAGTCCTTCTGCAGGACCTGGATGATGGCAGAACAGGTCTCTGGGATAATGATCCCCAGAGCCTGGGGGGAGATGCCTGTCGAGAACTTAAGGTCCTGCAGGCTTCTCCCTGTGACCAAATACCGCAAGGTAGCGACCAGCCTCTGCTCCGGAGTGATGGCTTGCCTCATGCAGGTATCCTGCCTGCTGATATAGGGGGTCAGCAAAGCCAACAAACGGTCAAAAACGGGGTCCGTCATCCGGAGAAAGTTCCTGAAATCCTCAGGATTATTCTCACGGATCTCACGGAGCAAAGGCATGTGACAGAACTGGTCACGCTGAAGCAACCAATTCTTGGTTCATGAACTCCTCCTCGCCCTGTTCATGGACTGGTCTTGGGCTGAAGAATAAACTACAGCACCAAGCACATACAATGCACGAGCTCGACGACGAGTACGTACAGGTAACATGGTTTCAAAACGGTCGGCTGGTCAGAACGCACTAAACAGAACGCACTGAAGAACAGCAAGGCCTGTGAAGAGCGACCTGAAAATCAGGAACGAGCGGCCAATAAAACAAAGATTTCTCAATGCCAACTGACCAAACGCACTGAAAAGCAGATACAAACCTCACAAGCACAGACTGAACAACAGTTAAAACGAACTGAAAAATACGAGTCTCACAAGCGCGAATCGTCTCTCACCAAACTTCTACTAACACGAGATAAACACGAGATTAGCAGAAGGAGCCCAAAGGGTGTCGTACGGGCTATTGAACTTCCGTTTTATAGTCTCGTCGGACTTGGTGTACGTCACCGCGTACTAGGCTGTCGTACTTTTGTGTGGTCGTGTGTAGGCAAGTCCGTTCGTAAGAAAGTCTGCCGCAAGTCCGCCGAAGGTACGTCGGAAGTATGTCGGACAGGCTGTCGGACTTTTGTAGACGAAAAGTCCGACCGTGTGTACGCGGCATAACAGTTTTTTTGGTAGCGTTTTGGTGAACTGGCAAGCACCAGCCCCAGGCAGCATCAGGTTAGCGCAAGTACCGCTAACACCCACGTAGGCACCGTACACCTCCCTTAGTGATATAGTATCTGAACGGATCAATATCTGATCTGGTCACATCTATACTAGCGTCCCCAGCAGTTTAGGGTTCCCAAAAATGCAGAGTTAGCGGGATCAGCCCAGATACCTGCTAGCACCTGCGTTTTGCCCCTCCGCCCAGCTCAGCCTAGCCCAGCCCACCCAAGTGCAGTATCGATCGATCACTGTCACTTACAAAACACTAAACGTTTTGGGGAACTGCCAAGCACCAGCGGCCTAGTACACCCCGGTCATAGTCAAACCAGCACTGCAGTAACACTTGGTGATGTGGCGAGTCCCATAAGTGCAGTTCAAGCTGGTGAGGTGGCAAGCACAAGTAGTGTCCCGCTGCCACCAAGAAGACAAACACAGGCCCGTCGTGCCCATAATGCCCTTCCTGCTGCATTCTTCAATCCTAATTGGGAACCCACCACTTCTGCAGCGCCCGTACTTCCCCCATTCACATCCCCAACCAAATGCAGTTGGCTGCATGAGAGGCATTTTAATGTCCTCCCGAGTACCCCTACCCAAGGAACCCCCCCAAAAAAGATGTCGTGTCTGCAGCAAGCGCGGATATAGGCGTGACACCTGCTATTATTGTCCCTCCTGTCCTGACAATCCTGGTCTTTGCATTGGTGAATGTTTTGAACGCTACCATGCACTAGTTGAGTATTAGCGTAGGGTACAGCATTGCACAGACTAGGCACACTTTCACAGGGTCTCTCAAGATGCCATCGCATTTTGAGAGACCCGAACCTGGAACCGGTTACAGTTATAAAAGTTAGTTACAAAAAAAGTGTAAAAAAAAAAAATATATATATATATCTATAAAATAAAAAAAAATAGTTGTTGTTTTATTGTTCTCTCTCTCTCTATTCTCTCTCTATTGTTCTGCTCTTTTTTACTGTATTCTATTCTGCAATGTTTTATTGTTATTATGTTTCATCATGTTTGCTTTTCAGGTATGCAATGTGTTTTATTGTTAACCATTTTTTTGTCTTCAGATACGCCATTCACGACTTTGAGTGGTTATACCAGAATGATGCCTGCAGGTTTAGGTATCATCTTGGTATCATTCTTTTCAGCCAGCGGTCGGCTTTCATGTAAAAGCAATCCTAGCAGCTAATTAGCCTCTAGACTGCTTTTACAAGCAGTGGGAGGGAATGCCCCCCCCCACCATCTTCCGTGTTTTTCTCTGGCTCTCCTGTCTCAACAGGGAACCTGAGAATGCAGCCGGTGATTCAGCCAGCTGACCATAGAGCTGATCAGAGACCAGAGTGGCTCCAAACATCTCTATGGCTTAAGAAACCGGAAGCTACGAGCATTTCATGACTTAGATTTCGCCGGATGTAAACAGCGCCATTGGGAAACTGGGAAAGCATTTTATCACACCGATCTTGGTGTGGTCAGATGCTTTGAGGGCAGAGGAGAGATCTAGGGTCTAATAGACCCCAATTTCAAAATGTGTTTTAGTGCATTAAAATTTTAAAAAGTGTGTTTTTTTCCCCAAAAAATGCGTTTGAAAAATCGCTGCGTAAATACTGTGTGAAAAAAAAAAATGAAACACCCACCATTTTAATCTGTAGGGCATTTGCTTTAAAAAAATATATAATGTTTGGGGGGTTCAAAATAATTTTCTTGCAAAAAAAAAAATATTTTTTTCATGTAAACAAAAAGTGTCAGAAAGGGCTTTGTCTTCAAGTGGTTAGAAGAGTGGGTGATGTGTGACATAAGCTTCTAAATGTTGTGCATAAAATGCCAGGACAGTTCAACCCCCCCCCCAAATGACCCCATTTTGGAAAGTAGACACCCCAAGCTATTTGCTGAGAGGCATGTCGAGTCCATGGAATATTTTATATTGTGACACAAGTTGCGGGAAAGAGACAAATTTTTTTTGCACAAAGTTGTCACTAAATGATATATTGCTCAAACATGCCATGGGAATATGTGAAATTACACCCCAAAATACATTCTGTTGCTTCTCCTGAGTATGGGGATACCACATATGTGAGACTTTTTGAGAGCCTAGCCGCGTACGGGACCCCGAAAACCAAGCACTGCCTCCAGGCTTTCTAAGGGCGTAAATTTTTGATTTCACTCTTCACTGCCTATCACAGTTTCGGAAGCCATGGAATGCCCAGGTGCCCCCCCCCCCCCCCAAATGACCCCATTTTGGAAAGTAGACACCCCAAGCTATTTGCTGAGAGGTATAGTGAGTATTTTGCAGACCTCACTCTTTGTCACAAAGTTTTGAAAATTGAAAAAAGAAAAAAAAATTTATTTTTCTTGTCTTTCTTCATTTTCAAAAACAAATGAGAGCTGCAAAATACTCACCATGCCTCTTAGCAAATAGCTTGGGGTGTCTACTTTCCAAAATGGGGTCATTTGGGGGGGGGGGGGTTGTGCCACCTGGGCATTCCATGGCTTCCGAAACTGTGATAGGCAGTGAAGAGTGAAATCAAAAATTTACACCCTTAGAAATCCTGAAGGCGGTGATTGGTTTTCGGGGTCCCGTACGCGGCTAGGCTCCCAAAAAGTCCCACACATGTGGTATCCCCATACTCAGGAGAAGCAGCTAAATGTATTTTGGGGTGCAATTCCACATATGCCCATGGCCTGTGTGAGCAATATATCATTTAGTGACAACTTTGTGCAAAAAAAATTTGTCTCTTTCCCCCAACTTGTGTCACAATATAAAATATTCCATGGACTCAACATGCCTCTCAGCAAATAGCTTGGGGTGTCTACTTTCCAAAATGGGGTCATTTGGGGGGGTTTTGAAAATGTATCCTAGTTTGTAGACGCTATAACTTTTGCGCAAACCAATAAATATACGCTTATTGACATTTTTTTTACCAAAGACATGTGGCTGAATACATTTTGGCCTAAATGTATGACTAAAATTGAGTTTATTTGATTTTTTGTATAACAAAAAGTAGAAAATATCATTTTTTTTTCAAAATTTTCGGTCTTTTTCCGTTTACAGCGCAAAAAATAAAAGCCGCAGAGGTGATCAAATACCATCAAAAGAAAGCTCTATTTGTGGGAAGAAAAGGACGCAAATTTCGTTTGGGTACAGCATTGCATGACCACGCAATTAGCAGTTAAAGCGACGCAGTGCCAAATTGTAAAAAGTGCTCTGGTCAGGAAGGGGGTAAATCCTTCCGGGGCTGAAGTGGTTAAAATTGTGCACGCCAAACTTCAGTACTTAAAAATCTCCATAGGCGATGCTTACATTTTTTTTACAAATTAAATGTTTAGAGTTACAGAGGAGGTCTAGTGCTTGAATGTTTGCTCTCGCTCTAACGATCATGGCGTATGTAACCTGTGTGCATCTGGCTCTGATACTAGCCAGTGCCTCACCAGCCACTGACCTCACCACACGTCCCTGGTGTGGACAGTGTCAGTAGGGCAGTGGATGGTGTGTGGAGAGTGTCAGTAGAGCAGTGGACGGTGTGTGTCAGTAGGGCACTGGACAGTGTCAGTAGGGCAGTGGGTGTTGTCAGTAGATCAGTGGAAGGGGTCAGTAGGGGAGTGTAATGCTTCAGGCAGTGAACTATGTTGGATTGTGTGGATCACAGCTTCGGAAGTCTATGAATACTATATTCTTAACAGTTAACTTTAACCTTAAGAGCCCTTTCACACTGGGGCGGTTTGCAGGCGTTATTGCGCTAAAAATACCGCCTGCAAACCGACCCAAAACAGCCTCTACTGTTTGTTCAGTGTGAAAGCCCGAGGGCTTTCACACTGAAGCGGTGCGCTGGCAGGAGAAGAAAAAAACTCCTGCAAGCCGCATCTTTGGAGCGGTGAAGGAGCGGTGTATTCACCGCTCCTAAACCGCTCCTGCCCATTGAAATCAATGGGGCAGCGCGGCAATACCGCGGCAATACCGCGGCTATAGCCATGCTATGCGAGCGGTTTTAACCCTTTTTCGCCCGCCAGCGGGGGTTAAAACCGCACCGCTAGCGGCCGAATACCGCCGCAAAAATGACGGTAAAACAGCACTAAAAATAGCGCTGTTTTATCGCCGACGCCCCCACCGCCCCAGTGTGAAAGGGGCCTAACAGCTATCAGGTGAGAAGACTCAGGTAAGTTTGGAAATACAATTGGTTTTATTTAAAGTGGTAATACACAGTCACGACGGGGAGCTTCAGAGGCAACTCAAGCTTAGTAGCACTACACAGGAATAAAGTTTATAAGAAACGTAAAGATACTTGCAGTGAGTGGATTCCTGGAGATGGGGTCACCCAGTGGCTTCTTGGGAGATGTACTGGTCTCCTATGTGGAAAGGAACAGGTAAGGTTTTCTTCGGGCAAAGTAAGTAGACTGTGGGTAGGGCAGAGGAGAGTCTCTGACTACTTGAGGGGAAGGGGCTCTGTCCGGCCCAACAAGTGGAAGTTGGAGGGGCTCTGTCTGGCCCAAAAGTGAGGTGGAAGACGGGGCTCTATCTGGCCCAAAAGTGAGATGATAGTTGGGGCTCTGACCGGCCCAAAAGAGAGATGGTAGTCAGGGCTCTGTCTGGCCCAAAAGAGAGATGATAGTCGGGGCTCTGACCGGCCCAAAAGAGAGATGATAGTCGGGGCTCTGACCGGCCCAAAGAAGAGAGATGACAGCAGTCTTCTGTTGGAGATCTTTACTTGGCATCAGGTTCTTAGCACGAACATCAAGCAAATGGCGTTGGCTGTTAAAGTAGGGACAAGAGGAGGAGCCTGGCGATGTCGTTTTGACATCATCACTCTGCGACGGAGTTTGTGGAGATATCAGGGAGATGTGGAAGGTTGGATGAATACGTAGGGATGACGGTAGGTTTAGCCTCACTGCTGCCTGGTTAATCACTGAGTGGATGGGAAAAGGACCAATGAATAATCCACTAAATTTGCGTGAAGGCATCTGCAGGTTAAGGTGTTTGGTGGATAGCCATACTAAATCTCCGATCTTGTATGAGGGTGGAGTTCTCCTGTGAAGATCGTAGTAGGCCTTTTGTCTGCTTTGGGCTCTAGTGATGTTATCACGTAGGTGAGGAATCAGGTTCTTTAAGGTGTTGATAAAATCTTCAGCCGCAGGGTTGTTGGTAGGTATCTGCTGAGGGATGAAGGAGGGATGGAAACCGTAGTTAGCATAAAAAAGTGAACAGCCTGTGGTAGTACTGGTATTGTTGTATGCAAACTCTGCTAGGGGAAGTAACTCATGCCAATCGTTTTGTAGGTACAGTACCTGACCATGAGATTGTGTTTCCAGCACGATCCCATCGCGCTGGTTCTCGGCGATAGGGTGCTGTGCATCTCGCGCTGGCTCGCTCATCGGGAAAGGAAAAATGTGTTTTTTCCTTTCCCGATGAGCGACACGCATTGCTGACAGCTGTCTGGTATGAATCATGAGGGGGAACGCCGCCCAGTTTTTAAATAAAAAAACGGCATGGGTTCCCCTCCAGGAGCATACCAGGCCCCTAGGTCTGGTATGGATTTTAAGGGGAACCCCCTACGCCGAAAAATCGTCGTGGGGGTCCCCCCAAAATCCATACCAGACCCTTATCCGAGCACGCAGCCCGGCCTGTCAGGAAATGGGGTGGGGACGAGCGAGCGCCCCCCCTCCTGAACCGTACCAGGCCGCATGCCCTCAACATGGGGGGGGTGCTTTGGGGGAGCCCTGCGGCCCCCCCACCCTTAAGCACCTTGTCCCCATGTTGATGAGGACAAGGGCCTCTTCCCGACAACCCTGGCCGTTGGTTGTCGGGGTCCGCGGGCGCGGAGCTTATCGAAATCCCGGAGCCCCCTTTAATAAGGGGGCCCCCAGATCCCGGCCCCCCACCCTATGTGAATGAGTATGGAGTACATCGTACCCCTACCCATTCACCTAGGGAAAAAAAGTGTCAAAAAATAAAACACACTACACAGGTTTTTAAAGTAATTTATTAAGCAGCTCCGGGGGTCTTCTTTCGACTTCTCCGCTCTCTCCGGCCTCTTCTCCCGGTGTCCGGCTCTTCTCCCGGTGTTCGGCCTATTCTCCCGGTGTTCAGCCTCTTCTCCCGGTTGTCCAGTTCTTCTCCCGGTGTTCGGCCTCTTCTCCCGGTGTCCGGTTCTTCTCCCGGTGTTCAGCCTCTTCTCCGGGTGTTCGGCCTCTTTTCCCGGTGTCCGGTTCTTCTGCCAGGCTCCTCCGCTATCTTCTGCCGCTCTTTTGCTAGCGGTGGCCCGGTCTTCTGCGCCGTCTTGTCCCCTCTTCTCTTCTTCCGATGTTGACACAACGCTCTCTCACACTGTAATGCTGTGTGCGAGCTGCGCAATGACTTATATAGGCGGTGACCCCACCCCCTTATGACATCACAGTCCCAGCATACGCTGGGACTGTGGCATCATAAGGGGCGGGGTCACTGGGTGACATCACCCGGTGACCACGCCCCATGCCTATATAAATGGTTGCGCAGCTCGCACAAAGCATTACAGTGAGGGAGAGCGTCGTGTCAACATCGGCAGAAGAGAAGAGAGGAGAAGACGGCGCAGAAGACCGGGCCACCGCTAGCAAAAGAGCTGCAGAAGATAGTGGAGGAGCCCGGCAGAAGAACTGGACACCGGGAGAAGAGGCCGAACACCGGGAGAAGAACCAGACACCGGGAGAAGAGGCCGAAAACTGGGAGAAGAACCGGACACCGGGAGAAGAGGCCGGAGAGAGCGGAGAAGTTGGAAGAAGACCCCCGAAGTTGGAAGAAGACCCCTGGAGCTGCTTAATAAATTACTTTAAAAACCTGTGTAGTGTGTTTTGTTTATTGACACTTTTTTTCCCTAGGTGAATGGGTAGGGGTAAGATGTACCCCATACTCATTCACATAGGGTGGGGGGCCGGGATCTGGGAGCCCCCTTATTAAAGGGGGCTCCCGGATTCCGATAAGCTCCGCGCCCGCAGACCCCGACAACCAACGGCCAGGGTTGTCGGGAAGAGGCTCGCTCGTCCCCACCCCCTTTCCTGACCGGCCGGGCTGCGTGCTCGGATAAGGGTCTGGTATGGATTTTGGGAAGACCCCCATGCCGATTTTTCGGCGTAGGGGGTTCCCCTTAAAATCCATACCAGACCGAGGGACCTGGTATGCTCCTGGAGGGGAACCCATGCCGCTTTTTTATTTAAAATTTGGCGTTCCCCCTCATGATTCATACCAGACAGCTGTCAGCAATGCATGTCGCTCATCGGGAAAGGGAATTTTTTTTTCCTTTCCCGATGAGCGAGCCAGCTCTGCACTGGCTCCTGCGATGGGGCTCACAGGTGTCAAATCTCACTGATAACAAAGGTGAGATTGACACAATATCATGGTCACCTACTGTAAGTGCAGTAGCAATGGATATATTGTTCTGGACAGCGATTTACCCTTTCGGTTTGTCCATTCATTTGAGGATGGTAGGCAGTTGATAATCGATGGTCAATCTGGAGTTTTAGACAGAGAGCTTTCCAGAATCTGGAGATGAATTGTGATCCTCGATCTGACACAATTCTGGAAGAGATTCCGTGGAGTTTGAAAACATGTGTCAAGATCTCGGCCGTCTCTTTGGAGTTTGGTAGTTTCGTAAGAGGCATGAAGTGAGCCATTTTGGTAAGGTAGTCGACTGCAACTAGGATTGTGTTGTAACCACCTGAGCGGGGTAACTCAACGATTTTTGGATCCCGGTCAGTAGGTGATGACAATGTGGAATCTACTGAAGAAAAGAGCCCAGCGTATCTGTCTGGAGGAGAGTGTTCTGTTGCGCTGAATGTATTGGAGGTTTTGATGGTCAGAGTACACTATGAAGGGTAGTGAGGTACCCTCGAGTAGGTGTCTCCAAGTCTCCACAGCAGATTTCACTGCTAGCAACTCCTTTTCTCCTATTGGGTAATTGATCTCAGCGGGAGTAAGGGATCGGGAATGGTAGGCCACAGGGTGAAGCGGTCCATGAATGGACGATCTTTGGGATAGGATAGCCCCTAGGGCCAGATGGGAGGAATCTACCTCCAGGATGTATTGTAGGTTAGGGTCTGGTAAGCGTAGGATGGGTGCAGTGGTGAACCGACATTTCAGGGTATCGAAGGCCTCCTGAGTTAGTGTATTCCATGCATAGTTGGTGTGAATACTGGTTAGTTGGGTTAATGGTTTTACAACTAAGGAAAATTTTTTAATGAATTTACGATAAAAATTTGCGAATCCTAGGAATCTTTGAAGTGCTTTCCTATTCAGGGGTCTGGGCCATTTTTGGATACATTCGACTTTACCAGGATCCATCTGTATGTCTTTCTCGGAAATGATGTAACCCAAGAATGTGACAGTGTTGGACTCGAAAATGCACTTCTCTAATTTGACATATAAATTATGTGTGCGCAGCCTAGAGAGAACCCATCTGACATGCTTGCGATGGTCTGCGATGTTGTCAGGGTATATAAGTACGTCGTCTAGATATACTACTAGACAAACATCGAGAAGGTCCCTGAAAATGTTGTTCACGAGGAACTGAAAAGTGGCGGGTGTGTTGCACAGGCCAAAGGGCATAACCAGGTACTCATAAAGACCGTAACGGGTGCGGAAAGCGGTCTTCCATTCATCACCCTGACGGATTCTGACCAGATTATACGCGCCCTTCAAATTAAGTTTGGTAAACAACTTCGCCGTTTGCAGACGTTCCAATAATTCTGGGATGAGAGGAAGCGGGTATCTATTTTTCACAGTGATCTTGTTCAGTTCTCTATAATCAATGATGGGACGTAGGCTTTGATCCTTGTTCCGGATAAAAAACATGCCTGCTGCTGCGGGTGAGGTGGACGGTCTTATGAAACCTTTCTTCAAATTTTCTTCTATATATTCTTTTAGATGGGCCAATTCAGGCTGTGATAATGAATATATATGTCCAAAAGGAATTTTGCTGCCTGGGAGTAACTATATAGGACAATCATATGGTCTATGTGGGGGTAGAAGCTCTGCATTCTTTTTGCTGAAGACATCAGCGAAATCTTGGTATGCCCTAGGTACCAGGTTGACTTCCGCTGGGGGCAGTGATTCCACCTGAGATAAAGAAGTCTCTTTGTAACATGTCTCCTGGCAATATTGAGCGGTAAGGAGCACACTGCTGTCTTCCCAATGTAGAGTGGGTTTGTGTGTATGCAGCCAGGGAAGTCCTAGGATGAGAGGGAAATGGGGAGACAATATCACATCTAGGCAGATGTATTCTATATGTGTATTTTCTGTCACCATAAGCAGAGGTTGTGATTGTGTAGTGATGGGACCTGAGGTTAAAGTAGTTCCGTCAATAAGTCTAAGAGAGACAGGTTTTCATTTAGTGGCTATAGGAATTTTATTGGTTTTAACAATATGTGAATCTATGAAGTTTCAACACGCTCCAGTGTCAATCATAGCCTCGAGAGTAATTCGGGTTTGGTCCCACTGCAGAGAGACAAGAATTTTGTAATAGTTAGAGTCTGGTAAGTAGGGGTTTATTAGCTTGCATAGGTAAGCTGACTTACCCGATCTTTTCTTCCTGAGTAGGGGGCAGTCTTCAGCGATGTGATGTGGCGTGCCACAATACATACAGAGCTGAAGGGACCTTCTCCTAGACCTCTCAGCTGGGGAAAGTGGTCCCCTAATTGCACCAATCTCCATGGGATCCACAGACTCCGTGGTATGGCCGGAGGGAACCGAATAGGAGACCCCTGAGATTCTCTCAGCTTTCCGCATTCTTCTGTCAATGGATATGCTGAGGAGAATAAGAGCATCCAATGTAGGGGGTATTGTAGTGTGGGCTAACTCATCCTTCAGGGTTTCTGATAAGCCTAGCCGGAACTGATTTTTTAGGGTGATCCGGTTCCACTCAGACTGAGTGGCCCACCATTTAAATTTGGCGATGTAATCTTCGACAGGGTTTTTTCCCTGTCGCAGAGCACGTAAGGCAGACTCAGCGGAGATCTGCTTGCTGGGGTCATCATATAATAGATCCATGGCGGCCCTGAAGTCGCTAAATGAGTTTAGGATTGGATCTTCTTTCTCTATGAAAGCATTTGCCCAGGCTCGGGGTTCCCCTCTAAGGTAGGAAATGCTGTGCAAACTTTTGTTCTGTCGGTGGCATAAGTTTGTGGTTTCATGTCAAACAACAGTTTACAAGTGTTAATGTATTCTGTGTAGTTTCTCCTATCCCCCGAGAAGATGTCTGGTGGGCTTATTTTCGGTTCCGGGGTGTGTAACCCGAATAGGGAAGTTATCAGTGACATATGATTTGACAGTCTGGTTCTCAGTTGAAAGGTTTGAGACCATCTGTGAAAGAGCATCAAGTCTCTGATTGAATGCCCCCAGGTGTGTAACTACCTCCGATGGATCCATTTTCTTCCTATTGGTAGGAGGTTTGTGCTATCTGTAATGCTTCAGGCAGTGATCTATGTTGGATTGTGTGGATCACAGCTTGTTGTCGGAAAATCCTATCGTGTGTACATAGCATTAGTGTGAACACAGTGGAAATATGGCATCTTTTTCTTATTTAGGTTTGGAAAGGGTTAAACCGTTCTTTCACGGTGGGATATTCACTGTAAACTGCTGTTACGTGAGGTTTAGTGGATATTTAATCTTAAAACAAGAGTGCCCGAGGGAATTAATCACTGCTACGATGCAGATCTGTTTAAGTAGTTCTTATCCAGTCGATCTTTATTTGTGTATATCACATTATATATGTATTTTTTGAACATCTTTTTATATATATATGGGTATACTCTTCTCCTTTATTACATATGTATTGGGATAAGACTATTTTGTTCTACTAGGTGTTCTACATAGGTAATACTTCCTATCCTCCTTCTGCCAGCATTACACCTGCTGACACTTTGTGATTGATTATTGATTGTTTCATTCAATATGTTACTGACTGAAGAAGGGGCAGAACCTATTTTGATATTTTTGTTTATATATATATATAAATATATATATATATATTCATTTTTATCTTACAAGAATGCTGTGAACAAGGCTTATTGCCAAAACGCATCTGCCGCCATCTGTATACTGACAGCCTACTGACTGGAATGGTACCAGCTGATTGGAGAAAAACCAATGTAGCACCAATATTTAAATAGAGCCAAAATACATCCCTGGGAATTACAGACCAGTTAGCCTAACATCAATAGTATGCAAGCTCTTGGAGGGGATGATAAGGGACTATATACAAGATTTTAGTAATGAAAACTGTATTATTAGCAGTAATCAGCATGGATTCATGAGGGAATTGTTCTTGTCAAACCAATCTATTAACCTTCTATGAGGAGGTGAGCTGCCATCTAGATAAAGGAAGGCCTGTAGACGTGGTGTATCTGGATTTTGCAAAAGCATTTGACACAGTTCCCCATAAACGTTTACTGTACAAAGTAAGGTCCGTTGGCATGGACCATAGGGTGAGTACATGGATTGAAAACTGGCTAGTTTTCAGGGTGGGTGAGTTCAGAGGGTGGTGATAAATGGGGAATACTCTGAATGGTCAGGGGTGGAAAGTGGGGTCCAACAGGGTTCTGTGCTGGGACCAATCCTGTTTAATTTGTTCATAAACCACCTGGAGGATAGGGTAAACAGCTCAATCTCTGTATTTGTGGACGACACTAAGCTAAGCAGGGCAATAACTTCTCTGCAGGATGTGGAAACCTTGCAGGAAGATCTGAACAAATGAATGGGGTGGGCAACTACATGGCAAATGAGGTTTAATGTATAAAATGTAAAATAATGCATTTGGGTGGCAAAAATATGAATGCAATCTACTCACTAGGGGGTGAACCTCTGGGGGAATCTAGGATGAAAAAGGACCTGGGGGTCCTAGTAGATGATCGGCTCAGCAATAGCATGCACTGCCGAGCAGCTGCTAACAAAGCAAACAGAATATTTGCATGCATTAAAAAGTGGATTAACTCCAGGGATAAAGCGATAATTCTCCCACTCTACAAGACTTTGGTCCAGCCTCACCTGGAGTATGCTGTCCAGTTCTGGGCACCAGTCCTCAGGAAGGATGTACTGGAAATGGAGCAAGTATAAAGAAGGGCAATAAAGCTAATAAAGCGCCTGGAGGATATTAGTTATGAAGAAAGGTTGCGAGCACTGAACTTATTCTCTCTGGTGTAGAGACTCTTGAGAGGGGATACGATTTCAATTTACAAATACCATACTGGTGACCCCACAATAGGGATAAAACTTTTTCGGAAAAGGGAGTTTAATAAGACACGTGGCCACTCATTAAAATTAGAAGAAAAGAGGTTTAACCTTAAACTCGTAGAGGGTTCTTTACTGTAAGAGCGGCAAGGATGTGGAATTCCCTTCCACAGGCGGTAGTTTCAGCGGGGAGCATCAAAGTTTCAAAAAAACTATTAGATAAGCACCTAAACGACCACAACATTAGGGATTTACAATGTAATGCTGACATATAATCACACACATAAGTTGGACTTGATGGACTTTTTTCAACCTCACCCACTATGTAACTATGTAACTATGTATACTCACTGTTATGGCTTAATAAATACTTGAGGATTATGGAGTTGCCAGCTGTCTCTTTTCTATGAGGGCAGAGGTTGTCATCAGTAGTGCAGTGAATTGTGTCAGTCATTAGAGCAGTGGATGGTGTCGGTAGGGCAGAGGACAGTGTCAGTAGGGCAGTTAACAGTGTCAGTAGTTTTTTATTTTTATTTATTTATAATTTTGCCCCAGTTCACAAATAGGATATTGGGGAACTGGAGAAAGTGCAGTGAAAGGCAACCAAACTAATGGAATAGCTTGGTTATGAGGAAAGATTAGCTGAACTGAATTTATTATTATTATTATTATTATTATTATTATTTAGTTCTGGTCAGCTCAGTAGAATGTTTTAAAAAAGGGCTGGATTCATTCTTAAATACACAAAATATAACTCACTATTAACATTTACAGGTAAAAACATTACTGGATTGTTGATCCAGGGAATTTTCGATTGTCTTCTGGGGGGTCAGAAAGGTGTTTATTTTTCTCCTGCTGGGGTGAATTGGACCATTCTTTATATAAGAATTTTTTACCTTTCTCTGGATCAACTATAGGTATAGGACTCAATACTGTATATGGAGGGTTTTCTATTTATTTATTCTGTTTATTTTTTCTTTTGATTGAACTAGATCAGTGATGGCGAACCTTGGCACCCCAGATGTTTTGGAACTGCATTTCCCATGATGCCCATGCACTCTGCAGTGTAGTTTAGCATCATGGGAAATGTAGTTCCAAAACATCTGGGGTGCCAAGGTTCACCATTACTAAACTAGATGGACTTGTTTTCAACCTATGTAACTAGACTACAAACCTGAGCTTCACTCTCTGTGTCCCCTCCTTGGATTCTCATATCAAACCTTCCTGTGTTATTCAACCAATTTGCAGTACTGCATTAAGCCCTCCCAGATCTTCTGGATAATAATGTCATTGCCCCAGTTTCGGTAGCCAAAAAGATTCAAGATTTTCCATTTTACTTGTTCACTGTTCATATATACAAAGTAGACATCCCTCCATCTTAGATCTCACGTTCTGTATATCTTAATCTGAATTTGGAAATTCCTCATGGCATTCACCATATCTGTCATTGCCATGGTTATCTGACTTTTTTGTGAACATCGTGGACGCATACCTGTGTGTCCACATCTTCCCAACACTTCTAGTTTTCCTTGGGGTCCCTACATTATTACTTTGTGGACCTGACTTTGTAACTCTCGCCAGCACCTCAGTTTTTTTACCATAGTGTTGATCTGACTGCACTCTTGTAGCAACCCACTTTGTGGGACTCTTAGATGACCTCCTGTTTATGTTAGTGCAGGCTTCTGTAGCAGAATCTCTAACCTCTTCCAGTCTAATGAGAACCTTTGAAGCCACGGACCGCTGACATCCTTCAAATTGTAGTGGGTTGTGAGGCATAGTGGGTGCAAAGGTGGTAAAAGTAATTGGGCGCCAGACACTTCTTGGATGCAAAAGAGGTTTTATTTCTTTTAAAAGTCCTTTTATATTTTGCAAAGGAAGGAGGGTTGGGGCCAGGACACCCTTAAGTAGTTGCAATTTCAATAGGCAGACTCTAAGGCTTCAATAGGAGGACAGCCATACAGGGAAAGGCCCCAGCAAGGTGCTACTTCTGCATGTGCAGGTTGGCTGTCCCCTATGGCTACAGTACTTAACAGTTCTTAATTCAAACGTAACAGTGCTCTCAGCTTTACTACGACTTTACTTGTAGTTCTTCAGCCCCTTGAGCTCCTGGTCTTTCACTGGACCCTCTGATTCACCAACTCTGAATCCCGTGAGCTCCCCAAGGCTTTTGCGGTGGTATCTCCCTCAAGTGTCACCTGCGCTTCCCTCTGAGTCCCTAGCTTGGCACTTCAGGTACCTTCAAGATTCACCCCTGCTGACCGGCTCGGTCCCTATCTTGACACACAAGGCTGCTCTGCAAGCATCACCTCTGCTAGTTGGGTCCCTGGCGCCTGAAGTTTCCACCGTGCCCGTTCAGTGAGAATACTGCTCCGGTACTTGCTTCAGTTGGTCCCTTAGTGGCGACAGCTTCCCCTCTACCTCCGACCACGACAGGTTCCCTGGCCGGCAGAACCGTCACTCTTGGTTGGACTGCAAGCCACAGTCCGAACCCTGAGCTGCCCTCTTACTTCTGGATAGGCCCTAACAGCCTGGCAGCCAGATGCCCCCAGGATAGGCCCAACACACATCCACCCAGATGGCAGTCTGGGTGGCACAGAACATAGATCACCGGACTCCACCCAAATATATAGGCTCTCCCAGCAGGCGAAGGGATTCAAGAAAACCCCTGCCCATTGACTGAGATACCCCATATACCCATAATCTGACCTTGAGTTGTCCTTCTCATATCTATTACCACCAAGTGCCTGGCCACCTAGTGGTAGAAGAGAAAAGTACAACAAGGCCAAACTTAGGGAGAAATAAATGGATCTCTAACAATTTAACTATGGTAGCTGTTGGACAGCATGACCTTGAATGTCCAGAAGTTACAGAGGTTCAGGTGTATCCTGAACCTTAAGAATTTGGCACTCAAACTGACTCATCTTTATCTGGGTTTAGTCCTGAACATGGCTCAGGCCAGAGTGTCTCTTCCACAGAATAAAGTTCAGACTTTCTGCTCTGAGATTTGGGAATTCCCTGGTTCCAGAGCTGGCTTTCTAAGGCACCAAGTCAGAGATAGCCTGGTCCCCAGTGTCATACAAATTTATTGTTGGTCTTTCACATCCTGATTTAGAAATTTGTACAGCGAGTCTTTCATGTAGCTACCACTGTTTGTTCCCCTGTGATTCCGTGGGCTTCATCAATCTCTGCACGTTACCCATTACCTACTTAAAATAGAGGAGGGGCTAACATTCCATATGATAAACTTAACAAATCATAAAGGTGTGTGGGGAGATTTTTTCAGGAGCACCAAAGATGAACAAGTATCATTATACTCCAAGTATACATAAAACATCAAATTTTATTGTACAGCATGACATATGCATAAAGATAAAAACTTAAAGTGGTTGTTAAGCCAATGCTATAAAAAGCTCCTATCCCCTCTGTATTATAACAATACATTCTCCTGTGTCTGTGTTATATCATAAATATGCTTATTTGTACTGATAACACACTGTCTTCCTGTGATCAGTTGCTTCCTCTCTCCTGTACTCTGCCTAGCTGATGTCAGTCAGGAAGGAGAAGGGAGAGGAGAGACAGAGAGCCGAGGAGTCACATGATCGCAGGAAGACAGTGTGTTATCAGTACAGATAAGCATATTTATGATATGACACGGACACAGGGAAACTTCTTGTTCTAATACAGAGGGGATGGGGCTTTTAATGTTAACTATGAGAGTAGCAGGAGCGGGGGTGGGGGGCAGGCGCTGACATGGGCAGACACTCAAAGAGGGGAGGGGGAGAACACGGGAGACTGAGAGCAGGGCTGCGTATGACGGAAGCACGTACTGACTCCGCTGTCAGAGCTCAGCAGCCCTGATAGATCGGAGTCAGTGCAGAGAGGGGGGATGAAAACTGGCATGATCAGCCAGCAATTTCAGGTGTTACAGGGGGCCAAACGACACAGTACAAGCACTGTGCTGTGTTCTTTAGAGAAACAGGTTCCTTTTTTTTGGGATTAACAAACGTTTTAAGGCTGACAAAAAGAATGTTTGTTCCTTAGAAAAATAGATACGGTATCTCACAAAAGTGAGTACATCCCTCACATTTTTGTAAAGATTTTATTATATCTTTTCATGTGACAATACTGAAGAAATTACACTTTGCTACAATGTAAAGTATTGAGTGTACAGCTTGTATAACATTTGTGGCCACCAATATTTTCCAGCACTGCCTTGACCATCTTGGGCATGAAGTTCACCAGAGCTTCACAGGTTGCCACTGGAGTCCTCTTCCCCTCCTCCATGACGACATCACGGAGCTGGTGGATATTAGAGACCTTGCGCTCCTCCACCTTCCGTTTGAGGATGCCCCACAGATGCTCAATAGGATTTAGGTCTGGAGACATGCTTGGCCAGTCCATCACCTTTACCCTCAGCTTCTTTAGCAAGGGAGTTTTCGTCTTGGAGGTGTGTTTGGGGTCGTTATCATGTTGGAATACTGCCCTGTGGCCCAGTCTCCGAAGGGAGGGGATCATGCTCTGCTTCAGTATGTCACAGTACATGTTGGCATTCATGGTTCCCTCAATGAACTGTAGCTCCCCAGTGTTGGCAGCACTTATGCAGCCCCAGACCATGACACTCCCACCACCATACTTTACTGTAGGCAAGACACACTTGTCTTTGTACTCCTCACCTGGTTGCCGCCGCACATGTTTGACACCATCTGAACCAAATAAGTTTATCTTGGTCTCATCAGACCACGGGACATGGTTCCAGTAATCCATGTCCTTATTTTTTTTTGTCTTCAGCAAACTGTTTGCAGGCTTTCTTGTGCATCATCTTTAGAAGAGGCTTCCTTTTGGGACGACTGCCATGCAGACAAATTTGATGCTTGCTAAGAGGTGATGGCGAGACGGCGAGAGAAAAAAACGTTTTTTTCTCTTGCCATCACCTCTTAGCAAGCTTAAAAAGAAAATAATACTGCGGCAATGCGAAGCGGGAGTAGGAGGAAGGTTTTTGACATCGCTGATCGCTTCATCCTTTGCCGAATCTACCCCTCTTGTTTGTGCTCGTATGATCTCTAGAATTTAAAATCCACCTGATCTGGTAAGCGGCGCTGTTTGCTTTGATTATTGAGGAACAAAACAAAATCGTCTAAACGTTTTTTTTGATGCCCCATGAAGTTTTGTGTTCGGGTGTAACAACTCACAGCAGCCTATGGACTATACTACAATGGATTGTTCTTTCTCTGATATTGTCACTAAGTGTTTAATCACAGTTATTCATTTTCAGTTTCAAGTAGTTAATTGCTACATTGTTGGTGATATATATATTTGTTCACTTTTTTCACATCACAAAAATTCCCATTCATAATTTATATTTGTATTTTTGGTTGCGCATTTTTCTCTCTTTACACATTTCTATGAGCTGGATTTTCTTTTTTTTTTTAGATGCTGCACCTTTTTTTGTCCAAATATTCATTTTTTGTTTATTTGTATTAATTTTGTATACACACAGTTGAGGTTTAGCGCAGATTGTCTCCTCTATCTAGCATGCAAAGGGATGCATCCAGTGTCCGGCCAAGTCACTGTAAAAAGGTATAGAATATTGCAGCTGCACATACCACCCCTCTGTATAGTTCACTGCATTTAATACAGATAGCTAGCCAAATGCTATAATGTGGGACATCTAATAAAGACTCAAGCCAGAGGATGAGCAGGCAGAAACTTACTGCAAAGATCTTCGAGTACACCCAATAGTGGAAACTTAAAAAACATAACATAGTCAGAGTTTAAGAACATAATCAGAAAGACCCCACTCTAATATAGCTTATGCACCTATAATTCAACAATCTACTATTCATGGCCATCAGATATCAAAATGGAGTCCAGCAGCATGTTTTTCCAACAATGTGAGAACTAGCCTTCCCACAAGATGGACGCTATATATAGTCCACCCAGTGGCGGCCTGTTCATAGGGCCCCGCCCCCCCAAAGCTAGTCACCAAAAAAGATTTAAAAAAAGTTCCTTAAAAAAAAAAAAGGTCCTTTAAGTGCAACGTGTACGGGTGCCGGTCACAGTGCACTATGGGCAGCGTAACGTCTATGCAGTCACGTGATAGCAGGTGAGACATTTCATTTGCCTGCTTATGTGAGGCCTTGTGGCACAAAGCAATGCGCCGCAACACTTCCATCTACAGTCATTCTTCTTGTTGTGGGGTTTTCTATTGGCACCTCCATATGACATGGGCGGTACTTTCCTCGGAGCCACAGCGTCACTTCCGGTATCTCTGACAGCGCAAAACCGGAAGTGACGCCGCGGCTCCTTGGATGGAACGCATGGCCCGAGCGGAGAGTTCTTTGAGAATCTCTCGGCCGGATTGGTAGGTTCAGAGAAATTGTATATATTACAATATTATAGTTGGTCTCATAATAAGGAAAATAAATGATTTAATAGTACATGGCTGAAATAGTTGCTGTAATCATTTTTTTACTGTAATTGCAAACTGTAGAATGCTTGGGCTGATTTACCAAAGCAGTTAAGAATCTCATCTCACTGAAAACATTGTGTGAATTTTCACTTCAATTGTCAAATCATGCGAAAAGCAAATTTCTGTTCACTCTACATACCCAATCATGTGATGCTGAGCTGTATACCCTGATCTGTGTCATGCTGAGCTATATACCCTGATCTGTGTCATGCTGAGCTATATACCCTGATCTGTGTCATGCTGAGCTATATACCCTAAACTGTGTCATGCTGAGCTATATACCCTAAACTGTGTCATGCTGAGCTATATACCCTGATCTGTGTCATGCTGAGCTTTATACCCTGATCTGTGTCAGGCTGAGCTGTTTACCCTGATCTGTGAGGCTGAGCTGTATACCCTGATCTGTGAGGCTGAGCTGTATACCCTGATCTGTGAGGCTGAGCTGTATACCCTGATCTGTGAGGCTGAGCTGTATACCCTGATCTGTAATGCTGAGCTGTATACTGTGTCCTGTGATGCGGAGCTGTATACTCTGTCCTGTGATTCTGGGGCTGTATTCTCTGTCCTGTGATGCTGGGGCTGTATACCCCTGACACTATGGGTGGAAGCAAGTGGAATACAGGGACAACAGGTATTGTCAAAAGAGTCTATATGGATCACTGGACATCGGGAGAGTGGTGAGCCTTCATCTGTGTCTACGTCCAACTAGCCGAGTAAGTGACTGTACTCTGCACTACTCCAATTCCTGTGTCTGTTTTAATCTACTGCTACATTGTTGACTTTGGCAAAATAACAGTGAATGGCAGGACTATAGTGCCCACAAAGAGAACTGTTTATTGCACTGTTAGCCCGGCTAGTTTCTCATCATCATTTACTATGATTTATTTTTCATGAACTGCCTCTGCTATATTGAAAACATATTACGTCTCTAGAATTCTACTGCAAGCCCCATAATAGGGCTACTCTTCCTGAAGCATCCAGTTTTTGCCTGGAATCGTACTTTGAACACAGTACTGGTGTCCCCATCGGATGTGTGCTGAATTCCCTATGAACTTTCCCATTGATTTAATAGCAGTCAGCATCTTCATATGTGAGGAATATCTATCTAGGAACTCATCAACTTACCAGCTGGTTTACGATCTGAATGAGGGTTGAACGTTTGCTGTGGCGATCTGGGTTTTGATAACGTTATCATAGCAATTCATGCGGTGGAGGTATTGTTTTCTGTTTTGAACTATTATATGGTGGATTTTTCTAAAAAAGAAAATTATTTTTTGATAATACCTGTTGTTCCTTTTTGAAGAATCCCTTTTCTGGACTCTCTGGTCCATCCCCTCCCTTTTTCCATATGCTGATTTGATTCAGAGGAACACACCTTATTACTTAATTGCATTCATATAGGTGAATGGTTTGTATCACTGGATTGCGGAATTGTTATTTTTCATTATTATTCACCTAATTCCTTTTCCTTCCCAGAAATATGTATTAGGTGAGAGTTTCATTACAATTTTTTGTTTTTGTGTTAAGTTGAATACAGGGGATGGAGTGGGTGGATTCTATAAGGGGTGGGGCTTATGCGAATTGGGAGGGGTCAAAAAGGAAGGACGGGGTCTGGCCCCCCTTCCTAAAACTTCACTAGCCGTCATTGCAGTAAACCTATTAGCAGGGACAACTATCTTCACAACTCTAGCTTTCAACCAGATCATACAAAAAGAGACATCATACAAAGTTAGACTGCCGTTTGCCACAGTTTATGTTCTGACCTGGAAAAATCGTATAAGATACCCAAAAATGCTGACAGAATTCATTCAAAAGAAGGTCATGCACTACCAAAGGAAAAAAGTAGCTGCAGGATAAATAGCAGCAACCCAAGACAAACTATTACACAAAATATTCTTAAAAGAAATTGCCTCCAAATCCTTCAGGCAATCATTTAACCTCAGATACTAATGATGGCCAAAGATGAAAAAAGACTAGGAGAAGATGGAAGCACTGGTGATGAAGGTGAATGTGAACATCACATCGCTAGAGGGGGGTGCTTTGCAAGGAGGAAATATGCTGAATATACTTAAACATTATAGAAAAGCCAGCCTTCCAGAGACTTCTGATCAGGCCCACTACATTGCCTGGCAGAGAACACTAATGCCCTGTACACACGGTTGGATTTTCCAACAGAAAATGTGTGATAGGACCTTGTTGTCGGAAATTCCGACCATGTGGGGGCTCCATCACACATTTTCCATCGGAATTTCCGACACACAAAGTTTGAGAGCTTGCTATAAAATTTTCCGACAACAAAATCCGTTGACGGAAATACACAAATCTGACGGACAAAGTGCCACCTATTTAGAATAAATTAAGAGACGAAAGCTATTGGCTACTGCCCTGTTTATAGTCCCGACGTACGTGTTTTACATCACAGCGTTCAGAACGATCGGATTTTCCATCAACTTTGTGTGACCGTGTATATGCAAAACAAGTTTGAGCCAACATTCGTCGGAAAAAATCCATGGATTTTGTTGTCGGAATGTCCGATCAATGTCCGACCGTGTGTACGGGGCATAAGAGGGCTTTCTTTACTAAGGGAAAACTAAGAAATCCCTCTTACATTCTGCCCAGAGAGTCTTTGAGTATGGGGACAAGAAAAGTAGGTTACTGGCTACTGGCCTGGTTGTCTAAAGGTCAATTTCCCTCCACTCACATTGGGAACATCTGGGACGCAGCTGGCAATTTACCTTCTTCCCCTGACATGATTAATTCCAGGTTTAAGGTGTATTACCAGGAGTTATACTCCTCTAGAGCATGTTATACAGCGAGTAAGTTTTATTTTTGGATTCCATTTCTCTCCCCACTGTGGAGACTGTTTGGACTTGGACATTACTCTAGAAGAAGTTCAGGAGGCGATTGGATGCCTGCAGGGTGGTAAGACACCTGTAGCGGATGGCCTGCCCTTTGAATTCTACTCCCAACATGCGAACCTTCTAGATCCTGGGCTCACCACACTTTACTTTCAGTTTACCTCCCTGGGCTCACTCCCTGACTCCATGGCCAAGGCGATCATTGTGCTGGTGCCCAAGCCAGGCAAAGACCCTCGGGACTGCGCCTCCTATAGGCCGATCTCATTACTAAATGTTGATGCAAAACTTCTAGCATAACTTCTGGCCACTCACCTCTCTAAAGTCCTGGATGATCTGATCCAGAACCTGGGCTTCCAGGGAGACAATGTGCTTACATTTTGCAAAACAGTATTCGCCCTCGATCAGATGATCAAGGAACGCATACATGCCGCAAGATGTACACCAAGTCGCATCTCCACACCCGCCGGGTACATGCCGGGCATCGTACCTACTAATTTAATGAGGATTGGGGATTATACTCTGTCCAAAATAACTAACAACTAGCTTCCTGACACTAATGCTCAACAATACACCGGTACTCAACAAAACAATACAGAGGTACTCACAACCCACGTGTACTCACAGTCCACGTGCACACGCAGACTACGTGCACTCGCAGCCTATGTGCATTTGAAGTGCATGTGCACTCGCAGCCCACGTGCACTCACAGTCCACATGCACTCACAGCCCACGTGGACTGAGTCACGTGTACTCGCAGCCCACGTGTACTAGCAGTCCACGTGCACTCGCAGCCCACGTGCACATACAGTCCACGTGCACTCGCAGCCCACGTGCACATACAGTCCACGTGCACTCGCAGCCCACGTGCACTTGCAGCACTCGTGTACTCCCCACGTGCACTCACAATACACAGATACACACAACACTCAGGTACTCACAATACTCAGGTTCTCCCAACGCTCACAATACTCAGGTTCTACCAACACTCACAATACTCAGGTACTCCCAATACTCAGGTACTCCCAATACATAGGTACTCCCAATACTCAGGTACTCCCAATACACGGGTACTCCCAATACACAGGTACTCCCAGTACTCAGGTACTCACAATACTCAGGTACTCACAATCACCACAATACTCGGGTAGACACAATACTCAGGTACTCACAATACTCAGGTACACCAGACATCCCAAACTGTAAAAACTAATTTCAGGGAGGTGGCAAACTCATTTTAGGGACGTGATGCTTCGCGCCGGCGCTGACCCGTCGACTGGGCACACATCAGGACATAGAGCACACAGCAGGGCATAGGGCACACAGCAGGGCATGGGGCAAACAGCAGGGCATGGGGCACACAGCAGGGCACAGGACACATCATGGGGCACACAGCAGGGCACAGGGCACACATCAGGACATGGGGCACACAGAGAGGCATGGGGCACACAGCAGGGCACTGGGCACACATCAGGACATGGGGCACACAGCAGGGCATAGGGCACACAGCAGGGCATGGGGCATACAGCAGGGCATAAGGCACATAAGGGGGCACACACCAGGGCACACAGCAGGGCACAGGGCACATCATAGGGCACACATCAGGACATGGAACACACAGAGGGGCATGGGCACACAGCAGGGCACTGTGCAAACATCAGGACATGGGGCACACAGCAGGGCATGGGACACCTAATGGGGCACACTGCAGGGCATGGGGCACACATCAGGGCACAGGGCACATTGTGGGGCACAGATCAGGGCATGGGGCACACAGCAGGGCACGGTGTACACAGCAGGGCATGGGGCACACATCAGGACATGGGGCACAAAGCAGGGCATGGGGCACACAGCAGGGCATGGGGCACAGGACACATCATGGGGCATACATCAGGACACGGGACACACAGCAGGACATTGGAAACACAGCAGGGCATGGGGCACACAGCAGGGCATACAGCGGGGCATGAGGCACACAGCAGGGCACACAGCGGGGTATGGGGTGCACAGTAGGGTACTATGCACACAGCAGGGCATGCGGTACATAATGGGGCAGACAGCAGTGCATGGGGCACACAGTAGGGCACACATCACGGCACTGGGCACATCATGGGATGCACAGCAAGGCTCTGGGCACACCATGGAGCATGCAGCAAGGCACTGGGCACACCATGGGACACGCAGCAAGGCATGGGACACACAGCAAGGCACTGGGCACACCATGGGACACGCAGAAAGGCACTGGGCACACCATGGGACACACAGCAAGGCACTGGGCACACCATGGGACACGCAGCAGGGCACTGGGCACACCATGGGACATGCAGCATGGTATCTACCTGAGGGTCTATACTCAGGTTTAAATCTCCTGCTATTATAAGTTTGCCTTTCTTAAATACCTCAAGTCTTTTCAAGACTTTCTTTAAGCATTTATCTGGCTCCTTATTTGGGGAGTAAATATTCCCTAGCGTACATTCCATGTTAACTGCGAAGACAGTCAATGCCCAGAGGCATGTGAAATATGTGTTTCTTGGAGGCAAACCACATTTGCCCCAATAAAATGCAACTCTTTATTTACTTTATATCTTTTACTTGGAGTGTTCAGTTCTCTTACATTATAAGTAACTACGTTTATTGTAGTCATGACTCATTATTTAGAGCAGCTGACAGCCCGAGGGAGGTACGGGAATATAGGGAGAGGAGAAGAGAACCCCCCCACCCCCACCCCAATCCACCCCATTCCCCACCCACCTCCTACCCATCCCATTCCCCCCCACCTCCCCCCCCCTAACAAACATGTTCAATGTATGGACCTGACGACATCTATCGAGATATCGTCCAGTTCCCATACCTCCTAGGGGGTGGTTACTTCTAACCTTGCTAACCTATCTACTGACCGTCCCACCCCCCACATCCCCCCCCGCCCTCCATTTATTTCTTTCTAATCATGTTCCTTCTTACACCCTAGTGTTCCTTAAAACATCTCTCAAAATACATGCTCTAATGTACCCTGCAACCTCCACTACTACCTCTCTCTCCTCCCTCCCCCTCTTCTCTCACTACGAGTCCACTGCCTATGCTCTGGGCCAGTATCGTTCCAGTGTTTTCTTCCCATCCTGGTAGAGGGGGAGGTATAAGATCCAGTTTACTACAAAAGTCCTGGAGATCTTCAGGGAATCTGAGTACTGCATTTCGACCGTCCTTCCTCCCCTTAAGACACTTTGGTAATCCCCTTGATATGCCTCATTCAGTGTCCACATTTGTTCTGTCAGAGGCTTAAGAAGTCTTCTTCTAGCAAGAGTCTCTGCTGATAGGTCCGAGAATATTTGCAGCTCAGTTCCTTCATATAAGATTATTGCCGACTTCCGTAAGCCTTCCATAGTTTTAGATTTCTCTTCAGCATAGTGGAGCCTAACTATTACATCTCTTGGGTTGTCATCCGCCTGGACTTGGCATCTCATGATCCTATGTACCCTGTCTATTTTCAATATTTCTGATGTTTCCTTCCCCGAAATGGGGTTGAACAGTTTCTGCATCACCTTTGTCAATTCTTCATTTTTGAATTCCTCTGATAATACTCTTATCCGTAGATTTTTCAGTCGGCTTCATCTGTTCATTCATTTCCTCCAGCCTTTGATCATATATATCCATTCTCTCCTCCATTTCTTCTACTCGGCTGAAGACCTGCCCAATATCTTCTCTAACTGCCGCATTGTCTGCTTTTAGTGATATTTCAACTTTACCCAGCATCTCTGCTGGCATCTCTTTAAGTTGAGGTATGCCTACTTGAACTTCCTCTGGTCCTAAATCCTCCATCTCTAGCTCCGGGCCTCCTTTTTTTCTTCTGGCCTCCACTTTGTGCTTTAGGGTTTCCTTGGGAAATATTCCAGTTTTTTTGGCCGCACCACAGATGTATCATTCACCTTTCCTAATTTGGTATCCTCTTCTGTCGTTTTTTGTTTACCTGCCCCAGTTCGTGCTGGAACTATCTGCCTAGGACTGCCATGCCCATCTTCTGACATACTTGTCTCTGCTGACATGTAATGTTGAATACCTACCTGGTTTTCCTCTCATGTTTGCTTAATTACTTTATTATACATGCACACCCCAGGTTAATGAAAATCGTCAGGTATTTATATATTCCAATAAGTGTACAAGATTCATATAATAGGTGTCCTTCAGCAGGTATCCTCTGGTAATAAGAAACACTGAAACTATCCGCTGACAAAACAGTCTCCAGCCAGTAATAAAAACTATCCACAGATAATAGCTGCAGCACTTTTCAATTTAAAACTACAGTATATAGGAGCAAACAAAAAAAAACAACAACAACAAACAGTTATCCTCACAAAATAGCATCTCTTCCTCTCTAGAGTGCATAGGAGCTATTTAAATGAATAAGAGGCTTAATAGTGCTATCGCTAATGATTTAATATGCGATCAGTTCCTTTCTTTCAGCGACCATGGCCAGTTGTCAGCAGATAGCAGCCTTCCTCATAAATAACCCATCCTGCTATAGAGGAATAATGTATAAAAAGAGGCAAAATCACTTTGCAAGTTTCAGCAAGTATCAGCAAAAAAGCTGTATCAATAGGTAAAGGAACTTTGTAGTACTCTTTAATGCTGTTTTAAGTGCAATGGCCCGTTTTTCTATGCAGAACAGTCCCTTTTTCAATAACCATATGAAGTTCAAATAGCGACACTCCTTAGTCACTAGCTCCTTCTATTGCAGGAGAAAATAACATATGCAGAAAGGCTCAGTTGCTCTGCAAGCTTCAGTGACTATCAGCAAGTGGAAGAAAAAAAAAGGGAAAAATGAGGCAGCTGGGACTCATCAGCAGACAAGACTATCTTCAGTCAGTAACAAATAGCAACCACAGCACTTCTCCACATTTAGTTAGCAAATGACAGCACATGTCAACACAGTTCTATAAAGTTTAGCAACTGGTATCAGTGGTTTTTAAACACAGTAAACAGTTCCTTTCCTGTCGCATCATGGCAGCATACACTTTGGGTTGTGACTCCGCCTCCACAACCTGATAGGACCACATAGCTATAAATTGATGAGTAGGCACCCGCCCCAGTATTCTCTTATTTTTCCTCACCTGTCAGGACCGCACGGATCAGCACCCCCTTACCGCTTCGCCCCAGCCAGGTTCTAGCCTCTCCTGGGTGGAAGTCCTTCCTGTACAGCCTCTAAACGAGCTAAATGGAAGGAGCCCCACTCTGGTGGTCTCAGGGGCACCCCCCTTTTCCCTCATTTCTCTGCCTGACCATGATATAAGCCTTAAACAGGCTTGACGTGTTAGCAGCCCATATAAGGCCTTAAATAGGCTTGCTGGTGGAATGGCCTCGGAAGTCTCAGCTTGGCCTCTGGAAATAAGCCTTAAATAGGCTTAGTTGTGTGCAGCGGTCTCCCCCCCCCACTCTCTCCTACCTTCTGGGCTCTGTTGTCCTCCCAACCATCCCCTGTGATCGCCGAGCGTCCTCGGCATTCTCCCGCATGCGCAGTGCGTCGTTTTAGGGCGCTTCTCTGCCTTTGCCAGGTTCCAAGATGGCGCCGGGTGTCTCGCGGCCCTACTGCGCATGCGCGAGCGCCCGGCGCTAATGGCGGCAGATTTTAAAAGCCCCTATGTCAGTTTTTCACTGCTGCTGCTGTGTGACTGACCTGAGACAGTTTTTTTTCTTAAAAAACGCTCTACAAAAGGTAGGTATCCTGTCTTTTGGTCCAGCTGTCCCCTAAACTTTATCCTTTCTGCATGTCTTAATCCTTACTGTTTCTGCAGGTTTCACCACTCCTCCACTATGGAGACCGCTGCCCCAGCAGATCACCACCAGCCTAATAAGTAAGGGGGGGGGAGACATGGTAAGTAGTGAAGATTGAAAAAGAGCACTACTAATGCTACCTAAATTGGTCAGCCCTATCAGGTCCTCAGGAACGTCTGCTTCAAGACAGAGAGAGACCTTGCATAGAAGAAGTCTCTCCAGACTCAGACGGAGCCGTTCTTATCGCAGGAGAAGCCGTTCGGGACACAGAGGGAGTCGCAGAAGGAGCCGGTCTAGATCATATTCTAGACACAGTCGCTCCCACCACAGGAGATCTCCTTCACGCAGACCCCGGTGTAACACACGCCACTCCCGTCCCTCCGGGAACGCCTGCTGGATTTGCGGTGCGGTGGCCCTCCCGGATAAACTGGCCTGTCAAAAATGCCTAGAGGAAGCCACCAAAGAAAGAGTCTCGGATACTGGAGAATCCGCTGGAATTTCAGCTCTGCAGGCATTGATGGCGGAAGCAGATTTTTCTACCCACAGTGCCTCTCCAGCCCGGGCCAGCACATCAAGGGAGCAAGACTCTGTCTGGTAATGAGGGTCTGGAGGTATTGGCTGGCTTTGACTTCTCTCTAATAGAGCCGTTTGTCAAGTCGGTCAAGGAGGCAGTAGGATGGGAGGAACCCCAGGAGGTTCAACAAAAACAAAGGAAATATTTCCCTCACCTTAAGAAGGATCCAGAGGCCTTTCCGTTTATAGACGAACTGGATGACCTGATTAAGGAGGAATGGCAAAGACCAGAGAAGAAATCTAGTCTTAATAACAGACTTCTTAAACTGTATCCGCTCAAGGAGCCTAAAGTGACCCCCCTGGTGTCCCCTCCTGTGGTGGATGCATCTTTGATGCGCCTAGCCAGGCACGTTACACTCCCGTTAGAGGATGCGGTAACATTCAGGGACGTGCTCGATAGGAAGATCGACACGGACCTCAAGAGGGCTTACCTGTCGGCAGCAGGCGCCTGCAGGCCTGTGATAGCGCTTGCAGCGGTGGGAAGAGCCATCTCGAGCTGGTCTGCAAACACCGAGAAGCTCGTATTGGAGGGTGCAGACCAGGAAAAAATAGTTAAAGCTTTGCAAGAACTAAGCTTGGTGGGCGACTTTGTGGCAGAGGCCTCTGTCGATACGATTAGGTCTGCATCGAAGTCTATGCTGGCCTCGGTAACGGCCAGAAGAGCGTTATGGCTGAAGCCCTGGATGGCGGATCCAGCCTCCAAGTCCAATTGGTGTCGCATCCCGTTTGACGGGGAGAATCTCTTCGGGACGAAATTGGACCCAGCCATCTCTAAGGTGACTGGTGGTAAGTCGGGACTCATCCCCTCGGATAGAAGGCCCAAACAGCAAAGACCTCCTCCCTTTAAGCGAAACCTTCCGGAGAGGTATAGAGACGCAAAAGCGTACAGACCTGGGAAAGAGTACCGAAGGAGCTGGAAAAATCCTCAGTCATCTTTTATGAAGTTCCAAAAGCCCAAGACTCCCGCTTCCAGTGATCAGAATCCTTTTGAAGGTGAGCCCATCCAGCCAGCGGTAGTGGGAGCAAGACTCTCCAGATTCAAGCTGGCCTGGGTGGAGACCATAAAGGATACCTGGACTCTGGCCACCATCAGTTTCAGTCACAGATGGTCCTTCAAAAATCGACCCCCAAGGGATCAATTTTGTCCAACCCACATTCCTCCATCCCGGGAAAAAAGGTTGTCACTACTGAATTATGTTCAGGATCTTCTCCAAAAGCGGGCGATAGTAAAGGTTCCGCCAGCACAGAGGGGCAGGGGATTTTATTCTCCGCTATTCCTCGTCAAAAAGAAATCGGGGGATCTACGTCCGGTTCTAGATTTAAAGAATCTCAATAGATCCATCATTGGAGTCATTCAGGATGGAAAGCTTGCAGTCTATCCTCCAGGCCATAAATCTGGGAGACTGGATGCTTTCCATAGATCTCCAGTACGCCTACCTGCATATTCCAATTCATGCGGCATTCCAAAGATTCCTGCGATTCTTGGTGGGTCACGGGCACTTTCAGTTTCAGAGTCTTCCCTTCGGGATCTCGACAGCCCCCAGAACATTCACAAAGGTCTTATTACCAGCAATAGCCACTACCTGGACGACATTCTCCTCCTCTCAAACAGCCGGGAATCACTCGTGCAACATCCCAAGATCCTAGTCTCCACACTAAAAAGTTTGGGATGGATAATAAATTGGGGAAAAAGCAACACCCAGCCTACCCAAAGGATGGTCTTCCCAGGGGCCGATCTGGATACCCGAGCAAATACAGTGGAGCTGCCATGGGAAAAAATACCTCTGCTAATCCAGAAAGTAAAAAAATTGATCTCGGCTCCATTCTTACCAGCCAGAGCATGCCTCAGTCTTCTGGGTTCTCTATCGGCAACCATTCCAATGGTCCAGTGGGCGCAATGGAATACCAGACCCCTTTAAGCCTCCTTCTTGCACCAGTGGGACGGTTTGTCCATGTCCCAATTGATTTACATTTCGGAAGAGGCCAGTCTATCTCTGCAGTGGTGGACGCGTCCTTGCAACCTCAGGAGATGCAAACAGAAAGTCATCCCCCATCAGGAAGTAGTAACTTCGGATGCCAGCCTGGAAGGCTGGGGAGCACAATATCTACATTATGCGGCTCAGGGCCGCTGGCATTTCAAAACCCAGGACTCTGTCTCGAATGTTCTAGAGATGAAGGCAACCTTCCAGGCCCTCTTGGCATTCAGCACCTTTCTGAGAGGGAAACAAGTTCTCATAAAGATGGACAACAGAGTGGCAGTAGCCTACATCAACAGGCAGGGGGGTACCAGGAGCATCTCTATGATGCAGGAGGTCTGCCCGGTGATGCAATGGGCCCAACTGAACCTTTTGGATCTGAGGAGCGGCTTATATTCCAGGCGTTCAGAATCTCCTAGCGGATTCACTCAGCAGAACATTCATTTCCAACAACGAGTGGTCTCTGAGCTCCCAAGCATTCGCCCTCATATCCCAGACATGGGGTCGTCCGGACATAGACCTCGCAGCAATGCCAGCGAACACGAAGTGTCAGAGATTTTTGTCGAGGATTCCCTTTCCCTCAGCGGAGGGAACGGACTGTCTCCAACATCCCTGGAACTTCCGCCTAGGCTACATTTTTCCACCAACTCCTCTCATAGCCAAGTTTCTTCTGAGGCTCAAGCATTCGGCAGCTCTAGTGCTGGCTGTGATTCCCTTCTGGCCGCAGAGGCCCTGGTTCACTACCCTCCTACAGCTGAATACAGCGGATCCACTTCCCCTCCCGGTGTCGGCAGATTTACTGACCCAGGGCCAGCTATTCCACCCGAGCCCGGAGAAGCTACACCTAACGGCCTGGAGGCTGAGAGGTCTAGATTTCTAGGCCAAGGCTGCTCTCAGAAGGTAGTGGATAGGCTAGGAGGTCTACCACGAATAGCACCTACAGAAGGATTTGGGAAAAGTTTATTTCCTTTGCCCAGGAGCAAGGTTGGGACTCTTCTTCCCCCTCAGTAGCGCAAGTCCTCGAGTTCCTCCAGTCAGGCCTTGACAAAGGTCTTGGGTCCAGCACCTTAAAGGTACAAGTATCTGCCATCTCTGCCTTGACATGAGGTAAGTGGGCCCTCAATTCACTGGTGGTTCAATTCCAAAGGGCCTGTCTAAAACTAAGGCCTCCTAGGAAGCCTTCATTTCTGACATGGGATCTCTCAACTGTCTTGGAAGTCTTATCCAGGGAGCCATTCTTTCCACTTGAAAACATCTCCCTTTGGGATCTGACACTAAAGGTCTCATTTCTAATCGCTATAACATCAGCGAAGAGAGTCTCAGAAATGCAAGCCTTGCTAGCCAAAGAACCGTACCTGATGATCTACCCGGACAGGCTAACCCTGAAGCCTTCGGATCGATTTATCCCAAAAGTCTCCTCTTCATTTCACTTTAACCAGGAGATTGACCTCCCGGCCCTTGTCACAGATCAGGACGCTCCTCATCCACTGGATGTCAAGGGCAACGTTTTGCAGTACCTCTCAATAACCAAGCCATTCAGAAAGTCTGAAAACCTTTTAATCATCCCACATGGGTTTAGAAAAGGCCAAGCGGCATCTGCCCATACCATTGCCTCATGGTTGGTGAAAATTATCAAGAAGGCCTACTCCTTGAGCACCTTGCAGATTCCAGAAGGCTTAAGAGCGCATTCTACCAGGGCAGTGGCTACTTCATGGGCAGCTTACTGTAGGGTCTCAGTGGAAACCATTTGTAGAGCGGTCACCTTGTCCTCCAGAAATACCTTTATATCCCATTATAAAGTGGATGCTGCACGCTTATCAGCAGTAGAGTTCGGGAAGGCCGTTATACAGGCCAACTCTTCTATTTCTTGTCAATAAACTTACTTTGCATTCCCACCCAGTCTGGCGAGTTACTCCCCAAAGTGTATGCTGCCATGATGCGACAGGAAAACGGAAAATTGTATACTCACCTTTCCGTAATTTTCCTTTCCTGTCGCATCTTCATGGCAGCATACAATCGCCCACCCTTCTGAGGTGATTTATATATACAGAGAATACTGGGGCGGGTGCCTACTCATCAATTTATAGCTATGTGGTCCTATCAGGTTGTGGAGGCGGAGTCACAACCCAAAGTGTATGCTGCCATGAAGATGCGACAGGAAAGGAAAATTACGGAAAGGTGAGTATACAATTTTCTGTTTTTCCACAAGGGGTTTCTTCCTTTTTAAGATACATAGAGGCTGTTTAAATGGATAAGAGACTTTATGGTGCGCTCAATGATAGAAAATATGCAACCAGTTTCTTTTTCAGCAAGCATTCTTTTCTCTCTGAGGCACAAAAAGGCTATTTAAAATTCAGAAGAAACCTTCTAATGCTTTCCATGTTTTTTGGTATACAGTAAGCAGTTCCTTTTTTTTTAGATAATATGGGAAAAGTAATTTCTTTGTGTGTTAAAAGTAAGATCCTACCGTCTTCCAGTGAGTCTCCCTTCTCCAGGCAGGGCACAGCCTTCCATCCTCCCCCACCGACAGCCGGGGTCCGTGCCTGGGTCCCAGTCTGCACCACCCCAGCTCCAGGTGCAGCGCCAACCTCCTCCACTCCACGCTCCATAAATACCAAGCTCTCATCCAAGACTCTCAGCGGGGAGGGGGGGCCAGGCAGATCGCAACAAGTGTGCACAGCCAATGCACGTCACAAGCCCACAGGCGGTGGGACGAATCCCAAGATCCCCAGCGGCAGGGAGGGGCCCACAGCAGCAGGTAATACACTAGGCGCAAGTTAGATGTCAGGGGTCCGGAGTGTCAAGGTTAAAGTCGTGGATGCTCGCACTACCCCCTCCAGCGCTTCAGCTCCCATCCTCTCACAAGGCCCACTACTCCCCCCGGCATCGGTGGGAACCTCCGGGCAGGGTCCTGGAGTTGAGCACGAGCGTGGATCAGCACATATCAGAGCTACTCCCAACCTTACCCGCCAATTCCAGCCAAACACTAACCATGAGTGAAAGAAAAGTTTTTGTTACATAGTTACATAGTAGGTGAGTTTGAAAAAAGACACAAATCCATCAAGTCCAACCTATGTGTGTGATTATATGTCAGTATTACATTGTATATCCCTGTATGTTGCGGTCATTCAAGTGCTTACCTAATAGTTTTTTGAAACTATCGATGCTCCCCGCTGAGACCACCGCCTGTGGAAGGGAATTCCACATCCTTGCTGCTCTTACAGTAAAGAACCCTCTACGCAGTTTAAGGTTAAACCTCTTTTCTTCTAATTTTAATCAGTGGCCACGTGTCTTGTTAAACTCCCTTCCGTGAAAAAGTTTTATCCCTATTGTGGGGTCACCATTTACGGTATTTATAAATTGAAACCATATCCCCTCTCAAGCGTCTCTTATCCAGAGAGAATAGGTTCAGTGCTCGCAACCTTTCCTCATAACTAATATCCTCCAGAGCCTTTATTACCTTAGTTGCCCTTCTTTGTACTCGCTCCATTTCCAGTACATCCTTCCTGAGGACTGGTGCCCAGAATTGGACAGCATACTCAAGGTACGGCCGGACCAGAGTCTTGTAGAGTGGGAGAATTATCTTTTTATCTCTGGAGATGATCCCCTTTTTAATGCATGCCAATATTCTGTTTGCTTTGTTAGCAGCAGCTTGGCATTGCATGCCATTGCTGAGCCTATTATCTACTAGGACCCCCAGGTCCTTTTCCATCCTAAATTCCCCCAGAGGTTCTCCCCCAGTGTATAGATTGCTCATATTTTTGCCACCCAAATGCATTATTTTACATTTTTCTACATTAAACCTTATTTGCCATGCAGTTGCTCAATCCATTAATTTGTTCAGATCTTTTTGCAAGGTTTCCACATCCTGGGGGAACCCACTACCCACCTCTGACCATTCTGAGTACTCCCCATTTATCACCACCCTCTGAACTTGCCCTTGTAGCCAGTTTTCAATCCATGTACTCACCCTATGGTCCATGCCAACGGACCTTATTTTGTACAGTAAATGTTTATGGGGAACTGTGTCAAATGCTTTTGCAAAATCCAGATACACCACGTCTATGGGCCTTCTTTTATCTAGATGGCAGCTCACCTCCTCATAGAAGGTTAATAGATTAGTTTGGCAATAACGATTCTTCTTGAATCCATGCTGATTACTGCTAATGATACCTTTCTCGTTACTAAAATCTTGTATATAGTCCCTTATCATCCCCTCCAACAGCTTGCATACTATTGATGTTAGGCTAACTGGTCTGTAATTCCCAGGGATGTATTTTGGACCCTTTTTAAATATTGGTGCTTCATTGGCTTTTCTCCAATCACCTGGTATCATTCCAGTCAGTAGACTGTCAGTAAAAATTAGGAACAATGGTCTGGCAATTACTTGACTGAGTTCCCTAAGTACCCTCGGATGCAAACCATCTGGTCCCCGTGATTTATTAAAGTTAAGTTTGCCAAGTCTAATTTTAATTCTGTTCTCTATTAACCATGGAGGTGCTTCCTGTGATGTGTCATTAGGATAAACACTGCAGTTTCGGTTACTGAAGCCCCCCCGATTCCCTTGTGAAGACTGAGGAGAAGAATAAATTCAATACCTTCGCCATCTCCCCATCCTTTGTAACCAGATGTCCTTCCTGATTCTTTATGGGGCCAATATGGTCTGTCCTCCCTTTTTATTGTTTACATACGTAAAGAATTTCTTGGGATTTTTTTTGCTCTCCTCCGCTATGTGTCTTTTGTGTTCCATCTTAGCCGTCCTAATTTCACCCTTACATTTCTTGTTGAATTCTTTATAAAGTCTGAATGCTGATGATTCATCAACCTTCTATTTTTTGAAGGCCTTCTCCTTGCTTTTATATGCATTTTTACATTGGAGTTAAGCCATCCAGGACTTTTGTTCGCTCTTTTAAATTTATTACCCAATGGGATGCATTGGCTAATGCCCTTATTTAATATGCTCTTAAAGCAAACCCATCTCTCCTCCGTGTTCTTTGTTCCTAAGATTTTATCCCAATTCATGCCTTCTAACAAGGTTCGTAGTTTACGGAAGTTGGCTCTTTTGAAATCCAATGTCTTTATATTCCCCTATGTTTCCTATTTGTGTGATTTATACTGAAGCTAATTGACCTGTGTACGCTGTTTCCTAAATTTCCCTGTATTTCCACATCCGTGATCAGGTTTGTATTGTTGGTAATCAGTAGATCCAGTAACCTTTTATTTCTAGTTGGTGCGTCTACCATCTGAACCATGAAATTGTACTGCAAGACATTTAGGAACTGGCGAGCCTTAGACGAAGGCGTGGTTCCCTCCGCCCAGTCTATGTCTGGATAATTAAAATCCCCCCTTATGATAACACTTCCCATCCTTGCTGCTAATCCAATTTGTGATAAGAGAACCGCCTCCCCCTACTCCCTCAGGTTAGGGGGCCTGTAGCATACTCCCAGTAATATTTTTCCCTTAGCTTCATCCCTTTGGAGCTCTACCCATAAGGATTCCACCTCCTCCCTAGCTCCCTTAGTGATGTCATCTCTCACATTCACTTGTACTTTATTCTTGATATATAGGCATACCCCTTCCACTTTTTACCCTCTCTATCCCTGTTATCATTCATATTCTCTGAAAAATGGCCAAGAAATCATAAATCCTGCCAGGGTGTGTAAACTTATGAGCACAACTATATGACAAAACTTGTTATAATATGTAGATTGAATTCAATAAAATGTCCACATATTGCAAGCCACTGAAAAAAATCCTCCACCGATGAGTTGTGAAATTCTCAATATCTTCCACTTCTACCGAGCTTCTAGAAAAGCTCTGCTGAAGCTCGTTTTCTAAAGCGTAACGCATATAGAAGCAGGAGTTATGCTTATTGTGTTGAATGTGATATCTGGGAACCTTGGAGCTGCATAGTATGAAGGAAGATGTTTAATAGGCCCATGTTTATATGATATGCTTGATTCATAGCACTGTGGGTGTTTTTTTAAATGCAAGTGTTCATTTCATAACTTTTTAAATAAAAGAGCATTATACGGAGAGCACAACGGTCCCATTCTATCTTAACATGCAATCCACTAAGACACTAGAGTCAGTGGAGGAGTAAATGTCCATACAGCCCAGAGAAGGGCAACAAGCATATTTAGACCTTAATTTATTATTAAAGGGGTTGTAAAGGTATTTTTTTTTTTCTTTAAAAATAACAAACATGTTATACTTACCTTCACTGTGCAGCTCGTTCTGCACAGAGTGGCCCCGAACCTACTTTTCTGGGGTCCCTCGGCGGCTGTCTCGGCTCCTCCCCACAATAACTAGCCACCTTAATGCGAGCTCCCTCGCATGGTGGATAGTTATTGCGCGCGCGCTCCCGTGATACAGCCGGTGGCTATAGCCGCTCGCTGTATCACTCGGCCCCGCCCCCCGGCAGCGACCAGGCTGATCGGCTTAATGGAGGTCGGGAACGCGCAGGTGAGTTTTTGAGGTGTCAGGTAAGTAAAACGGGGGGGGGCTGGGGGCGGCGGTATTATCAAAAGTTTTTTCACCTTAATGCATAGAATGCATTAAGGTGAAAAAAATTATACCTTTACAACCCCTTTAAGGTCAATAGAATAAGGTGTGTGTTTAAGACAAGCACTGGGTGTTGCATGCTCTGCATGGATTGCACTAACAAACGAGTTAATTGTCTCCTAATGTTGTTCCATTCTGCAAAGTTGTGCAGCACATAATTAGGTATTGCCGTGCATGCTACCATCATTTAGGATTTTAAGTGCATTTTCATGTACAAATATCTATTTTAGCATGGGTAAAAAAAACAAGAAAAAGAAATGGGCCTGACAGTGAAATCATGACCAGTGTAAATAAGATGTACACCTTTCCTCTTTAATGGCTGCCGCCATCTATCATACCCCAACTTTAAGTCTCCCTTTATCCTTAGCTATAGTGACGACACCACACCATGTTGCAGTAAAACTGGCCATAGCAGCCTTTTATTAACCAATAGAAATCTATATAAAATATATATATATCTGTAACATTTTAACGTAACAAAATCAACTGTCAGTTTCTCCTCCTGGTGGTCAATGACGGCACTTCCCAACGTAACTTCTGTTCCACATCTACACTGCGGGCCTTCTATCATAATAGGCCTACGGCCGTGATAACATCAGCCCAAAGACAACTCGTTACCCGCAGTGTCACCATTACCATCTTCAGCTAATCAGTGTTAACTGTACACACCAATAGGGGCCCATAACCGTTGAGTCCCCCCACACTTCCATCTCCTGGGTTAGTTACCATCATCAAAGACCACCACCACCGCCAACGCTAACAAGGGTGACCCCCTTACCCTTGGGAGCCCCTCCACACACGCAGTGCCCTCCGAATCCCCTCCTCCAAACCCAGGGACCAAAGATCACTGCCGACTTCGGACAGGTGAACCCCGTCCCTTCGCAGGTACAGCCCAACATCCTTCTCCAACTCCCAGTGGCGAACTACCAAACCTCCATTCCGTATCACAAATTGGCCCACCCTTTTATTCACCTTAATCCTGGTTTTGTTTATGCGGTCTACCGACCGTGCCAACCTCCAACTCGTCCTGGCCACAATATCAGACCAATCAATCAACATCAAAGGGAAGGAAGTTCTCAAACGCAAGAAATCAATCTTAACGTCCTTTATAAGCTCCCGGCTGGGACGTCCACCCAGGTCGTTGCCTCCAACGTGGAGCACCAACACATCTGGTGTTCTGTCCAGGCGCGCAAAATGCTGTACTTCCGGCAACACCCTAGCCCATTGCATTCCTGGCCTGCCAACCCAACGTATGCAAGCATCCTCCCTGGGAATCCCTAACTGCCTCCCATTAGGTCTCATATCTGCCCGTTTTGCCCCCCAAAACACATAGGAGTGGCCCAATATCCATACGAGACCCCTCTTGATTCCACCTAAAAGAAAAGAAAAGACCACAGATAACCAAAGTCAAATGAACATGCACCTTGATCAATCCCCTTAACCAAACAAACCCCCTTCCTGCCCCAAAAACTCCCTTACTGAGCCGCACTTCACTCGACTACTAAGTGTGGTCGCACATATGTACGAAATCTCCTAGACTCCCAGCGGCCAATGCGCTTAACAGACGCTTCGTCCAACCCACATCGGGCCGCCTCTGTGGCCGCTCCAATGCGGAAGGAGTGCGAGGCATACTGCGTCCCATCCAGACCCCCTGCTTTCAAGCATTTCTTGAAAACTGCCACAAACTGAAATTTTGTTAGAGGTTAACCGTCGTTGTGGATCAACAAAGACCCCTCCCTCAACGGGCGTTGCCCCAAGAATTCCCTCATCGCACTCACCGGGCATACCGGAGAATCTGGCATCCGATATAGCTGCACCTTAACCCCTTTGCCAACCTGATCTGTTTTTGACCGTCTCAACCATACCTCCAAGCTACACCCCGTGACCTTCACATCCTGTACCCCCATGCCCCCCGAAACCTTCCTAGAAGGGCTAACCAGTTCACCTATCCTAAAGGCACCAAAAAAGGCCAGCGAAAAAGCTGCCCGGAACAACAGCACCTCGTAATCCGACGCACATACCGTGCCCAACTGATCAGATACCACCCTCAGGTTGTTAAAAGTCAATGGCCTCCTCGTGTCCTGACTTTTACGCGCCCGCCGATAACCTTTCATCGCTTGTCTTACCAAACAATCCTTGGTAAAATCCGTCCCCCCTTGCAACTTGAACAAAAATGCCAGACCGGCGAGTTTGCGGTCCATCATTGAAACCGAAACCCCTTGCTCCAGATTCCTGGAGAAAAAATATACCACCAGCAACCTCACGTCCCCAACTCCAGGGTCCACACCAACGTGCTTGACAAGCGCCCACCACTCGGACCACACTTTTTCGTAAGCCCCCCAAGTGGATACACTCACCAAGCCCTTTATCCATCGCGCGAGGGGTCCCAAACGATCGACCACAGCCCTCGGGGACACCGAACCCCTTGCTGATCTGCTGACGGAGCCAAGTCCCGGAATTTGTCCCATTGGAAACGAGACAAGGCGTCAGCCAACGTGTTATCCACTCCCGGAAGATGTACCGCATACAAAAAGATATTCAGCTGTAGGCAGCGCAGCACCAGGTGCCGCAACAGCCGAACGACCGGTAGCGCTGAGGCTGAAATGCGGTTAATCACCTGCACCACCCCCAAATTGTCGCAGTTCAAACGGATCTTCAAATCCCTGAACGACTCACCCCAAACTTCCACTGCCAGCACCACCGGAAACAGCTCCAGCAGCACCAAGTTTTTGCAGAATCCCGCTTCCTGCCATTCCCTAGGCCATGGTTCAGCACTCCAATGCCCCTGGTAAAACGCCCCGTAACCCGACGACCCAGCTGCGTCTGTGAACAGCTGCAAATCGCAATTGCTCAACGGTCCCGCCAACCACAGTGATTTACCATTGTATGTGGACAAAAAGTTGTCCCACACCCTCAGATCAGCCCGATGTTCACTGGTCATCCTAATAAAATGATGAGGGGACCTAATCCCTGCTGTAGCTGCCAACAGCCGTCGGCAGAACACCCTGCCCATGGGAATTATGCGACACGCAAAATTAAGCTTGTCCAGCAATGACTGCAGGCCTCTAAGCTGAATCTTACGCAACGCCACTGTCGCCCGGATCTCCCTTCTCAAAGCCATCAACTTATCCTCAGGCAATCGACATTCCATTGCCTCGGAGTCAATGACTATTCCTAAGAAACTAAGCACGGTAGTCGAGCCTTCTGTTTTATCCCATGCCAACGGGATACCAAACGTACCAGCCATGTGTTGTAACGTGGCCAACAGCAAAGCACACGTCCTAGATGCTGGGGGGCCAACGCATAGGAAATCGTCCAGGTAATGAATTACAGAATTCAAACCTGAAACATCCCGAACCACCCACTCAACGAATGAGCTAAAAGTTTCAAATAATGCGCATGAAATCGAGCAGCCCATGGGCAAGCAACGATCGACATAAAACCTACCCTGCCAGCAACACCCCAACAACCAACAGCTGTCCGGGTGCACCGAGAGGAGGCGAAAAGCCGATTCGATGTCTGCTTTTGCCATGAGCGCTCCCTTCCCACAACGGCGTACCCAACCCACCGCTGCATCAAACGACGTGTACGAAACCGTGCAAGCATCAGGGTCGATCGCATCATTGACCGATCCGCCCTTGGGGAATGATAAATGGTGTATAAGTCGAAACTTATTCGGCTCCTTCTTGGGGACCACCCCAAGCGGAGAAACCACCAAATTCGGCAGCGGCAGCTCCTGAAATGGCCCGGCCATCCGGCCCAATGCCACTTCCTTCCCCAATTTTTCCCCAACCACACTGGGGTGACTCAGTGCAGAGCGTAAATTTTTTGCCACCGGCGGAATAACAGTCAATGAGCTAGGAATTCTAAAACCCTCTAGGAACCCTTCCCGCAGAAGCCGAGCTGCCGCCCGGTCCGGGTACCTACTTAGGAAAGGCTGCATCTTTTCCACCTTCACCAGTGTCTTCCCTTTTGCTACCCATTTCTCCGGGGCGACTTTTCCCTCTTTTAAAACAACGGGATCCGGGGTGAGATCCACCGCAACCTGAGCATTCGTGTTTAAAACGACAGGCGCCCCCGAACTTACACGTCCCGTCATTGTATTGCCAACAGACGCCCCACTTTTTTGCGGCCGGCTGTCCGGGTGATGCAGAACCGCCGCCCCCCCTGGAAAAAACTGCTTCGGGGCCCGAGCCGAGGACATAAGCTTCATCCAGAGGCTAATGTCCTTGTGGTCCCAGCGAAGGGAGGGGCGCACCGCCCTCCGTTGCCGGAACTGCTCGTCATACCTGAGCCACGCCGTACCCCCATACACTCTGTAGGCCTCCCCAATGGCGTCCAAGTAGCAAAAGAGCGCCGAACAATGTTCGGGGTTCTTTTCGCCAATTACACTCGCCAGAATCGCGAACGCCTGCAGCCAATTAGAAAACGTGCGCGGTATCAACCTATACCGCCGTTTTTCTTCATCCTCCTTCTTACTGTCATCTGGCTTAACCCTATCCAGATTAAACTTCTCCAAGGGCAGAAGTGAAAAAATCTCCACATACTCCCCTTTCACGATTTTTTCCCGGACTTCTGACTTCAAATGTGCCCCAAGCGGCCCTTCAAAGCAGACGTAAACCTCGCATTTTGCGGCATCCGCAATGCGAACCACGTCTGTCCTTTTTCCCCCTTCACCTGAAGCAACCACACTAGTGGCCGGAGCGGACACCACCGGGGGCACCGTCCCCGTGGGGGGCGGCCCACCCACCGCAGCTGGAGGAGGCACTGCCCCAACCACCGGTGATTCTGCACATGGAGGGACCCAAACTGCGGTGTGTGGCGCCTGCCCCTCAGTACCTGGCGCAAACCTCTGGACCAATTCCCGCAAACCCCCCAACAAAGCCTGCAACTGTCCATCCGTGCCCCCAGAAACAGGTCCTGAACCCGCTGGCTGGGGACCGGCCGTTCCTACAGCCCCCGATTGCAGCACACCCAATGTGGTCCCAGACCCCCCCATGTCAGCCGCCCCCAGCAACCCCTGCAAAGCATTGGTCAGTGTGTGGGAGGACACAGGAAGTGACTTACCGGGCCGCCCAGGGGGTGTCCCCGCCGCCGCTGCTCCAGAATCCGATGGCGCCGGACGCTCCTGCCTTTCTTCCTCCTCAGACCCGCTCAGCTCTCCCTCGGACCGGTCACCGGGCGCTTGCAGGGGCTCCGTGTCATCCATCCCCGGGGAAGAGGGCCTGGATGCTGCCGTCTCCTGCCCGCACTGGCCACGCCTCCCGACACTGGCTCCTCCCATCGCGGTCACCGTCTTCTTCATCGGCACTCTGTATACCTGGCTGCTGGGCCTCCCACTCCTCCAGGAAGGGGTATCGCTCCGGACTGCCGAGCTGCCGGCCGAGGATGGGGAAAGCCCGGCGGCCGTTGACGTCATCCTCCCCCACTGAGACCTCCCCCTGGCTGCGTGTACAACAACACAGGGAGCGTCCGTCGCCTCACGCTGCCCTCGTCGAGCGGGCGGGGGGGAAACGCTGGGTCCTGCCGACGCCCCGCCCACTGAGCTCCGCCGATGAGGAGGATTCCGTCCAGGAACCACCACGGCAGAAACCGGGTGTCGTTTCGCCGGTGGTCCTGACGGGTCCCGCTCCGGGGGGCTCCTAACGTGGCGTGCAGCTCTGGGGGAGGCTTCCGGTGAAAAACGCTCCGGAGGCCGCGACCTCCGGGCGCGTGGAAGGTCCTGTCCCCTCACCTCCTCTCCCGCCTGAGGTCCGAGGAGTCTAGCCACTTGGCTGTGTAGCCATCCAGGGCCGTGGGTATTTGCAGCAGCCCGCAGCTGGGCCAATAAGCTGTCCAAGTCAGCCATTGCTCTCTAGCCTGGGGATACAAACAAAACAAAACTTCTTCCTCTCTGTAACTCTCCCCGCAATGCTGCCCGGGACCCCTCCTGCCCCCTAAATAACCTAAACCCCTCCCCCTTCAACATTACCTATACCCAATCCCCACACCATAAATCTAAAACAACTTCCAGTTTAACCCTTGCTGTACCCTTATCCCCCTGTCATGCCGGCCTTCTGCCAGCTTCATTTCATTCCACCTGCTCCAGGCCTCTCTTTAAAGAATATCTAAACTCAAGAACAAAATGTAACATATTGTAGTTTACCAGTCATGTGGAGGTTGGATTCGTTTTTATATTTCACGTTAAGAAAATGTTTGGCAAGTACAAAACAAACCTGCTCTCTTCTGTCCAATTAATGTTCCATAAACTACTAATTCCCCTGCCCCCTATGTAATGAAAATGAACACAGGAAGACCAGTGTAACACCCACACAGTAATGTTAGTGTAGTTGTTAGCCAAGCTAAAATTTTCTTACACTGAGGGCAAAGCCTGGGCTGTGAATCTGGGGCAGGGTTTAGTGACTCAGGGCTGGATGGCTTACCCTGGCAGCTTCTCTGGCGCCTCCCCCTGTTTTCTGGGACAATGGAGAATGTTCTGGACATAGTGGGTGGAAGCTAGGAGGAGCTGCTCTAAATATTTATGAGGACCTCAGGCAATCCCCAGTGAAGGGCTGGCAGGGGGCAGGCCACCTCATAAATAGGCATGAGTCATGCCAGGGAGGGGCAGTCGGGTGGAAGATGGAGATGGAGTGCTGTGGAGGCTGCCGCTGGCCCTTGCGTGGGCCCCCTAATCTGGGGGGGTGACCTTGGGTTTGGGTGCTCAGGTGCTGGAAGATACCCCCTAAAACACACAGAGGAAATCCTTCCTGGAGACACAGGAGCAAGGAGAGAGGACAGCGGTAGCAGGTCAGCACGTCTGAGAGATCTCTTGAGAGTCAGCCAGGTGGGCTGGTGAGTGCCAGTCTGGAGGACTGTGGAGAGAAGTTAGCCTGGAGGGCTAGTGAAAGGGGAAGCTGCAGCCAAGCGGGTTGGCAGTGCCTGAAGAGGTGGTGCTGGGATCAGTAGCCACAAGAGTGATGTTAGCTGGACACTGAAATTCTGCTACACAATTAAGGGGCCTCGGGTTCCTGCCTATGATGGGCCATTGCTTCATCTGACTGAGTGACTGTCAGATATACACAGTGTTCCAGATAGGTTCTTCAAGCAAGTGTGTAATGGAGCAGCACAGTGGTGTAGTGGGTAGCACTCTTGCCTAGCAGTAAGAAGGGTCGCTGGTTCGAATCCCAGCCACGACACTACCTGCCTGGAGTTTGCATGTTCTCCCTGTGCCTGCGTGGGTTTCCTCCAGGTACTCCGGTTTCCTCCCACACTCCAAAGACATGCTGGTAGGTTAATTGGCTTCTGTCAAAAATTGTCCCTAGTATGTATGAATGTGAGTTAGGTACCTTAGATTGTAAGCTCCTTGAGGGTAGGGACTGATGTGAATGTACAATGTATATGTAAAGTGCTGCGTAAATTGACCGCGCTATATAAGTACCTGAAATAAATAAATAAATAAAATAATGGAGTGAAGAAAATGAGCTGTATATATTGACTGTATATAGGAAGAGTTGTCTCTGGACATCCCATAATTTTGCTTCCACCATCCAAGTTATTAACCCTCAATAAACCACAAAAACAAAGTTCCGGACTGTTCTTTGTCTCTGAAGTGCCTGAGAAAATTCAGTGTGCCTGTTTTTGCAGGGTAGGGGATCCCAGTATACTTAGTATACTACCCAGTATATGTAGTATAATACACCTGTTTGTAGTCAAAATCTGGAGAGCATGATTTTGATTCAACAGATGATATGACCACCTGAGTCTCTAAAGCTATTTCTAGCTTACATGTAAGCCCTAGATTGCTTGCCCGAGCCCAGCTCATCAGCCTAAACCTCCAGTTTTAGTCGCGGCACAGATCACTCAAGCAGAGTTCTGCTTTTTCTCTTTTTAGATTTCACTTACCCCCTGGAAACATTATACAAGAGTTAACTGTTTAAATTCTGACTTGTTCTTATTTAGTCTTATTATTTAGTCTTTAGTCCAACACCCTTTCTCCACCAGCCAAGCTTCTTCCTACAGCGTCTGACGACTTCCGGATCTACAAGGTTCCTATAAGAACTTCTCAACAAACAGTGAGTCCACCATCTACCAGCACCTGCATACCCTTTTTAATACACAAGATATAACCACTAACTTACTTTCATTCTAAACCATATAGCGTGAACCCACACATACAGTCAGGTCCATAAATATTGGGACATTGACACAATTCTAATCTTTTTGGCTTTATACACCACCACAATGGATTGGAAATGAAACAAACAAGATGTGCTTTAACTGCAGACTTTCAGCTTTAATTTGAGGGTATTTACATCCAAATCAGGTGAATGGTGTAGGAATTACAACAGTTTGTATATGTGCCTCACACTTTTTAAGGGACCAAAAGCAATGGGACAATTGGCTGCTCAGCTGTTCCATGGCCAGGTGTGTGTTATTCCCTCATTATCCCATTTACAAGGAGCAGATAAAAGGTCCAGAGTTCATTTCAAGTGTGCTATTTGCATTTGGAATATGTTGCTGTCAACTCTCAATATGAAATCCAAAGAGCTGTCACTATCAGTGAAGCAAGCCATCATTAGGCTGAAAAAACAAAACAAACCCATCAGAGAGATAGCAAAAACATTAGGTGTGGCCAAATCAACTGTTTGGAACATCCTTAAAAAGAAAGAACGCACCGGTGAGCTCAGCAACACCAAAATACCCAGAAGACCACGGAAAACAACTGTAGTGGATGACCGAAGAATTCTTTCCCTGGTGAAGAAAACACCCTTCACAACAGTTGGCCAGAGCAAGAACACTCTCCAGGAGGTAGGTGTATGTGTGTCAAAGTCAACAATCAAGAGAAGACTTCACCAGAGTGAATACAGAGGGTTCACCACAAGATGTAAACCATTGGTGAGCCTCAAAAACAGGAAGGCCACATTAGAGTTTGCCAAACAACATCTAAAAAAGCCTTCACAGTTCTGGAACAACATCCTATGGACAGATGAGACCAAGATCAACTTGTACCAGAGTGATAGGAAGAGAAGAGTATGGAGAAGGAAAGGAACTGCTCATGATCCAAAGCATACCACCTCATCAGTGAAGCATGGTGGTGGTAGGTGGTAGTGTCATGGCGTGGGCATGTATGGCTGCCAATGGAACTGGTTCTCTTGTATTTATTGATGATGTGACTGCTGACAAAAGCAGCAGGATGAATTCTGAAGTGTTTCGGGCAATATTATCTGCTCATATTCCGCAAAATACTTCTGAACTTGTTGGACAGCGCTTCACAGTGCAGATGGACAATGACTCGAAGCATACTGCGAAAGCAACCAAAAAGTTTTTTAAGGGAAAGAAGTGGAATGTTATGCAATGGCCAAATCAATCACCTGACCTGAATCCGATTGACAAAAACTGAAGGGAAAATGCCCCAAGAACAAGCAGGAACTGAAGACAGTTGCAGTAGAGGCCTGGCAGAGCATCACCAGGGATGAAATCCAGCGTCTGGTGATGTCTATGCGTTCCAGACTTCAGGCTGTAATTGACTGCAAAGGATTTGCAACCAAGTACTAAAAACTGAAAGTTTGATGGATGATTGTTAATTTGTCTCATTACTTTTGGTCCCTTAACCACTTCAGCCCCGGAAGGATTTAACCCCTTTCCTGACCAGGCCACTTTTTGCGATTCAGCACTGCGTCGCTTTAACTGACAATTGCGTGGTCGTGCGACGAGGCTCCGAAACAAAATTGACGTCCTTTTTTCCCACAAATAGAGCTTTCTTTTGGTGGTATTTGATCACCTCTGCGATTTTTATTTTTTGCGCTATAAACAAAACAAGAGCGGCAATTTTGAAAAAAAAGCATTATTTTTTACTTTTTGCTATAATAAATATCCCCAAAAAATATATAAACAAATTTTTTTTCCTCATTTTAGGCCGATACGTATTCTTCTACATATTTTTGGTAAAAAAAAAATCGCAATAAGCGTTTATTGATTGGTTTGCGCAAAAGTTATAGCGTTTACAAAATAGGGGATAGTTTTATGGCATTTTTATTAATAATTTTTTTTTTTACTAGTAATGCCGGCGATCAGCGATTTTTATCGGGACTGCGACATTATGGCGGACACATCGGACATTTTTTACTTATTTTTTGGACCATTGTCATTTATACAGCAATCAGTGCTATAAAAATGCACTGATTCCTGTGTAAATGACACTGGCAGTGAAGAGGTTAACCACTAGGGGGCAGGGAGGGGTTAAGTATGTCCTAGGGGAGTGATTCTACCTGTAGGGGGGATGGGCTTTGTGTGTCACTACACTGATCTCTGCTCCCGATGACAGGGAGCAGAGAACAGTGACACTGTCACTAGGCAGAACGGGGAGATGCTGTTTACAACGGCATCTCCCTGTTGGTCCTCTCTGTGAGGTGATCGCAGGTATCCCCGCGGCAATCGAGTCCGCGGGACCCGCGACCCGTCTCACGGAGATCGCGGCAGGCGCGCGCGCACACGGTGGCAAATTCAAAGTAACGTATGGGTACGTTACTTTGCACAGCCGTGCCATTCTGCCAACATATATCTACAGGAGCCGGTCGGGAACCGGTTAAAAAGTGTGAGGCACATATACAAACGGTTGTAATTCCTACACCGTTCACCTGATTTGGATGTAAATACCCTCAAATTAAAGCTGAAAGTCTGCAGTTAAAGCACATCTTGTTCGCTTCATTTCAAATCCATTGTGGTGGTGTATAGAGCCAAAAAGATTAGAATTGTGTTGATGTCCCAATATTTATGGACCTGACTGTATACCTCCAACTAATTCAGTGGTAACTCTACCATCCAATATGCTGATCAAAATAAAATCACTTAATGTAAAGGCCTTAAACCACCCAGGAAAAAGATATTCCCTCTTGTCAGAAGCCCGCAAACTTCATAGTGACATACTGTGCCTCCAAGTGACTCATTTTTGTCATGATATGGCGCCAAAAATGTCTCACAAAAACTTCCCACATATCTTCTGTGCTAATTCTCAGAACAAAACAAAAGGAGTATTGATAGCAATCAGAGACATGGTAGCGTTTAATTTGATATCTACAATTGCGGATTCCCAGGGGAGAAACCTTATCCTAATATGCAAAATGAATAATGCCACCTTCACTATCGTAAATTTATACACTCCAAATACGGGCCAATTAGGCTTCCTGCATAAACTACTGAAAAAAGTACATAAAAACCAGCAAGGCCATACTCTCTTTTGTGGGGACTTCAATTTAGTCCCTAACCCTTCCATTGATGTTAACCACTTGCCGACCGCCTAACGCAGATATACTGCGGCAGAATGGCAGGGGCAGGCAAAATCACGTATCTGATACGTGATTTGCCTCCCGCGGGTGGGGGGGCATCGCATCGTTAGGGGAGCGATCCGTGCTGAGGGGGAGGCCACTCATTCGTGGCCACCCCCTCGCGATCGCTCCCAACGAATGAAAATCTTCCTCTACTGCTGTAATGTAAACAGCGGCAGAGGAAGTGATGTCATCTCTCCTTGTGTCGGTCTTTTCGTTCCGGCACCGAGGAAAGAAGACATCCAAGTAAGTGCACCAACACTACACATTACAGTAGAACACTCTAGGCACACTTATCACCCCCGATCACCCCCCTGCACCCCCTGTCACAGTGACACCAATAGCAGTTTTTTTTTTTTACTGATTCCTGCATTGGTGTCATTTGTGACCGTTATAAGTGGTAGGGCAGTTAGTGGTAGGCCCCTTTAGGTCTAGGGTATCCCCCTAATAAAGGTTTAACCCCATGATCACCCCCTGTCGCCAGTGTCACTAAGCGATCGATTTTCTGATCGCTGTATTAGTGTCACAGGTTACGCTAGTTAGGGAGGTAAGTATTTAGGTTCGCCGTCAGCGTTTTATAGCGTCAGCGACCCCCATATACTACCTAGTAAAGGTTTTAACCCCCCGATTGCCCCCTGGTTAACCCTTTCACCAGTGATCACCGTATAACTGTTACGGGTGACGCTGGTTAGTTAGTTTATTTTTTATAGTGTCAGGGCACCCGCCGTTTATTTCCTAATAAAGGTTTAACCCCCTGATCACCCAGCGGGTGATACAAGTTAGGTTTTAGGGTCAGATCGGGTCTGCGCCACCCCAGGCAGCGTCAGGTTAGTGGCAGTACCGCTAACACCCACGCACGCAGCATACACCTCCCTTAGTGGTATAGTATCTGAATGGATCAATATCTAATCTGATCAGATCTATACTAGCGTCCCAAGCAGTTTAGGGTTCCCAAAAACGCAGTGTTAGCGGGATCAGCCCAGATACCTGCTAGCACCTGCGTTTTGCCCCTCCGTCCAGCCCAGCCCACCCAAGTGCAGTATCGATCGATCACTGTCACTTACAAAACACTAAACACACATAACTGCAGCGTCCGCAGAGTCCGGCCTGATCCCTGTGATCGCTAACAGTTTTTTGGTAGCCTTTTGATACAGTCGCTAACAGTCAGGAGCTTTTTTACCTGTGAGTCTCACTAGTGTACCACTAAATTTAGAGCCCAAAATGGCAAATAGAAGGTACACTAGTGAAGAGGCCTACACGTTTCTGAGTATGACAGATAGTGAAGAGGAAGTCACTCATCTGTCAGATTCAGGCTCAGAATACGATCCTGTAGAGGACAGTGGTTCCATGACAGATAGCTCTGACGAGTTGTGGTCCCTGCCAAGGTCAGGCGTACCAGACCCCGAACTTCTTCTGTCGTTGATGTGCAAGAACCGCAGGTCCCTCGTATGGAGCAGAGCAGTACTAGCGTTGCTATTCCTTCTGGTGAACTGGCAAGCACCAGCGGCCTAGTACACCCTGGTCGTAGTCAATCCAGCACTGCAGTATCACGTGGTGACGTGGCGAGTCCCATAAGTGCAGTTCAAGCTGGTGAGGTGGCAAGCACAAGTAGTGTCCCACTGCCACCAAGAAGACGAACACAGGCCCGTCGTGCCCATATTGCCTTTCCTGCTGCATTCGCCAATCCTAATTGGGAACCCACCACTTCTGCAGCACCCGTACTTCCCCCATTCACTGGCCAACCCGGCATTCAGGTGGAAACAGTTGATTTTATGTCACTTGATTTTTATTCGCTGTTTTTCACCGAAGATCTCTATAGATCTATTGTGGACCAAAGCAATTTGTACGCTGGTCAACACATCGCCACTATTCCCCAGTCCTCCCTTGCCAGAGATTGGAGACCAATTACGGTTTCCGAATTTAAGCTCTTTCTGGGCCTTTCCCTCAACATGGGCATAACTAAAAAGAGTGAGTTGCGGTCATATTGGTCCACTGACCTAATTCACCCTTGTTGCCCTTGTCCTTGCCCTTGTTCTCTGCCTCCATGACCAGGGCACGATACGAGCAGATCTTGCAGTTCTTGCACTTCAATGACAGTGAACTCTGTCGTCCTCGTGGAGACCCTGGATATGATCGGCTCTACAAAATCCGGCCCCTCGTAAACCACTTCAACCAACGTTTTGCAGACTTGTTTACTCCCCATCAAGTTGTCTGCGTTGATGAGTCCCTGATTAAGTTTTCTGGCCGCTTGTCATTCAAACAGTACCTTCCCAGCAAGCGTGCCAGATACGGAGTCAAGATGTATAAGCTCTGTGACAGGGCCACAGGCTATACATGTAGTTTTATGTTTTACGAGGGAAAAGATAGCCACGTAGAGCCAACAAACTGCACTGACTACATAGGAAGCGCTGGCAAGATAGTGTGGGACTTGGTGTCACCCTTATTCGGAAAGGGGTACCACTTATATGTGGACAATTATTACACGAGCGTGCCACTTTTTAGTCACTTGTTTGATCAGCAGATTGGAGCATGTGGCACCGTGTGACCTAATCGCTGGGGCTTTCCCCAGCGGCTTGTAGATTCCCATCTTAGGCTGGGGGAGAGAGCCTGCTTCAAGTGTAATAACTTGCTCGCTATGAAGTGGAGGGATAATAAGAATGTTTTCGTTCTTACCTCCCTTCATGCAGACACGACGGTCCAAATTACTACGGCGACTAGTGTTGTGGAGAAACCCCTCTGTGTCCACGAATATAACCAAAATATGGGAGGGGTGGACCTCAACGACCAGTTGGCGCCGTACCTAATTGCCCATAAGGCCAGACGCTGGTACAAGAAAGTGTCTGTTTATTTATTTCAATTGGCTTTGCTGAATGCTCATATGCTATACCATCGCTTCAGGACAGACTGGATCCTTCCTTAAATTCCAGGAAGAGATTGTCAGAGCCCTTCTGTTTCCAGACGGTGCTCCACCTCACCTTCCCCAACCAAATGCAGTAAGCCGGCTGCATGAGAGGCATTTTCTTTATGTCCTTCCGAGTACCCCTACCCAATGAACCCCCCAAAAAAGATGTCGTGTCTGCAGCAAACGCGGATATAGGCGTGACAACCGCTATTATTGTCCCTCCTGTCCTGACAATCCTGGTCTTTGCATTGGTGAATGTTTTGAATGCTACCATACACTAGTTGAGTATTAGCATAGGGTACAGCACTGCACAGACTAGGCACACTTTCACAGGGTCTCCCAAGATGCCATCGCATTTTGAGAGACCCGAACCTGGAACCGGTTACAGTTACAAAAGTTACAGTTACAAAAAAAAGTGTAAAGAAAAAAAAAAAAAAAAAAAAAAATATATATATATATATATATATATATATATATATATATATATAATAAAAAAAAAAGGTTGTTGTTCTATTGTTCTCTCTTTTCTCTCTCTATTGTTCTGCTCTTTTTTACTGTATTCTATTCTGCAATGTTTTATTGTAATTTTGTTTTACCATGTTTGCTTTATAGGTATGCAATTTTTTTTATACTTCACTGTTTACTGTGTTTTATTGTTAACCATTTTTTTGTTTTCAGGTACGCCGTTCAGCTGCAGAGCGGATTTATTTATCTTGACAGCAACAGCGTTTGCTCCCACGATACATAAAGCAGTGACTCCAGCGCTGTCGGAGGTGATTTCACCACCACAGTTAAAAAAAAAGAGCATATATGCCGAAGGATGGGGGCAGCAGGGGCGGAAGAGCGATTTGCTCCTACCTTTTGCGGGTGGATGCCCCCATGCTTTGGCATATATAAACGGTGCATGTATGCCCATCATTAATAGTGGGTGGATGAAGGGAGGTATTCTAATGGTGGGCATACCCATATCAATCTCTTTTTTTGTTCAGCCCACAGGCTGCGTGAAAAAAAAGTTTACAATGTATGCCCAACAAGGACCAGCAACATACTGGTATGTTGCTGGACTTTGAGTGGTTATACCAGAATGATGCCTGCAGGTTTAGGTATCATCTTGGTATCATTATTTTCAGCCAGTGGCCGGATTTCATGTAAAAGCAATCCTAGTGGCTAATTAGCCTCTAGACTGCTTTTACAAGCAGTGGGAGGGGATGCACCCCCCCACACCATTTTCCTTGTTTTTCTCTGGCTCTCCTGTCCCAACAGAGAACCTGAGAAATGCAGCCCGGTGATTCAGCCAGCTGACCATAGAGATGATCAGAGAGCAGAATGGCTCCAATCATCTCTATGGCCTAAGAAACCGTAAGCTATGAGCATTTTATGACTTAGATTTCGCCGAATGTAAACAGCACCATTGGAAAATTGGGAAAGCATTTTATCACACCGATCTTGGTGTGGTCAGATGCTTTGAGGGTAGAGGAGAGATCTAGGGTCTAATAGACACCTTTTTTTTCAAAAAAGAGTACCTGTCACTACCTATTGCTATCATGGGGATATTTACATTCCCTGAGATAACAATAAAAATGATTACAAAAAAATGAAAGGAACAGTTTAAAAATAAGATAAAAAAGAAAAAAAAAAAAGAAAGAAAAAAAAAGAAAAAAGCACCCCTGTCCCCCCCTGTTCTCTCGCAAAGGCGAACGCAAGTGTCGGTCTGGCGTCAAATGTGAACAGCAATTGCACCATGCATGTGAGGTATCACCACGAAGGTCAGATCAAGAGCAATAATTTTAGCAGTAGACCTCCTCTGTAAATCTAAAGTGGTAACCTGTAAATGCTTTTAAAGGCTTTTAAAAATGTATTTAGTTTGTCGCCACTGCACGTTTGTGCGCAATTTTAAAGCATGTCGTGTTTGGTATCCATGTCTTTTTCATCTTTTTTATGTCATCAAACATTTGGGCAATATAGTGTGTTTTCGTGCATTAAAATTTTAAAAAAGTTTGTTTTTTCCCCAAAAAAATGTGTTTGAAAAATCGCTGCACAAATACTGTGTGAAAAAAAAAAATGAAACACCCACCATTTTAATCTGTAAGGCCTTTGCTTTAAAAAAAATATATAATGTTTGGGGGTTCAAAGAAATTTTCTTGCAAAAAAAAAAAATTTTTTTCATGTAAACAAAAAGTGTCAGAAAGGGCTTTGTCTTCAAGTGGTTAGAAGAGTGGGTGATGTGTGACATAAGCTTCTAAATGTTGTGCATAAAATGCCAGGACAGTTCAAACCCCCCCCCCCCCAAGTGACCCCATTTTGGAAAGTAGACACCCCAAACTATTTGCTGAGAGGCATGTCGAGTCCATGGAATATTTTATATTGTGACACAAGTTGTGGGAAAAAGACACTTTTTTTTTTTTTTTTGCACAAAGTTGTCACTAAATGATATATTGCTCAAACATGCCATGGGAATATGTGAACTTACACAAAATACATTCTGTTGCTTCTCCTGAGTACAAGGATACCACATGTGTGAGACTTTCTGGGAGCCTAGCCGCATACAGGACCCCTAAAACCAAGCACCGCCTTCAGGCTTTCTAAAGGTGGAAATTTTTTATTTCACTCTTCACTGCCTATCACAGTTTCGGAGGCCATGGAATTCCCAGATGGCACAACCCCCCCCAAATGACCCCATTTTGGAAAGTAGACACCCCAAGCTATTTGCTGAGAGGTATGGTGAGTATTTTGCAGACCTCACTTTTTGTCACAAAGTTTTGAAAATTGAAAAAAGAAAAAAAATACATTTTGCTTGTCTTTCTTCATTTTCAAAAACAAATGAAAGCTGCAAAATACTCACCATGCCTCTCAGCAAATAGCTTGGGGTGTCTACTTTCCAAAATGGGGTCATGGGGGGGGGGGGTTGTGCTATCTTGGCATTTTATGGCCTTCGAAACTGTGATAGGTAGTGAGGAGTTAAATCAAAAATTTACGCCCTTAGAAATCCTGAAGGCGGTGATTGGTTTTCCGGGGCCCCGTACGCGGCTAGGCTCCCAAAAAGTCCCACACACGTGGTAATCCCGTACTCAGGAGAATCAGCAGAATGTATTTTGGGGTGCAATTCCACATATGCCCATGGTCTGTGTGAGCAATATATCATTTAGTGACAACTTTGTGCAAAAAAAAAAAAAGTTTGTCATTTTCCCGCAACTTGTGGCAAAATATAAAATATTTCATGGACTCAACATGCCTCTCAGCAAATAGCTTGGGGTGTCTACTTTCCAAAATAGGGTCATTTGGGGGGGGGGGGGGGTTGTGCCATCTTGGCATTTTATGGCCTTCAAAACTGTGATAGGTAGTGAGGAGTGAAATAAAAAATTTACACCCTTAGAAATCCTGAAGGCGGTGCTTGGTTTTAGGGGTCCCGTGCGCGGCTAGGCTCCCAAAAAGTCTCACACATGTGGTATGCCTGTATTCAGGAGAAGCAGCAGAATGTATTTTGGGGTGTAATTCCACATATGCCCATGGCAAGTTTGAGCAATATATCATTTAGTGACAACTTTGTGCAAAAAAAAAAAAGAAAAGTTTGTAATTTTCCCGCAATTTGTGTCAAAATATAAAATATTCCATGGACTCAACATGCCTCTCAGCAAATAGCTTGGGGTGTCTACTTTCCAAAATGGGGTCATTTGGGGGGGTTTTGTGCCATCTTGGCATTTTATGGCCTTCAAAACTGTGATAGGTAGTGAGGAGTGAAATCAAAAATTTACACCCTTAGAAATCCTGAAGGCGGTGCTTGGTTTTCGGGGCCCCGTACGTGGCTCCCAAAAAGTCCCACACATGTGGTATCCCCGTACTCAGGAGAAGCAGCAGAATGTATTTTGGGGTGTAAATTCCACATATGCCCATGGCAAGTTTGAGCAATATATAATTTAGTGACAACTTTGTGCAAAAAAAAAAAAAAAAGTTTGTAATTTTCCCGCAATATAAAATATTCCATGGACTCAACATGCCTCTCAGCAAATAGCGTGGGGTGTCTACTTTCCAAAATGGGGTCATGGGGTCATGGCCTTCAAAACTGTGATAGGTAGTCCCACACATGTGGTATCCCCATACTCAGGAGAAGCAGCTAAATGTATTTTGGGGCACAATTTCACATATAACCATGGCATGTGTGAGCAATATATCATTTAGTGACAACTTTTTGTAATTTTTTTTTTTTTATCATTATTCAATCACTTGGGACAAAAAAATGTAATATTCAATGGGCTCAACATGCCTCTCAGCAATTTCCTTGGGGTGTCTACTTTCCAAAATGGGGTAATTTGGGGGGGGGGGTTGTACTGCCCTGCCACTTTAGCACCTCAAGAAATGAGATAGGCAGTCATAAACTAAAAGCTGTGTAAATTCCAGAAAATGTACCCTAGTTTGTAGACGCTATAACTTTTGCACAAACCAATAAATATACGCTTATTGACATTTTTTTTTACCAAAGACATGTGGCAGAATACATTTTGGCCTAAATGCATGACTAAAATTGAGTTTGTTGGATTTTTTTTTATAACAAAAAGTAGAAAATATCATTTTTTTTCAAAATTTTCGGTCTTTTTTCGTTTATAGCGCAAAAAATAAAAACCGCAGAGGTGATCAAATACCACCAAAAGAAAGCTCTATTTGTGGGAAAAAAAGGACGCAAATTTCGTTTGGGTACAGCATTGCATGACTGCGCAATTAGCAGTTAAAGCGACGCAGTGCCAAATTGTAAAAAGTGCTCCGGTCAGGAAGGGGGTAAATCCTTCCGGGGCTGAAGTGGTTAAGGGACCCTCTCCTATACAATGCCGGAAATCTACTCTGACTCTGCTACTCCAAGCCAATGGCTTATTTAACATATGGAGATGCCAACACTCCATGGAAAAGGACTTTATCTTCTTTTCAAAACCACATTGCATTTATTCAAGAATCGATCCTGTTTGTCGGAGACAAACAACTCCTACAAGACGCCATTGAGACAAAAATTCACACCATAACATGGTCAGATCATGCACCCATCTCCATATGTATAGGAGACAAGTCATCTCACTCATTTGCCACCAACTGGAGAAATGATCCTTACCTCATGTCTATACCTGCTAATACGACATTCATACAAAAACGTCTGACAGAATACTTCAACGTTAATATGCCTACAGCTAGCAATCCTGCTACATTATGGACAGCCCACAAAGCGTTTATTCGCGGTGTTCTAATTCAACTGAATGCACAAACGAGGTGCCAAAGGACACAGCAGCTGAAGAACTACTCAATAAAATTGAACACTTAGAAAAGATAAATAAAGTATCCCCCACGCACTTCAATAGCGATAACATTTTTATGGCCAGAAATGACCTTAAAACCTTCTTAAATGCCAAACACGCCAAGTCACTATTAAAAATACAACCTTCTTTCTACACAGCCAGTAATAAAAATGGTAAACTGTTAGCAAACCAAATCAAACAAAGGTGTAACAAAAATAAAATTCTGCATATCCTACATCCCTCTACAGGAGATAAAGTGGATTACCCCAAAGATATAGCTAATGTGTTTGGTGCATATTATCGCACGCTATAGAACTTAAAAGATGACCCCAACATAATACAACCCATGGATTCTGACATATCAGACTTTCTAGTATCAATGAATCTTCCCAAACTTTCCTCTGAACAACTGTTATCCCTCAACGCTCCATTCTCCATACAAGAAATCTCCCAAGCTATTTCCACACTTCCCAACGGTAAAGCCCCGGTCCCGGACGGCTTCTCTGCCGAATATTATAAATTATTCAACAAAACCCTAACCCCCCATATTTGTGATATGTTCAGCGCTGCTGTGTCCTCTGGTCAATTCCCAAATGAAATGCTCTCTGCCAATATTGTAACCTTGCCCAAACCAGGGAAGGAGTCGGATACCCCCTCAAATTTCCGCCCTGTCTCTCTATTAAACACTGACTTCAAATTGTATGCCAGATTAATAGCTCAGAGATTAACCCCCATTATGCCCCACATAATACACCCCGACCAAGTAGGGTTCACGCTAGGCAGAAAAGCCCTAGATGCCACACGAAAAATAGTAAATCTCTTACATTTTACTGAAAAAAATAATATATCAACTCTATTCATTACCTTAGGCGCCGAAAAGGCATTTGATAGGATTCACTGGGGTTATTTGAAACACACTCTCGCCAAATTTGGATTTCAAGGCAATATATTATCGGCCATTCTAGCCTTGTATTCTAACCCCAATGCTCGAGTTCTCTCAGATGGGGTCTTTTCAGACCCTTTTATCATCAGCAATGGAACAAGACAGGGATGCCCCCTGTCTCCATTGATTTTCACACTAATGATGGAACCCCTGGCTCAAAAAATCCGATCCTCAAACTCAATTTCAGGAATCAAAATTAAAGGTCAAAAATTTAATATCACACTGTTTGCGGATGACATAATTCTCACTTTGACTGATCCGGCCTCTTACCTGGTAAAGGAAAATCTTAAATACCTTCAATGCATGTTCTTTTTACAAGGTAAATGATTCCAAATGCAATGTCCTTGGCGTTCACATTGCTAAATCTACCAAATTGCATCTACAATCTACAGTTCCTTTTCAATGGGTATCCTCCTCAATGCCTTATTTAGGTATATCCTTGACATCTCCATCCTCAAACTTATATAGCTGCAACTACCTGCCATTTCTACACACTTGCAGGAAAGGTCTTTAAGAACTAAGCAAACATTATCTCTCCTGGGCTGGTAGAGCAGCAGCTTTTAAAATGATAACAATTCCGAAACTCTTGTACCTATATAGTGCTCTACCAATACAGGTCCCCAAATCTTTTTTCCAAGCTATTAAAAGGTTACTGAGCGCATCCATATGGCAAGGTAAGAAACCTTGTTGTTCTTATGCCACTATTGTAAAACACAAAATTGCAGGAGGTATGAGCTTTCCAGACACAAAAGATTACTACATGGCTGTAATACTGGTTTACGCCTCTGTTTCACAAACAATGGCAATTTATCAAGCAGTCATTTGTACCTGGAGGCAATTTAAGCTCTCTTCTGCTAGCTCAGAAAACTCACATAACCCAAAACCCAAAAAAACAGAACACCCAACAATAGCGGCCACTGTTGAGGCATGGCACTTCTTATTTCAAAACACATCCCTAACAGAACACACCCAATCAGTATATCCCCCTGTGGAGGTATTCAACTTCTTACTCCCTGATCTGTCTCTCAAACACTGGTCAAACATAAAAAGCCTCCCTCTGAAAGAACTAATACATAATTCCAAACCCTTAAAACTAGATACCTAATACCATCACAAAGTGCATACACATATAAACGTATAGCCTCCTACCTGAAAAAAAATTCCTGCCCCATCAGTCATAATTCCTACCAAGGCATGGTCCTTCTGGACTTCAAACTCCCCCAAAGCTAAAGGAATAACCATAATGTACAATCTCTTACAAAACAAAGACAAGTTCACTAAGACATCAACTTACAAAAGATGGGAAAGGGATCTACAGGCCTCTTTCTCAGATTCCCAATGGTGCTCAGCCATACATTACAACCACAAAGCATCCACCTGTATTAATTATTGGGAACTATCGCAAAAAATCCACCATAGATGGTATCTTACTCCTGTACAAATGTATAAATTCGCAAATCTTGGCGATGACAGTTGTTGGAGAGGATGCTCCTCCAAGGGTTCGCTAATACACATTCTCTAGGAATGTCCACACATTCACACATTTTGGAGAAAAGTATGCTCTTTAATTTCAGATATCACTGGGATTATCACTAAACCTACTCCATCCCTAGCTATTCTTAGTATAGGACTAGCATCCTTACCGTACGAATTCAGAACCATAACGATGCATATTCTATTTGCTGCTAGGTTACTCATAATGCGCAAATGGAGAAGCTCTTTAATTCCAAATGTATTTGATGTTAAACACCAAATAAACTTGATCAAAGATTATGAATACACTTCTGCCTTAAAACACAACACTCTTGCTAAATTTAACAATGCCTGGAAGTTTTGGTTGAAATCCTAAAGTGTGAGTAACTAATGTACTTCCTTCCTTGATTTCTCCTCTGAGTTCTACCTTGCTTGGACTAACAGACTGTACCCCACTGTTTACTTCTAGATGTATACATGTACACATGTTATGTGTTCTACAAAAATATGTTTCCTTCCTTGTATATGAAAACATTTAATAAAAATGATTTTGGAAAAAAAAAATCTGGAGAGCAGCCTAGTAACAATAATGAATCCCTTCATAGATACGTGAATGAGAGTAGCCACCCAGGAAGTAGGTGGGGAGTGTGCTATTTGCAAAGTTACCAGGTGAAAACAAAGGAAAAAAAAAAACCTAAAAAAGAGAACTAATGCAGCCACCACATCTAGGCACTGGAATGCTGCAGCATGCAGCAAGGGACTATATACAAGATTTTAGTAATAAGAACGATATCATTAGCAGTAATCAGCATGGATTCATGAAGAATCGTTCTTGCCAAACCAATCTATTAACCTTCTATGAGGAGGTGAGTTGCCATCTAGATAAAGGAAGGCCCGTAGACGTGGCGTATCTGGATTTTGCAAAAGCATTTTACACAGTTCCCCATAAACGTTTACTATACAAAATAAGGTCCGTTGGCATGGACCATAGGGTGAGTACATGGATTGAAAACTGGCTACAAGGGCGAGTTCAGAGGGTGGTGATAAATGGGGAGTACTCAGAATGGGCAGGGGTGGGTAGTGGGGTTCCCCAGGGTTCTGTGCTGGGACCAATCCTATTTAATTTGTTTATAAATGACCTGGAGGATGGGATAAACAGTTCAATCTCTGTATTTGCAGATGATACTAAGCTAAGCAGGGCAATAACTTCTCCGCAGGATGTGGAAACCTTGCAAAAAGACCTGAACAAATTAATGGGGTGGGCGACCACATGGCAAATGAGGTTCAATGTAGAAAAATATAAAATTATGCATTTGGGTGGCAAAAATATGAATGCAATCTATACACTGGGGGGAGAACCTCTGGGGGAATCTAGGATGGAAAAGGACCTGGGGGTCCTAGTAGATGATAGGCTCAGCAATGGCATGCAATGCCAAGCTGCTGATTATAAAGCAAACAGAATATTGGCATGCATTAAAAGGGGGATCAACGCAAGAGATAAAACGATAATTCTCCCACTCTACAAGGCTCTGGTCCGGCCGCACCTGGAGTATGCTGTCTAGTTCTGGGCACCAGTCCTCAGGAAGGATGTACTGGAAATGGAGCGAGTACAAAGAAGGGCAACAAAGCTAATAAAGGGTCTGGAGGATCTTAGTTATGAGGAAAGGTTGCAAGCACTGAACTTATTCTCTCTGGAGAAGAGACGCTTGAGAGGGGATATGATTTCAATTTACAAATACTGTACTGGTGACCCCACAATAGGGATAAAACTTTTTCGCAGAAGAGAATTTAATAAGACTCGTGGCCACTCATTACAATTAGAAGAAAAGAGGTTTAACCTTAAACTACGCAGAGGGTTCTTTATTGTAAGAGCGGCAAGGATGTGGAATTCCCTTCCACAGGCGGTGGTCTCAGCGGGGAGCATTGATAGCTTCAAGAAACTATTAGATAATCACCTGAATGACCGCAACATACAGGGATATACAATGTAATACTGACACATAATCACACACATAGGTTGGACTTGATGGACTTGTGTCTTTTTTCAACCTCACCTACTATGTAACTATGTAACTATATACATTTTTTGTATTTTTTGGGTTCAGATATACTTTAATGGATATACAGTATATCTGCATTCGTTTCTGTCTTTTATATCTGTCTCGAATGTAGTCTTAAATTGCAACCTGCAGATTCTCAGATTAATTTAGAACTAGCCCAAAAAAGATGTGGAGCAGTACTCCGAAGGACACAAATTTCCCAGCGATAAATCTAGTTACTCAGTACAAAAATTTAATTAAACTGTTTTACCATTTAGGGTAAAAGCCAGTGCTTTAGTTGTCACTAGAAAAACAGATATTCATAGATCTTTTAGATATTTAAAAAGCAAAATAATTATCGTTTTTAATATGAAATTATGATTTTGTAGGGTTTTATTTCAGAATTACCTGGTATATCTGTGCTGGCAGGCTGCTTACTGGAGCATTTTCAGTTTCTCCTGTGTGGGAAACAGAGTCAGTTACCGATATGTTTGAATTGATTTACTGTAATCATATGGCATTTAAAGATGACAACACAGAATTTGGTTTTATTGCAATAAAACCTAAAGAAGAAAAATAATTCCTATTATCCCACACATGACAAGCAGGATTGAGTCAGCTTTGTGATTTTGTAGACTCTAACTCCACTTTTTTTGCCAAAATCAATTAATCTATTGGGAAAGGTGACATCATGTTCATAAGCTCTTCCTTACCTTACCACTTTAAGTTATAACTTCCGTATCTGTGGGAAGAACAGTTCAATAAACAAGATCAATGCTTCAGGCTGGGTTCACACAGTGTGCGGACACGGCTCACAGAAGGGGTCCAGTGCATCAGTGTTTTCCGTTTCAGGGACAAATCTGGCACAAATTTTTGCCTGATTTTGGACCTGAAACTGAGCCAAAGACACACAGCACCCTTGTGCAATGCGCTCCGCGGCCACCCCGGAGATGTCTGAACCGGCTCTATTGGCAGCCGGTCACACTCTCCTGTCATGAGAATTGGATGCGCGGAAAACCACTTCCAATTCGCATCAGTGTGAACCCAGCCTCAGTGGACGTTTCAACTTATTTTCAAAGGTGGAGCTACTGGGTTATCTTCCATATTCTTGCTTCACTACACATAAAATCTGAGACCCGAAACTTGAAAAAAAATCTGCTATGGTAGTTACTTACTACTTGACTCCCATTTCTTACTCTCTATCCCTTCCACGAATGCATGGGAAACCCACAAAAGCATCATTCGTGGCTAACTAAACAGAGCATCCTATAGGATAAAAAAGCACCCAAAAGAATGCCACTATTGTATCAAAAATAGCTTATTTAGAAAACTCTAGCCCAAACACTAGGTGCCAAACTTAAAACACTAAGGATGCATTCACATCTGCAAATGCACCCTGCACTTTGATTAGATACGATAACCCCAGCGGGGTGCAGCGATGATCAGCAGTCTGGATCCAAGGACTATCACTCCCATATGATCACTGCATGAGTGATTACATGTGAGTGGCTGAGATTAGCTGCTGGAGCCAGCAGCCTTTGATGGCTTTCAATAGAGCTGTCTCCCATAGCTAATCACAGGAACCCCAGCTGGGGTTCTTGCACCCTAAGGCAACAACTCTCCTCTATTACTTTTAGGATCAAAGCTTCCCGACATAGACGTGAGGTGACTGTAGCCATATTAGTGTATTTCCAAAAATACTACCTGTATCCTTGATACTTTTTTAAATTTGCATTAACATTTCGATTTTCATGGGAGTTCCTTTTTGTCAATCCAAGCAGCACATATGCACAGCAATGGTAATTAAATGGGATAGTTGTTAAGATAAGGAAAGACGTGGGCTATGGAATGGGAGGGTGACGTAAGAGAATGGTCATAAACAGGGCTTTTTGATCAGCCGGAACAGCGTCCCGGCACCTCTGGCAGCCCTTTCCTCTCAAACCTGTCATGAAACACAGAAGCCAGTAGAGGAAGTTTTCTGCACAGCTCACTTCCTCTACTGGCTTCTCTGTGTTAGCGCTGGGCACCCAGGGCCCTCATGAGTGCTTCAGCTCCCAGCACTGCAACCGAGATTGCAACCGATTCGAGAGGCAGCTTCTGTCCCCGCTTGCTGCCGCTACTGAGACATTTCTAGCACGGAGCGGAGAAGCCCTGAAACTCCTCCTTAGCTCTGTGCTACAGTAGGCAGAGCTCTCTGTACTGTGCTGTATAAAAAAAAAGCCTGTGGAAGAGGTGAGGGATTTCCAGAGACTGAAGTTGTGCAGAGAGGAGTGCACTGTGAAAGTGTGTGTGTGTGTGGGGGGGGGGGACATGTGCAGAGAGAAGAGTGAAAGGGGGGTTAGCAGAGAGGAGAACTAGGGGGATGTGTACATGGAGGAGAGCTCGGAGGACTGTTACATGGAGGAGAGCTCGGAGGACTGTTACATGGAGGAGAGCTGGGGGGATTTTTTTCAGAGAGGGGAACTGGGGGGGGGGGTGCAGAGACGAGAGCTGGGGAGGTTTGTACATGGAGAGAACTGGGAGGATTTGTACATGGAGGAGAGCTGGGGGGATTTGTGCAGAGAGGAGAGCTGGAGGAAAGATTTGTGCAGAGAGAACTTTGAAAGGGGGGGTAAGAAGAGAGGAGAGCTGGGGGGTGTGTACATGGAGGAGAGCTGGGGGATTTAAACAGGGAGGAGAACAGTGGGAAAGATTTGTGCAAAGAGAACCTTGAAAAAGGGGGGGTTAGCAGAGAGGAGAGCTGGGAGGATGTGTGCAGAACGGAGAACTGTGGGGGATGTGTGTGCGGAGAGGATAACTGGGGGGATGTGTGCGGAGAGGAGAACTGGGGGGGATTTGTACATGGAGGAGAGCTGGGGGGATTTGTACAGGGAGGAGAGCTGGGGGGATTTTTTGCCGAGAGGAGAACTGTGAAAGTGAGGGGGGTATCATACCAAGTGGAGAGCTGGAGGGGAATTGTAACAAGAGGAGAGCTGGGGGGATTTGTACTGAGAGGAGAGCTGGGGGATTTGTACGGAGAGAAGAGCTGGGGGGATTTGTACCGAGAGAAGAGCTGGGGGGATTTGTACCGAGAGAAGAGCTGGGGGGATTTGTACCGAGAGAAGAGCTGGGCGGATTTGTCTCGAGAGGAGAGCTGGGGGGAACTTGTGCAGAGAGGGAGCTGGGGGGGATGTGTGCAGAGAGGAGAACTGGGAAAGTGTGGAGGGGGAAGGTTTTATGCAGAGAGTAGAGATGGGGGAATTTTAGCAGAGAGGAGAGCTGGGGGGTGAAGATTTGTGCAGAGAGGAAGAGGAGAACTGGGGAGAGGGAAACTTTGTTCAGAGGGGAGAGTTGCAGAAGGCAGGTTGTGCAAAGTGAGAGATGGGGAGGGGAGGGCAGGTTGTGCAAAATGAGAGCTGTGGAGGGTGGGGCAGGTTGTGCAGAGGTGAGAGCTGTGAGGGAAGTTGGGGGTGCAGAGGTGAAACACAAGGGGTGGCAAAGGTGAGAGCTGTGGATTGGGGTGAGCTTTAGATGGTGGTGCAGAAGGGGGGCAAAGATAATGTGCATGGGGGTGCAGTTGTGTACTGGGGTGTAAGCTGTGGTTGGAGGGGTGCAGAAGTAAGATGTTGATGGGGCAAAGGTGAATTGTGGATGGGGGGGTGCTAATGTGAATTGTGGATAGGGGTGCAGAGTGAAGCTGTGGACAGGGCAAAGAAGAGGTGAGCTGTGGATGAAGGTTGCTGAGCTGAGCTGTGGAAGGAGAACACCGAGGTAAGCAAAGAGGTGTGCAGAGGTGAGGGTTTAATGGTTACTTTTGGGGGGGTAGGATACTTGAGGGAAGGGGGATTTTTGCTTGGGGAAGACCAGGAAAATTTGCTGAGGGACATTAAAGCATACAGAGTTCAGTGACCAAGAATATGTAATACATGGCTGTATGCTACGTATTAAAGGCCCCAGGATGGTACTCCTGAATGCTGTGCTCTGTACAATGGGTTTTGCATTACATACTCCAGTCCTGAGCCCTGCAATCTGTATGCTAGACTGCATATTACATATACTTTACCACTGCACGCTGTGTGATGGCCTCTATGTTACATATTCCTGATCCCTGCACTCTTTACACAGGGCTATATGCGGCATATTCCGGAGAACAAGGAACGCTTCGTAATTGAATTTAAGCACTGTCCCGTTTGCTGATTTTTTTTCTGCGCCCTGTGTGATACGCACTTCTCACAACTGCACAATACACAGTCCTGAGCGCCGTGTGTTATAAATTCCCAAGTCCTGTACTTTGTGTGTTATATATTCCTGAACCATGCACCTTTTGTAATTTGCAGTCCTAAGCCTTAACTTATTACAGTTATTTGGTGCTGCAGTACTTCTCTCCTCTAAAGAAGGTGTGGCTGGGAGTGGGGTTTGGGTGTGGTTGGGGGCCGGGAGTTGGGCGGGGAGGGTTCCTGCACCTATTCTTTGAGAAAAAAAGCCCTGGTCATAAAGGTATTGGATAGTGATTTAGAAAACCGATGTTTACATTTAGTCCCTTGGTTTTCGTATTTAGTACAAAAAATTCCCATACAAATCCCAAAATTATCAATTTTGGAATATGTAGGGAATTTGTTCTATTCCGATGAGGATCCAAATCACATTGACTCAATCACTCAGCCCACAATGTTCTACTAAAAACCTAAGGTCTAAGATTAGTGCATGAATGCATCTTTAAACAAATGGGTCTCCCTCAAGCAGGAATTCATACGCACCCCATTGTCAGCCTAACCTTTCCCCAGGTATTGCCCCTTAATACTCTCAGCAGGTTTTTTCTATCACCGACAGAGAAAAGATGTTGTGTGTCTAGGAACATCTTTATGTCAATAACTTTCTACTTACTCCTCCTGCAGCCAGATGGTAGGCAATATGACTTTGGAAATTTTCTGGCCTCAACCATGAAAAACAAATGCCTGGCCTCCTGATCCCTCAAAAACGACACAAACTCTTTCCCACTGTTCATTTCACATACTGGAGATGTAAACACATGAGGGCACATTTCTGGAGAATGCCAGATCTTACACCCATTCTGGGACATTCTGGGAGTCTGAGTATTAATCCTTAAACTCTTTTGCCACTTGAGCCCCTCTCTACTCTATTCTGCTATGGACCAACTCTATGACAAAAATCTCACCCCTGTCCTGTCCCAATCTAGCCATTTCTGTCTACAATAGATCCCTGTCCTCCACCCTGGAAGAGCTCATCCCCCTTAACTACACACAGAATCAGGCCCTGACCCCTACAACCCTGGCAATCAGATGACACCGAAATTCTCAAAAAACTTAGCCGAGCTCTGGAGGGTCCTTGGCATAATACTAAGTCTCACAAGGACTTCAACTAATATAAATCTGCCCTCTAAAAATACAATTCTTGCCTCCACACTGCCAAGCAGACCTATTTTATTACTGTAGCCATGCCCCCGTAGCGGTTGCTGAATATTGTGGGTCACCTGTCACCCCGTCCAGCCCGACATTCATCTCTTAGGCACTCAGAGACATAGAACAGTTCATAAGCTTTGTTTTTTTGTTTTTTTATTAAGGGGATTGAACTTGGATGGGAAAGGAAAATTATGGGATGCCCAGAAAGATTCAGTATAACTTACTTGGGACTACTATATACACTCTTGTATATACACTCCAGTCTTCTCTCCAGCACAACTCTTGCTTAAGACCTCTTCATTTGCTGCAGATTCCCAGACCAACTAGCACCACATGGTTAGGCCTAACACTAACTCAGCCAGGCCTCAGTGAATTGCTTTTTGCGGGCAGGGTCCTTGGGCCCCTATGATGTAGAAATAGTGCTAACTGTCCTCAACTCAGCTACTGATCCCAGTAAACACTCTTCAGGCCCTGCCAGCCCTCTTGGCTGCAGCTGCCTCTTTCCATTGCCCTTCCTACAGACCACTCTTCTGGTTCTGCACCCATCTCAAACTGCAAACTCCCAGTTCTTTCAGGTGTGCCTCCCCAGTCCTCCTGACTGTGCTTTAATCACCAGCCCTCCTGGCTGCGACCAGTTGTCCTCTCTGGAGTCTCTTAGTAGTGCTCTCCCCCACTGTCCTCTCCTTGCTCTCTCATGTGCCTTTCCTCCAGGATCTCTTCTCCTCCTGGCTGCACCGGAGCCCAGGCCCAAGGTCACCCCCCCCCCAGACTGGGGAGCTCCCTGTGGGCCCTGACAGCCTCCACAGGCTCTCACTCCAGCTCTTCCACCCGACAAATCCTTCCCGGCTGGGCTAACCCTGGGTATTTAAGAAGGCCCGCCCCCTGCCAATCCAATTTGGGGATTGGTCAAGGCTCCTCAGCTCCACCTCTCCTCTCCTCCTCTCTTTTTAGCACCTTCTGGAAAGAAGAGGGAGGTGACAGTGATGCTACCTGTGAGTCACCCAGCCCTGCCATGAGCCACTCACAGCCCAGAATGAAAACAAACAGGCCTAGCCACCAGCTAGGCCCGCCTAAATTTTTCTACTCTATAGAAAAATCTAACCTATAGCACCTACCTAACTAGAGGGTGCTACATTACTCTCATTAATGCCTTCTCATCCAGTCCCCATCAACTCTTCCCTACCTTTAACTCTCTACTCCGTCCTCCACTGCCTCCACCTACTAACTCACTCACTGCCTAGTAGATTGCCAATCACTTCAAAAATAAGATTGATTCAATTTGTGATGAAATCTCCACTCTACAGATATCCCCAAACTTAACACCCCATGTCCACAGATACAATCAACACTCACCTTATTCAATCCTGCTACTATAGACGAGGTTGCTAAACTTATTTCTAATGCCCACCTAACCACCTGTCCCCTAGGCGCAGTTTACTCTCGAATAATGTGGTCACCTCCTGACTCTATCCTACACTCTCTAACCCACATCTTCAAACTTTTCCCCTCTTCTGTCATCTTCCCCAACTCTCTAAAACATATACTAGTCATCCCATACTTAAAAAGCCTTCCTTGGACCCCACTGGATGTCACACCACTTCATCAAACTGAAACTCTCTAAAACTGAGTTTATAATATTTACTCCCCTATGTACATCTTTCCCTGACTTCTCGGTCAAGATCAATGGCACAACCATCAACCCATCCTCGCATGCCAGGGTGGTAGGTGTTATCCTGGACTCTGAACTTTCCTTTCAGCCCCACATTCAATCACTTTCCAAAGCTTGCCGCCTCAACCTCTGCAACATCTCCAAAATATGCCCCTTCCTAGCCAATGACACCACAAAGCTCCTAATTCACTCCCTGGTCATCTCTCGCCTCAACTGCTGCAACTCTCTCCTCATTGGCTTACCTTTAATTAGGCTATCCCCCCTTCAGTCCATCATGAATGCTGCTGCCAGACTCATCCACCTTACAAACCGCTCAGCATCTACTACTCCTCTCTGCCAATTCCTCCATTGGCTACCACTCACCCAACGAATTCAATTAAAAATACTAACAATACTTTACAAAGCCTTTCACAACTTGGCCCCCAGCTACATAACTAACCTAGTCTCAAAATACCAACCAAATCATTCTCTTTGTTCCTCCCAAGACCTACTGCTCTCTAGTTCCCTTGTCATCTCCTCCCATGCTTGCCTCCAGGACTTCTCCCAAGTCTCTCCTATCCTTTGGAATTTCCTAGCCCAATCTGTCCAACTATCTCCTACTCTATCCACTTTTAGGTGATCCCTGAAAACCTTTTTCTTCAGAGAAGCCTATCACTTGACCCTCCCTTTTAGATTGTAAGCTCTAATGAGCAGGGCTCCCTGATTCCTCCTGTATTGAAATGTATTGTAACTGTACTGTTTGCCCCAACATTGTAAAATGCTGCGCAAACTGTTGGCGCTATATAAATCCTGTATTATAATGATAACAGCTCGACAACGACCTAGTCTTAAAACTTGCAAAATATCTCCTACACCTTCATGACTTTCTGAAACACTGATACAAGAAAACACTACTTATACACCTGTTTAATGTTCTTAAAACCTGTACTTCATTGTTATGGAAACAGGAAACAGGAAACCTCACCATTACTACATAGTTACATAGTTAATCTGGTTGAAAAAAGACATAAGTCAGTTCAACCAACATAGAAAAAAAAAAACACGCAAATAGAAAACCTCCATATAAACAATCCTATACCTACAGTTGATCTAGAGGAAGCCAATAAAGAATGATCCAATTTGCTCCAGTGGGGGAAAAAAATTCCTTCCTGATCCCCCAAGAGGCAATCGGATATTCCCTGGATCAACTTTACCTATAAATATTAGTATCCAATTATATTATGTGCATTTAGGAAAAATCCAGACATTTTTTAAAACAATTTACTGAGCTGGCCAGAACCAGCTCTTGATGGAGTCTATTCCACAATTTCACAGCTCTTACTGTGAAAAAAACTTTTAGTATTTCGAGAATACATCTTTTCCTCCAGATTAAAGGTGTGTCCCCTTGTCCTCTGTGATGACCTTAAAGTGTTACTAAACCCACAAAGTAAAATCAATCTGTATATGCAGTAAAGCATGCTTGTTATACTTACTGTGGAACGGGTTAATCCTTTGCATTGTGTAAAAAGGCAGTTTGATCCTGTATGCACAGATCTTCCCCTTCTTGTATTGTCTCCAAAACATGTCCAGATAAGACAGAGTTAATGGAGTCAGGCTGTACATGCTTAGTTTGGTGTGCATTGCTAGAGAGTTTTTTGTTTTTTTTTCTTGGGAGAGGGCATGTGATCAGAACAGGGCCAGTCAACACTGTCCAGACAGAGGGTCAGGGATCCTGCATCCTGATAGGACAGCCAGTGCAGTATGAAAACTCCTCCTACAAGCTTTAACCAGGCACTGATAGAAGTCACAAGACTGCTATATACTGCTGATGAGAAAAGGTATTAAGTTTATATTTACTAAAATGTTTGCTTTTCCATGTTCTGTGTACTGTGGGAGACCAGATATAGTGAATGCAGGGTCCTGGGTTTAGTAACAGTTTAAGGTGAATAACTCAACACCGAGCTCACTATATGGACCACTTACAGTGCCCTTTTGTCATGTTACAACCAAAAACTTAAATGTATGTTATGGTTGATTTTATGTGATAGACCAACTCAAAGTGGCGCATAATTGTGAAGTGGAAGGGAAATGATAAATAGTTTTCCAATATGTTTACAAATAAATATCTGAAAAGTGTGGCGTGCATTTGTATTCAGCCTCCCTGAGTCAATACTTTGTAGAACCACCTTTCGCTGCAATTACAGCTGCAAGTCTTTTTGGGTATGTCACTATTAGCTAGAGAGTGACATTTTTGCCCATTCTTCTTTGCAAAATAACTCAAGATCTGTCAGATTGGATGGAGAGCGCCTGTGAGCAGCAATTTTCAAGTCTTGCCACAGATTCTCAATTGGATTTAGGTCTTGACTTTGACTGGGCCATTCCAATAAATTAATATGCTTTGATCTAAACCATTCCATTGTAGCTCTGGCTGTATGTTTAGAGCCGTTGTCCTGCTGGAGGGTGAACCTTTGCCCCAGTCTCAAGTCTTTTGCATACTCTAATGCCGCGTACACAAGGTCGGAATTTCTGCCCGCAAAAGACCAATGAGATTTTTTCGTCGGAAAATACGACCATGTGTATGCTCCATTCGTCTTTTGCTGGCGGAATTCCAGCCAGCAAAAGATTGAGAGCATGCTCTCAATTTTTCGGTCGGGAAAAGTTCCTATCCGAAAATGCGATCGTCTGTGGCAATTCCAACGTGCAAAATCCCTACGCATGCTCGGAAACAATTTGACGCATGCTCGGAAGCATTGAATGTCATTTTCTCGGCTCGACGTAGTGTTATACGTCACCGCGTTCTTGGCGGTCGTAATTTCAGTGAACTTTTGCGTGACCGCATGTATGCAAGGCAAACTTGAGCAGAATCCCGTCGGAAAAGCCCTCATATCTTTTTCCGATGAGAAAATGGATCATGTGTACACGGAATAACAGGTTTTCTTCTAAGATTGCTCTTTATTTGGCTTCATCCATCTTCCCATCAACTCTGACTAGCTTCCCTGTCTCTGCTGAAGAAAATCATCCCCACAACATAATGCTGCCATTCATGCTCCCCTTGCCCAGCCTGTCAATTTAGGTGGACGGCCATATTTGGTAGGTTTGCAGCTGTGCCATACTTTTTCCATTTATGGATGATGTATTTAACAGTGCTCCATGAGATGTTCAAAGCTCCAACAAAACTCGAATGCCCTGTACACACGGTTGGACATTGATCGGACATTCCGACAACAAAATCCATGGATTTTTTCCGACGGATGTTGGCTCAAACTTGTTTTGCATACACACGGTCGCACAAAGTTATCGGAATTTCCGAACGCCAAGAACGCGGTCACGTACACCACTTATGACGAGACTATAAAAGGGCAGTTCAGTACCAAGCGCGGCACCCTTTGGGCTCCTTTTGCTAATCTCGTGTTAGTAAAAGATTGGTGAGAGACGATTTGTGCTTTTTCAGACTTGTGGTTTTCAGATCATATTTCTGCTGTTCAGTTTGTGCTTGTGGGTTTGTATCTGGTCTTCAGTGCGTGCAGAGAGTTACCATTGATTTTTCATTGTGTTCTTGTTCGTTCGTTACTGATTTTCAGGTCGCTTTTCACAGGCCTTGCTGTTCTTCAGTGCGTTCTGTTACTTCGTTCTGACCAGCCGACCATTTTCTAGCCATGTTGCATATACATACTCATCGTAGAGTTCGTGCTGTGCGGGGGCTTGGTGTTGGGGTCCTTACTTTGACACAAGCGCAGTCCATGAACAGGGTGGGGAGGAGTTCATGGACCAAGAATTGGTTGCTCCAGCGTGTCCAATTCTGTCACATGCCTTTGCTCCGTGAGATCCGTGAGAATAATCCTGACGATTTCAGAAACTTTCTCTGGATGACGGACCCCGTATTTAACCGTTTGTTGGCTTTGCTGACCCCCTATATCAGCAGGCAGGATAGCTGCATGAGGCAAGCCATCACTCCAGAGCAGAGGCTAGGGGAGAAGCCTGCAGGACCTTAAGTTCTCGACAGGCGTCTCCCCCCAGGCTCTGCGGATCATTATCCCAGAGACCTGTTCTGCTATCATCCAGGTCCTGCAGAAGGAGTATATTAAGGTAAGATTTTTATCCTTTAACATCACATTTTATTGTATTTAATGTTTGATAATATATTGTATTTCTTTCCTCATTCCCTAATTACCATGATTGTAATATGCTGTGAATGTCCCCTTTGTCCTCATGCATGCTGGATTTTTATGTAATTTTTTTTGTCCTTCATACATATTTGCCTTCACTAACCTCCCCAGCATGCTCTTCTGGGCCTATATTCACCTTGTGTAGTCACTTAACAATGTATTTTGTCAGCTCCATAGTAGTGCTTTACCCTAAATAACCCCTAAAATGTTGAAAATTGTGATGTGTGCTTGAAAATCTGGCAGAGTGCCAGAGGCTTTTTTTTTGGGGGGTCCCAACATCATTTGAAACCCTCCCTCCCCCCAACTGCTAACTCAGCTGATACCAATCCTCTATCTGCTGACTTTGCCAAACCCATACACACTATACCCACCTCTTTTGTGGTCAGATTTATAGATAAATTCCCCAAAGCATATAGTGCAAGGGCCTGCCTGAATACTTTCAAATGGTAATGTTCTAAGTTTTTGTATCCTATTATTATCTTGATAGGTAATAGCAGAATGTAAAAATGTGCTAAAATGTGTACAGTGTGTATTTATCTCTTTGTATTATGACACTTCTTACCTGTCCAGTGGGCTGCCAATAGTGTAAGTAAGGAGGGGCTGGCCAAAGTAATACACATTATTTAGGCATTCATCTCTCAATTAAGTGGAGAGGGTTACCTATTCAAAACATCTCCCCCCCTAAAATTTATTTAAATGGCCCATGAGAGGGGGGGGGATATGATAGACCTTATACCTTTGTCTTTAAATACTCCCTAAAAAAAATGTAATACTGATGTTGGCCAAGAACGTTTGTGTCCAATCTGCTTTCCATGTTTATGTGCAAAATGATTAATTTTTTTCTCTTGTTTGACTCCACAGTTTCCTTTCAACCCACAGGAATGGCAGACTGTGGCCTCCCACTTTGCCCAGCAGTGGGACTTTGGGACTTTCCTAACTGCGGAGGGGCAATTGATGGGAAACACGTCCACATCATTCCATCACCCAACTCGGGGTCATACTATTACAACTACAAGGGGTTCAATAGTATTGTGATGTTGGCGGTGGTGTCGGCTACTTACGAGTTCCTGTATGTGGACGTGGGGAAGAATGGCCAGATGTCAGATGTTGGAGTCATCGCCCACATGGAGTTCTACAGGCGTCTCCAGAATGGCAGCTTGGACTTGCCACCTCCAGAAGACAATGCGGAAGGACTCCCATTCGTCTTCGTTGCGGATGAAGCGTTTGCACTGGGGGACCATCTTATGCGGCCATTCCCTATGAGGACCCTCACGCCAGACCAGAGGGTTTTTAATTACCGGCTGGCTAGAGCCAGAAGAGTGGTGGAGAACACATTTGGAATAATGGCCAACCGGTTCCGCCTATTTCTTACACCCATACACATGGCGGAGTATAAACTCAATCACATCATCCTGGCTTGCTGTGTTCTCCACAACTTTTTAAGGAGAAATTCTGTGAACTATGCTGGCTCAGTTGGGCCTGAAGCCGGAATTAATCTCATTGAACCAACCCTGACGGCGCTTGAAGCTGGCAGTCCTGGCTTGCCCCCCCTGAGTGCCCGCGAGGTCCGTATAAGATACATGGAATACTTTGCGGGTAGGGGGCCATCAATATGCCAGACAATGTCTGAGACATTTTTTAAATAAAAACATTTTTTAAACTGAACAAATATTTGCTTACATTTACTGCTTGTGTTTCTTTTAGCTGACCATGACTAAAATTTGGGGAGTCGTGAAAATGGTGTGATTCTGTAAAATTATAAAGCACTGTTGGGTGTTATTTACTAAAGGCAAAGACACTTTGCACTACAAGTGCACTTGAGACTGCACTGAAACTGCACTTGTAGTGCAAAGTGGATTTGCCCTTAGGAAATAACCCCCATTGTCACTGAAAACACCAATTTTACCACAAAAAATGTTTATGAGCATTGAAAGAAGAAGCCACACATTGTTGATTATCAATCTTTTTAATACAAGCACAATCACACGTGCATTTATAAAAGGTTTTTAAAACAAACCAACATGTTTGTTGTATAACAAATTTTTAGGTCACATTAATAAAAGTAGAAATGTCCTTTTAAGGTAAAACAGGCATGTTTAAAACCAACAAGAAATACACAAATCTGGAACTTACAAAGTTCAACTTTTATAGAAATTGAAGGCAATATTAGACATGAGTATTTACAAACTGTGTATGATATTGTGTTCAGATGGGGTGATGTCACCCCTGGAAAAGCCAAATTTTGAAGATGCACACAAATTGCCGAATGTTAACATGTGCTAGCTGGCATCATGGAGGATCAATGGACATGTTTTGTGGGTGCAACCCCTTCCTCTCAGCTACTTTATTATTGAGGAAGGGGTTGCATCCCCAAAACGCATACATTGATCTCCCGTGATGGCAGATAGCACATGTTGACACACTGTGTGCATCTTCAAAATTTGGCTTTTCGAGAATATGTCAAAAAAAAGTTCTAAAAATTTTCCAGACAAAAAAACTGAAATAAGTTAGGGATTTCGAGGGGTTTTAAATTCTCCCTAAAACATCAATGATGTTCTTCATTTTGTTTTGAACATCATTGATGTTTTGCTTTATGTTTTCCAAGTCCCTATTACACCCCATTATCTCCCCGATCAGGATCTGGGCACTTTCACTGGTGAAATGACCTTCTTCCACAACATCACGATCACCTAAAAATATAGAAACAAAAACACACCATGTATTATAAATGTGCAGGCATCCATCTCTTACCTGAGCCTGTGGTCGTAGACACTCACCTGTTGTGGTGACCACGTCCACCACGTCTCCCTCGTCTCCCTCCTCCTCTGCTTGGCTTTGTGGGATTTCCCCTTCTTCCTGAGGTGGGGGGTCTGTGGTCTCCTCTGACGAGTAGTGTCCTCCGAGTCTTTTCTCCCCTATGTAAAAAAAAAAAATAGGTATACTTAGCACACAGATATTTGATGTCAGAAATAGGAATATGAAACATTGCTTGGAAGTCGGGTACAATTGTCTGTTTTGGCAGAGTTCCAAGATGAAGAAATATTGTTTTCCTTTGTCAAGCTTGAATACTTACCTGTTTTGTACAAGCTTCACAGATGGAGACACCCCTATAGTATACACTGGAGCACCTGTGTGGGACCCCTAACAAAAAGGTTGTTCTTTTGTCCCACACTAGTGCTCCAGCGTCCAGATGTGTAAACAGCTGCTGAGTTTCCTCTCCTTACACAGAATCTAGTTTGCATTTCATTCTAGTTACAAACCCATCTAGACACCAAAATTATTTTAAGAGAAGTAGGCCAGAAAAAATGTACTGAACTGCATCTGGACAAAACATGGTGTTTTATAGGCCGAACGAACAATGTTCCCTACGAATGAATAATGTGTCCATGAACATGAAAGTTGCCATTTTAAACTGCACAACAGTAAAGAAAAGCACATGGAGCAGCATGAACGTAATAAAAATAAAGAATAGGAACACAGGACAACTACTTACTTTTTTGTAGCACTCTCCTGATCCTTCTATACTGATCGTGCTCCCTTAATTTGAGGTCGGACCACCGCTTCCTGAGTTGATCCTTGGATCGTCATACCCCAAAATTTCTGTGCAGACTCTTCACAACTTTAGTCATAATCTTGGCCTTTCTGACATTGGGGTTGGGGTAAGGTCCATACTTCCCATCATAGTCGGCCCTTTTCAAGATGTCCACCATCTCCAATATCTCCACAAAGGACATATTTGATGCCTTAAATCGTCTCCTCTGGGATCCTGACGCTTCTGGCTCCGGGCTTTCCTCCTCCTCGTTGTTGTAATTAGCACGCACCTGCTCTGTCTCCACCATGTGCTCTTCCCCACTGCGTCGAAAGAGAAGGGGCGGGGAATAGACTAGAAAGAACGTCAGGGGCGGGCAGAGTTTCACGCATGCGCAGTGTATATAAAGCGTAACACGCATGCGTCGTACGTACGATCTGTGAGCGGAGGAAGGAGTATAGGAAGCGCCGATCGTGATAACGAAGGTAACATTTAAACTTGGGCCTATACTGCTTAGAGATTGAGGCCTATATTGGGACAAGATTAGGAGACTTTAGCCTGACATTAGGGTTTGTCTTGTGTTGTGTCTTGCAGAGAAAATGGATATATTGAAGGATCAGGATTTTATCACCATATTCATTGATATGTTCAGGGAGCTGACCTGTCTGTGACAGGTAAACCACCCACATTATAAGAACCAAGCAAAGAGGAAGGCAGCGCTGGATCAATTTCTGGAATTTGTGAAGCCGGTGATCCCCACGGCAGACATCACCTATTTGAAGGCCCTAATTGGTGGCATGAGGAGCACTTATCTAAGGGAGTTCAAGAAGGTCTAGGATTCCCAGAGATCAGGAGCTGCAGATGACATTTATGTCCCCAGGCAGTGGTACTATGACGGACTACATTTTCTGGCAGGTCAGAGTGAACCCAGGCCAGCACTCTCCAGTCTTCCTTCCATACTTCCTTCCCCCCCAGTTGAGGCTTCTGACATCCAGCCTGGGCCTTCCAGGCAGCAACATGTGGAGGAACCCAGCTTGAGCCAGGTATAGCATTCTTCTAAATATTTCTGGTTGTCAAATTAATGATGTTAAATCTATGTTAGTTTGGAGTACTCATTTCTGATTGTGATTGATCAAGCAAAAACTAAAACGATGTCCCTTTTTCATACACAGGAAAGTCTCAGCCAGGAGGTGGCCGGGCCAAGTAGGCTGCCCGATACCCAGGTCCCTCCCCTCCGCCTTCAAAGAAAAAGTGGCAGGAAGAGGAGTAACCTGGAGGAGGCAGCAATTGGCCTATTTTGGAAGGCTACTGAGGTCCTTAGAACCCCCCACAGTGTTGAAGAGGATTCTGCTGACCTAACAGCATGCAAAATGCTGCAAATGGAGGAGGGCCAACGTCTCTTATGTGAGTTTCTCATTTTAGAAGCACTAAATAAGGGGTTGAGGGGCCAACTCACATGCCAAAGCCACATTTGTGAGTTCACCCATGGTCCTCCTCTTCCAGGTCCTCCTTCTCCTCCTCCTCCAGGTCCTACTCCTCCTCCTGCCACACCCCCAACACCAGAGCCACAGCCGGGAAGGAAGCGTGTAAGGAAGACCAGAGAGTGATGGCCTGCGTTTAGTCTGGTCTGAAAAAAGATGCAGGCTCTTGTATGACCACAGCCTGGGGACATACATGCCATCTGCTGCTGATCATGATCTCTTGGACTTCTGGACCAGATTGTACTCCCTTATATATGGAGTCTTCAGGCCACCAATTTTGCAGTAAAATAGTTGATTTGTGCCCTGGGGGCCAAAGGCTTCGCCAATTTCTGCTGATTATCCAGCGTTGCCTCCCTCTTTGTTTGGTTATGAGCCCTTAATAAAGGAATTTTTTTTTCAGTTATACTTGCCTATGTGTGTTTTCCTTCAAAAAGGAAAGTTTGTTTGTGAAGAGGCAGGTACATTTCAAAAATACAATGTGAAATTAACAAGAGACACCAACACCAAACAATCTCCTTGAGATTAATAAATAATACAAGATAATAAAGGTGTTGTGGTAACTTGACACACAAAACACAACCAAAAATATTCTGGAGTAAAAAAAAAAGATAAATCAAACACAAAATCAGGCTTTTAAAAAATCCTAAAAAAAAATATTTAATCATTTAAAAATTATTTAATCATTTAATTATTTAATAATTAATTATTTAATTTTATTTAATTATTTTAAGTATAAGGAGCACGTGTCATGGCTCTATACAAGTATATAGGGGTAGAAAGAGAACCATTGTCGTGGCTCTATACATGTAAAGGAATATAAAGAGGACCTGTCATGGCTCTACACATGTTTAGAGGAATATAAATAGGACTGTTCATGGCTCTATACATGTATATATAGAAGTATAAAGAGGACCTGTTATGGCTCTATTCATGTAGCGGAGTATAAAGACGACCTGTCATGGATCTCTACATGTATATGGGAGTATAAAGGGGACCTGTCATGGCTCTATAAATGTATATAGGAGTGTAAAGAGGACCTGTCATGGCTTTATATATATATATATATATATATATATATATATATATATATATATATATATATATATATATGAGAATAAAGAGGACCTGTCATGGCTCTATACATGTATATAAGAGAATAAAGAGGACCTGTCATGGCTCTATACATGTAAAGGAATATAAAGAGGACCTGTCATGGCTCTACACATGTTTATAGCAGTATAAAGGGGACCTGTCATGGCTCTATACATGTATATAGAAGTTTAAAGAGGACCTGTCATGGCTCTATACATGTATATAGCAGTATAAAAGGACCTGTCAGGGCTCTATACATGTATATAGGAGTATAAAAGAACCCGTGCATGGCCGGCGGCCGCGATGTCCGCCTACCACCCGCAATCGCTCCAGAGAGAGCCAGAACAGGGATCTGTCAATGTAAACAGACAGATCCCCATTCTGACAGGGGAGGAGAAACAGATCTGCTGTTCTGAGTGATTAGGAACAGCGATCTCTCTCCTCCTCCAGTCAGTCCCATCCCCCCACAGTTAGAAACACCTCCCAGGTTACACATTTAACCCCTTGATCGCCCCCTAGTGTTAACCCCTTCCCTGACAGTGACATTTGCAAAGTAATCAGTGCATTTTTATAGCACTGATCGCTGTATAAATGTCAATGGTCCTAAAAATGTGTCAAAAGTGTCCAATCTGTCCACCGCACTGTCGCAGTCCCACTAAAAATCGTAGGTCGCCGCCATTACCAGTAAATAAAAAATAAATAAAAATGCCATAAAACTATCCCCTATTTTGTAGATGCTAAAACTTTTGCGCAAACTAATCAATGTACGCTAATTGCATTTTTTTAAATCAAAAATATGTAGAAGAATACATATTAGCCTAAACTGATGAAGAAATTTGTTTTTTTTTTTTAGTTTTTTTGGGATATTCGATATAGCAAAAAGTAAAAAATATTGGGGTTTTTTTCAAAATTGTCGCTCCTTTTTTGTTTATAGCGCAAAAAATAAAAACCGCAGAGGTGATCAAATACCACCAAAAAGCTCTATTTGTGAGGAAAAAGGACATCAATTTTGTTTGTGTACAGCGTAGCATGACCGTGCAACTGTCTGTTAAAGCTAGGCAGTGCCGTATTGCAAAAAATGGCCTGGTCATCAAGGGGGCCAAGGCAAGTCCCTCTCATGCTCTCATGTCTCATTCAACTTTTGATGTGTGTTTGTACTTACAGTTTTGATTCGGACTCATCACCAAATGAGGATTGTCACCTGCCACACTTTGCGAATTGTCACTTGCCACGTCACTTGCCACACGTTGCGGATTGTCACTTGCCACCTCACCTGCCACACATTGCGAATTGTCACTTGCCATGTCACCTGCCACATGTTGCAGATTGTCACTTGCCACATCACCTGCCATAAGTTGCAGATTGTCACTTGCCACGTCACCTGCCACACGTTGCGGATTGTCACTTGCCATGATGTCACTTGCCACACATTGCGGATTGTCACTTGCCACATCACCTACCACACGTTGTGGATTGTCACTTGCCACAACGTCACCTGTCACAGGTTGTGGATTGTCACTTGCCACGTCACCTGCCACACATTGCGGATTGTCACTTGCCACAATGTCACCTGCCACACGTTGCGGATTGTCACTTGCCACGACATCACCTGCCACGTGTTGCGGATTGTCACTTGCTGTGTCCCAGAGTGAAGGCAGGCAGCAGAGAGATGATGTAATCTCTCTGCTGCCCGCGGCTGCACAGTGAGGGCAGAACTGCAGTGATGCAGTGCGGGCGGTGAGAGAGGATGTCATCTCTCTGCTCCACCGCCCACTCATTCACCCGCCGACCTACTCACTCACCCGCTGACTGCTCCCTCCCTGGGCAGTGAATGTTCTGCCCGCCCGCTCCTGTCAACACTAACATCAGCGGCTCCGGGCTCCCTCACAGTGGGATAAGCAGCAGAGTGGGTGGAAGGGGCTGGTTGGCGGGTGGCAGATCTGCCAGTGCTCTTGTGCGGTAGTTTGCCACTCGGGACCCATGGTCCCACCTGGTCCCATGATAGTGCCAGCCCTCAGTAAATATGTAAAGAACAGTAACAACAGGCGACTTATTATATGCAGAAAACACACAGCAGATATTCAAGGCTAAATGCAAAAACTTGTATGCTGGAGTTGTCCACATAAAGTCCATAGTACTGGCACACAGAGAAGAAAGAGATTCTGCAGCTCCTAGGTAGATCTGGGATATATCCAATCTATATACATGTAGGAAAGCATAGAAGACAGGATGCACAGATCAGTTAAAAAAAGTACCACTTTATTCAATCAAAAGCATAGCACACTTACATCAAGGTTAAGCCAGGTTACATCTCATTTCCAGCATGCTGGTTATTATTGTTTAGTTAAATATTTTTTTTTAAAATAACTGTAAATGAAGGATGTACAGTTTGATTTTTACCTATACAGGGGGATCAACATATGAATAAATCTATAAATACATAAAACTAAATTTTTTTTTATATTGGAAGCTTGTTTAAAATGAATAATTTACAGAAATAATATTTAATTAATTGCTCAGAGGCATGTTTTATTGTTTCATATTCCAAACCAAAAAATGCAATTTATAGCGCCTCCCCTGTAGTTCAGCTATGACCAAGGCTTTTGCAGGTTATTTCTATGATTAAGCTTTTTACAATTAAGCTTATTTCTATAATTAAGACTTCTTCAGCAGAGACTATGAAGAAGGGGTTTTGCACCCTGAAGCCTTCCCCTGTGCTGTTACCAGGAGTAATACTGTTTATAACTTGCATTTGTATGTGACACTTTGCTTTACGTTTAATACTATTAAAAGATGTGGCACTTTGCTATTTACTTTTTTTTTTTTTAGTGTATAATCCTGTGTTGTAAATTAAAAATAAAGATGAAATGTGTGTCTAAATAAACAAAGTAAACAAAGCGGATAGATATACCGGTAATATATCTATCAACAAGTATAAATTCCAATGTATGTGTTCAACTCAATAAAAATCCATATACCATGCTTTAAATATCTAAAGCTCTGTACTCAATACTACAAACTCTTATAAAATACATATACCCTGCAAAAATCCAGAAAAAACATGTGATACAAATGTTATAAATTGAGTTGCAGTGAGTTAAATAAGTATTTGATCCCCAAGAAAAACATGACTTAGTACTTGGTGGAAAAACCCTTGTTGGCAAGCACAGAGGTAAGACGTTTCTTGTAGTTGGTTTCCAGGTTTGCACACATCTCAGGAGGGATTTTGGTCCACTCTTCTTTACACATCTTCTCTATATCCTTAAGGTTTCTTGGCTGTCGCTTGGCAACTTGAAGTTTCAGCTCCCTCCATAACATAAATGGGATTAAGGTCTGGAGACTGGCTAGGCCACTCCCTGACCTTAATGTGCTTCTTCTTGAGCCACTTCCTTGTTGCCTTGGCGGTATGTTTTAGGTCATTGTTGGAAGACCCATCCATGACCCAGTGTTCTGGCTGAGGGAAGAAGGTTCTCATCCAAGATTTTACAATACATGGCCCCATCCATTGGCCCCTCAATGCGGCAAAGTTAACCTGTACCTTTAGCGTAGAAACAGCTCCAAAGCATAAGGTTTCCATCTCCATGCTTGACTGTAGGAATGGAGTTCTTAGGGTCATTGTTAGCATTTTTTTCCCTCTAAACACGGTGACCCGAATTAATGCCAAAAAACTAAATTTTGGTCTCATCTGACCACAGCACTTTCTCCCAATCCTTCTCTAAATCACTTAGATGTTCATTGGCAAACGTCACACGGGCTGGTGCATGTGCCTTGAGGAGGGGGAACTTGCGGGCACTGCAGGGTTTCAAACCATGGCTGCGTATTATGTTACCCATGGTTTGTTTGGTGACTGTGGTCCCGACTGCCTTGAGATCATTCACAAGCTCCTTCCGTGGAATCACTAAATTCTGAGGAAAATATTTCAAAACTTTGCAGTTCTAAAACAAACATTTGCATCAGATTACATCCTGAAAAAAAAAATGATGTCATCATCACCAAACATCCTTTCAATTGATGGAATAAGAGACATGTCCAAAATCTCAATATACAGGTAAATATGTGCATTTATTGAAGATTTAATGACTCATCTTCCCTGTACTTCTACCTGACATGCAACCCCATATCATCAATAATTGTGGAAATTTGCATGTTTTCTTCAGGCGGTCGTCTTCATACATTTCATTGGAACGGCACCAAACAAATGTTCCAGCATCATCACCCTGCCCAATGCAAATTGGCGATTCATCACTGAATATCATTTTCATCCAGTCATCCACAGTCTATGATTGCTTTTCTTTAGCCCACTGTAACCTTGTTTTTTTCTGTTTAGGTGTTAAAGTGGTTGTAAACCCACGAACAAAACAAAAAAAACCTGCAAGACAAAGGCATAATGAGCTAGTAAGCATAGCATACTAGCTCATTATGTATTACTTACCTTAGATCGAAGCCCCCGCAGCAGTCCTTGTTCACTGCTCTGGCCGGCGACATCGCTCCCGCAGTTACTTCCGGGTATGCAGGCTCCGGCGCTGTGATTGGCCGAAGCCGCGATGACGTCACTCCTGCACATGCGCGTTGGAGCCGCTGGTAACGGCACAGTCTAACTGAAGCAACGGCACATACGCACCGTTGCTTCAGTGCGCATGTGCCGATGATGTCGGCACATGCAGATACAGGGGATATCTCCTAATCCATGCAGATTTAGGAGATATCCAGGGTAGCTACAGGTAAGCCTTATTATAGGCTTACCTGTAGCAAAAAGTGGTTGTAAAGGGTTTACAACCACTTTAATGATGGTTTCGTTAGTACAAATCAAATGGCAAGATTGTTAAAGGGAAGCATACTGGTAAACCAAGGAAGACATCAAAGCATCAAGTTAGAAAACTTAAGACCCCTTTCACACTTGGGTGTTTTTCAGGCGCTTTTAGTGTAAAAATAGCGCCTGAAAACCACCTCCCCTGCAGCCCCAGTGTGAGCGCCCGAGTGCTTTCACACTGGTGCGGTGCTCCTTTCACACTGGGGCGGTGCTCCTCACCACCCCTCCCATTGAAATCAATGGGCACCACTGCCAAAGCACCTGCAAAACGCTTTGGCAGCGGCGCTTTTAACCCTTTATTCGACCATTAGCGGGGGTTAAAATCGCCCCGCTAGCGGCTGAAAAGTGCCGCTGTAACAGCAGGGCTTTACCGATAATGCCCCCCCACCCCAGTATGAAAGTTGCCTAAAGCAATATGCCTCGAAAGCAAAAAATGCACAACAAAACAAATGAGGAACAAATGGGCAGAAACTGGAGTCAATGTCTGTGACCGAACTGTAAGACATCGCTTAAAGGAAATAGGATTTGCATACAGAAAAGCCAAACGAAAAACCATCATTAACATCTAAACAGAAAACAAACAAGGTTACTGTGGGCTAAAGAAAAGCAATCATGAATTGTGGATGACTGGATGAAAGTGATATTCAGTGATGAATCATGAAAATGTATAAAGATGATCGCCTGAAGAAAACATGCATTTCCACAATCATTGATGATATGGGGTTGCATCTCAGGTAAAGGTACAGGGGGGTGACAGTCATTACATCTTCAATAAATGCACAAGTTTATATTGAGATTGTGGACACTTTTCTTATTCCATCAATTGAAAGGATGTTTGGTGATGATGACATAATTTTTCAGGATATAATCTGATGCAGATGTTTGTTTTAGAACTGTAGAAAAGATGATCCGCACTCCAGTTCTTGCTCTTAAAATTTCTTCATTTTATTGAATAGCCACAGTGAACAAACGCTGAATAAATCAGTTGATGCGTTTCAGCCTATAAGGCCTTAGTCACAAACAGTCATTGTTTTAGAACTGCAAAGTACATGGTGATTCCATAATATTTTCCTCAGAATTGAGCGATTCCATATTTTTTTTCCTCTGCTTGATCTGCAACAACAGTTGCAACTGACTACAGTTTTCTTTCTTTTTTCTTTTTGTAACTGTTTCTTAAAGCCAGAAGGTGACAACATCGGAAGAAGAGAAGAGGGAAGAAGACGATGGAGAAGACCGAGCCACTGCTAGCAAGAGAGCGGCAAAAGAGCAGAAGATAGCGGAGGAGCCCGGCAGAAGAATCGGAGAGCGGGAGAAGAAGCGGAGAAAAGTCCATCAATTGAGAGGGTGTTTGGTGATGATGACATAATTTTTCAGGATATAATCTGATGCAGATGTTTGTTTTAGAACTGTAGAAAAGATGATCCGCACTCCAGTTCTTGCTCTTAAAATTTCTTCATTTTATTGAATAGCCACAGTGAACAAACGCTGATTAAATCAGTTGATGCATTTCAGCCTATAAGGCCTTAGTCACAAACAGTCATTGTTTTAGAACTGCAAAGTACATGGTGATTCCATAATATTTTCCTCAGAATTGAGGGATTCCATATTTTTTTTCCTCTGCTTGATCTGCAACAACAGTTGCAACTGACTACAGTTTTCTTTCTTTTTTCTTTTTGTAACTGTTTCTTAAAGCCAGAAGGTGACAACATCGGAAGAAGAGAAGAGGGAAGAAGACGATGGAGAAGACCGAGCCACTGCTAGCAAGAGAGCGGCAAAAGAGCAGAAGATAGCGGAGGAGCCCGGCAGAAGAACCGGAGAGCAGGAGAAGAAGCGGAGAAAAGTCCGGTGAGCGGGAGAAGAACCGGACACCGGGAAAAGAGGCCGGAGAGTGGGAGAAGAACCGGAAGAGATCCCCGAAGTCGGAAGAAGACCCCCGGAGCTGCCTAATAAATTACTTTAAAAACCTGTGTGGTGTGTTTTTTTATTGACACTTTTTTCCCCAGGTGAATGGGTAGGGGTTACGATGTACCCCCTACTCATTCACATAGGGCAGGGGGCCGGGATCTGGGGGTCCCCTTATTAAAGGGGGCTACCGGATTCCGATAAGCCCCCCACCCGCAGATCCCGACAACCAAAGCCCAGGGTTGTTGGGAAGGGGCCCTTGTCCTCATCAACATGGGAACAAGGTCCTTTGGGGTGGGGGGGGCACAGGGCACCCCCCTTCTCCAAAGCACCCACCCCCCCATGTTGAGGGCATGCGGCCTGGTACGGTTCAGGAGGGGGGCGCTCACTCGTCCCCACCCCCTTTCCTGACCGGCAGGGCTGCGTGCTCGGTTAAGGGTCTGGTATGGATTTTGGGGGGACCCCACGCCGTTTTTTCTGGCGTAGGGGGTTCTCCTGAGGGCCTGGCATGCTCTGCGACAGGGCTGGCAAGGTGTTAATCTCACCGATTAAAAGCAGCGAGAGTAACTTTCTCTTCTAGTCCCGTCGTACTTCATCACGTTCAGAATGAACGTGTGTGGACAAGTCCGGTAGTCTGCCGAAAGTCCATCGGGAAGACCGTCGGACCTATTCTGCTGGAAAGTCTGGTCGTGTGTGCACGAGTCCGTACGTTGAAAAGTCCATCGGAAGTCCGCCGAAAGTCCGTCGGATAGACCGTCGGACCAGTCCGGTCGAAAAGTCCACTCGTGTGTACGCGGCATTAGATTGTACACAGGTGGACATCATTTCATTAATTATGTTACTTCTGAAGGTAATTGGGTGCACCAGAGCTTTTTATGAGCTTCATAACAAAGGGGGTGAATACATACGCACATGCCAATTATCATTTTTTTATTTCTGAAAAATAGTTTTATGTATATATTTTTCTAATTTTACTTCACCAACCTAGACTATTGTGTTCTGATCCATCACATATAATCCAGATTAAAAAAAATATTGAACTAAAGGCTGTAATGTAACAAAATATGTAAAAATCCAAGGGGGGTGAATACTTTTGCAAGGCACTGTGTATATCACCCCCCTTGGATTTTTACATATTTTGTTACATTACAGCCTTTAGTTCAATGTTTTTTTTTAATCTGGATTATATGTGATGGATCAGAACACAATAGTCTAGGTTGGTGAAGTAAAATTAGAAAAAAAAAAAAATATATATATATATATATATATATATATATATATAATAATCACACACAAGTAATATAGTGCGTCTAAACTTAAATGATGCTTTCTGTGTTATAGTGTAAAAAATATGTGCATCTAGCCAGCAGTTTAATGTCAACACACTAATATATAGAAGGAAAAATTAAATGTCTAATTGATTTGTCCGCTGTGTATATATATATATAAATGGTCCCAGAGGCAGTCCTCAATGTGGCAAAGGTTTGTTCAAATGCTGTTTTCCTTTTTCCACTTTACATTAATGTGTCATTCATTAAATCCGAGGCCGGCAATATCCACCACGTGTTAAAATATATTGTGAGGGTGGCAGCTCACCTCTAGGCTTGATCTATAATCTCATATAGATCAAGCACGCTTGTTAGCATATTTCTCCTCCCTGCTGATATCACTGGAGCTCTGCTTGTATGTCTTTTCTCCAAGAACTCCTCTCCGATTACCTCCCACGTTAGGTCATATAAGAAAACAAAGGTCTCCCATAGTGTAAAACCATAATTTATATTATCGAAAGCTAAAACGTAACAGAGATAATTATCAAAGTGCGATACAACGTAGTCCAGTGCTTTATGTTGCATCTGATGTGATGTGCACATTTATTTTATATACAGTATATATACAGTTGTGCTCATAAGTTTATGTACCCTGGCAGAATTTATGATTTCTTGGCCATTTTTTCAGAGAATATGAATGATAGAAGAAGAACGGGCCACCGCTAGCAAGAGAGCGGCAAAAGAGCAGAAGATAGCGGAGGAGCACGGCAGAAGAACCGGAGAGTGGGAGAAGAAGCGGAGAAGAGGCCGAGAGCGGGAGAAGAACAGGAAGAGACCCCCGAAGTCGGAAGAAGACCCCCGGAGCTGCCTAATAAATTACTTTAAAAACCTGTGTAGTGTGTTTTTTTATTGACACTTTTTTCCCCAGGTGAATGGGTAGGGGTACGATGTACCCCATACTCATTCACATAGGGCAGGGGGCCGGGATCTGGGGGCCCCCTTATTAAAGGGGGCTACCGGATTCCGAAAAGCCCCCCGCCCGCAGATCCCGAAACCAACGCCCAGGGTTGTTCGGAAGGGGCCCTTGTCCTCATCAACATGGGGACAAGGTGCTTTGGGGTGGGGGGGGCGCAGGGCACCCCCTTCTCCAAAGCACCCACCCCCCCCCCATGTTGAGGGCATGCGGCCTGGTACGGTTCAGGAGGGGGGGTGCTCACTCGTCCCCACCCCCTTTCCTGACCGGCCGGGCTGCGTGCTCGTTAAGGGTCTGGTATGGATTTTGGGGGGACCCCCACGCCGTTTTTTCTGGCGTAGGGGGTTCTCCTTAAAATCCATACCAGACCTGAGGGCCTGGTATGCTCTGCGACAGGGCTGGCAAGGTGTTAATCTCACCAATTAAAAGCAGCAAGAGTAACTTTCTTTTCTAGTCCCGTCGTACTTCATCACGTTCAGAATGAACGTGTGTGGACAAGTCCGGTAGTCCGCCGAAAGTCCATTGGGAGGATCGGGACCTATTCTGCTGGAAAGTCTGGTCGTGTGTGCACGAGTCCATACGTTGGAAAGTCCATCGGAAGTCTGCCGAAAGTCCGTCGGATAGACCGTCGGACCAGTCCAGTCGAAAAGTCCGCTCGTGTGTACGCGGCATTAGATTGTACACAGGTGGACATCATTTCATTAATTATGTTACTTCTGAAGGTAATTGGTGCACCAGAGCTTTTTATGGGCTTCATAACAAAGGGGGTGAATACATACGCACATGCCAATTATCAGTTTTTTATTTCTGAAAAATAGTTTTATGTATATATTTTTCTAATTTTACTTCACCAACCTAGACTATTGTGTTCTGATTCATCACATATAATCCAGATTAAAAAAAATATTGAACTAAAGGCTGTAATGTAACAAAATATGTAAAAATCCAAGGGGGGTGAATACTTTTGCAAGGCACTGTATATATAGAAGCAGAGAAGAGTCCGGAGAGCGGGAGAAGGACCGGATACCGGGAAAAGAGGCCGGAGAGTGGGAGAAGAACCGGAAGAGATCCCCGAAGTCGGAAGAAGACCCCCGGAGCTGCCTAATAAATTACTTTAAAAACCTGTGTAGTGTGTTTTTTTATTGACACTTTTTTCCCCAGGTGAATGGGTAGGGGTACGATGTACCCCATACTCATTCACATAGGGCGGGGGGCCGGGATCTGGGGGCCCCCTTATTAAAGGGGGCTACCGGATTACGATAAGCCCCCCGCCCGCAGACCCAGACAACCAATGCCCAGGGTTGTTGGGAAGAGGCCCTTGTCCTCATCAACATGAAGACAAGGTGCTTTGGGGTGGGGGGGCCACAGGGGCCATTATCAAAGTGCGATAAAATGTAGTCCAGTGCTTTATGTTGCATCTGATGTGATGTGCACATTTATTTTATATACAGTATATATACAGGTGTGCTAATAACTTTATGTACCCTGGCAGAATTTATGATTTCTTGGCCATTTTTTCAGAGAATATGAATGATAAAAAATACAAAATAGTGCAGCGCTAAAATATACTAAAAATACATGGGGATAATAACTAGCTGCTATAAAACACATAAAGAGTCCCAGGTTATGAAGTTTGAAAGCCAAGGATGACACAAACGAAGACACCAGCAGATAAGAGTAAACTCAAAAAAAAAAAAAAAAAAAAAATAATAATGCCATAAATCTATCCCCTATTTTGTAGACGCTATAACGTTTGCGCAAACTAATCAATATACGCTTATTGCGATTTTTTTTTACCAAAAATATGTAGAAGAATACATATTGGTCTAAACTAATGAATACATTTGTTTTGTTTTTTTAAATTGTGGGATATTTATTATAGCAAAAAGTAAAAATATATATATATTTTTTTCAAAATTGTCGCTCTTTTTTGTTTATAGCGCAAAAAATAAAAACTGCAGAAGTGATCAAATACCACCAAAAGAAAGCTCTATTTGTGGGAAAAAAGGACGTCAATTTTGTTTGGGTACAGCATTACACGATCGTGCAATTGTCAGTTAAAGCGTCGCAGTGCCGTATCGCAAAAAATGGCCTGGTCATTAAGGGGCAAATCCTTCCGGGGCTGAAGTGGTTAAAAACTGAAATGGATGAAGCTAAAGCTTTTGGGGGATTAAATAGTGAAGCATCGGAAAAGACAGAATGTCTGACATTTGCGTCAGCTGTTATTCTATTTTTCACTGGATTAGACATTCAAAATCTTTTGACATGTGTTTTCTAATATACTTATGAACATTAATGAAAGTTTCATACTGGGCTGAGAGGCAAATTAGTCTAGCGCCCCCATAAAGCGGCCGCACTGCTTCCAGTATGCGGGCCGCTTCTAATTTTGACTGTCCTATCATCCTGGACCACGAACCTTCCTCACTGTGCTATATGTTTTCTGCTGCACCATTGGCATGGTTATATCTTTTCAGTCCTCTCCATAAAATTATCAGACATTTGTGCTTAAAGTAGAACCATAGGCAACACTTCTTTCTTTCATTTTGGATAGAGTAAGGGAGGGTTAAAGCCCCTGTCAGTTTATTTTTTACCATCTCTCCATCCCTGTCCCATTGCAGAGATTTCCCTTCACCATAGCCAAACAGGAAGTGAGAGGAAATCTATGCAAATTAAGGGAATTCATTGCCCCCCCCCCCAGGCCCTTGGAACTAGTGTCCCCACTCAAAAATTTCAGGGCGGGTCCTAAACAGCAAGGGGTGTGGCCTTGACAGGAAGGGGTGGGTCATATTTAAATTAGGGGGTACATGAGTTTAGTCAGGCCTAGGGCAGCACAAAACTTAAATACACTACTGCTGTTGTGTTACACTATGTGATTTGTCTGTGTCTGTGTCTTTAAGATTTGTTTCCTCTGTCTATCTGAACTCTCTCAGAACCGTACAGTATACAGAACCGTAGTTCTGTATATTCTCCTCCCCTCCCTTTCTCTGATTCATTGTGCTCGGTATACCTCATTGCTGTAACATCTTTTCATGTGGCTTACAACACCAACATTTTTCTACCTATGAATATCCATCATTAAACGGAACATTCAAAAGAATTAATCGTCTGTCTCTCTCTAACAGTGAGTTATTCATTGAGTTAAGCAGTCTGAATTGATGCAAGGGATAAATAGAACACCAGGTCATGTAAGCCCTATATGAAGCTGGAGATAAAGTTTATGGCTTTGTAGTTGAGTCAGAACAGTAGAAAAATGGAGTTCCACAGCCTAATCACAAGATTTCTGCATGACAGTACTGATACAGACAAGATTTACTGCCCTCATTGCAAGAAAGCATGAGTCAGCAGCACGTGGAAGCTTCATAACCGGAGTCCAGGCTGCATGGTGTCATATTACAGCACACAGATCCTGCCTGCCTATTACTCAGACATTATCTGCCATGAGTTACAACAGCTCTGAATGCGAACATACAGCAGCCCCAGCAAAAGATCCTGAGCCAACTGAGTTACCCAAACGCTCAGTCAAACCAACTTGGAAACTAATGGAGAATTATGAAGCTTTAAAAACTGAATTGTTTAATAGCTTGAAACTATTTTGGGAGAAGATTGTTTCTGAATCTAATACAGTGTCTGTTCAACATGAACTACTGACACTAGAGGGCGCCATTAAACAACTTTTTGTCTCATATGATAGCAGCGTACCAGTGACAAGTTCATTAATGTCTTACAAAATATGAACACAGAAGTTTCACTCGAGGAATTAAAGAGTTTCAAGGCTCTTAATCTAGAAAGAGACAGTTCAAATTAAAGGCAGAAGCAAACATAGAGCTGCTACAGGCATCTCACAGATCTGTTTCCACCAGGCGTTCTAAAAGGTCTCCTAGATGTCATATTTCAAGATACTCAACACTCAGTGAGCGACTTATTAGGGCCCGCGCTGAAGCGGAAGCCAGCAAGGTGCAGGTCGCATATGCAGAAAATAGAGAGGCGTTGGAAACTCAGACAGCATGTCAAAGAGCAGAGTTGGAAATGGAGTCAGTGCTTCAGGCCGCACGTCAAAGAGCAACAATAGAAATCTTAAACAAACAGTGTAAACATGATGCAGCTATGGCAAAGCTAAGGGTCCTAGAGCAAGCTATCAGTGCAGACAAAGGTGCAAGTGAGAAAGACAGCATCAACCTAAACATAGCAGATATAGAAGATCCCCTCAAACGCAGTAAAGACTACGTCCTAAGCCACTGCAGTGTACACTCCATCATCTCCAATGCTCCTGACAACATAGAGACTCCTTCACAGCTTTAAGTTAAAGAGGTTCCAGCAACTTCCTGCACGCAAAATCACTCCAATGCATTTCCTGCCTGCCTACCTAACCTTCCTTCTTACGTCCCAGAGCATCAGAGCAAGCTGCAAGCAAGTCATCAAATTCCAGTCATCGGTACAGCCTTGAAACAACGTACCATTGGAACAACTAACTTCAAGCAAGCAACTTACCTGAAAGCATCTGCTACACCATATTTTCCTGTGTCCTTTAACAACAAAGTCAAAGATAGCGCAACCAGCACCATTCAGCCAACAACACCTTGCATAAAGGCAGAGACAACAGAGAGAGCAGAGTTTGTGAGGTACATACTTCGCAGAGAGCTCACAAAGACTGGTCTTACAAGTTTTGATGACCAAACTGAGAACTACAGAAGCTGGAAATGTGCTTTCAGAGCCGCAATCAGCGATCTTGGCATTACAGCTGCTGAAGAATTGGATCTGCTGATTAGATGGCTTGGTCCTCTATCTGCTGCACGTGTTAAGCCATTAAGATCAGTTTTAATGGACAATCCTACAGCAGGCCTCACAGCTGCATGAGAGCGACTAGAGCAAAGTCATGGCAGTGCAGAAGCTATACAAAATGCCTTGTTCATGCGTCTGGAAACTTTCCCAAAGATACAGTCAGGTCCATAAATATTGGGACATCGACACAATTCTAATCTTTTTGGCTCTACACACCACTACAATAGATTTGAAATGAAACGAAGAAGATGTTCTTTAACTGCAGACTTTCAGCTTTAATTTGAGGGTATTTACATCCAAATCAGGTGAACGGTGTAGGAATTACAACCGTTTGTATATGTGCCTCCCACTTTTTAAGGGACCAAAAGTAATGGGACAGATTAACAATCATCCATCAAACTTTCACTTTTTAATACTTGGTTGCAAATCCTTTGCAGTCAATTACAGCCTGAGGTCTGGAACACATAGACATCACCAGATACTGGGTTTCATCCCTGTTGATGCTCTGCCAGGCCTCTACTGCAACTGTCTTCAGTTCCTGCTTGTTCTTGGGGCATTTTCCCTTCAGTTTTGTCTTCAGCAAGTGAAATGCATGCTCAATCGGATTCAGGTCAGGTGATTGACTTGGCCATTGCATAACATTCCACTTCTTTCCCTTAAAAAACTCTTTGGTTGCTTTCGCAATATGTTTCGCGTCATTGTCCATCTGCACTGTAAAGCGCCGTCCAATGAGTTCTGAAGCATTTTGCTGAATATGAGCAGATAATATTGCCCGAAAGCACTTCATTCTGCTGCTTTTGTCAGCAGTCGCATCATCAATAAATACAAGAGAACCAGTTCCATTGGCAGCCATACATGCCCACGCCATGACACTACCACCACCATGCTTCACTGATGAAGTGGTATTCTTTGGATCATGAGCAGTTCCTTTCCTTCTCCATACTCTTCTCTTCCCATTACTCTGGTACAAGTTGATCTTGGTCTCATCTGTCCATAGGATGTTGTTCCAGAACTGTCAAGGCTTTTTTAGATGTTGTTTGGCAAACCCTAATCTGGCCTTCCTTTGAGGCTGACCAATGGTTTACATCTTGTGGTGAACCCTCTGTATTCACTCTGGTGAAGTCTTCTCTTGATTGTTGACTTTGACACACATACACCTACCTCCTGGAGAGTGTTCTTGATCTGGCCAACTGTTGTGAAGGGTGTTTTCTTCACCAGAGAAAGAATTCTTCGGTCATCCACCACAGTTGTTTTCCGTGGTCTTCCGGGTCTTTTGGTGTTGCTGAGCTCACCGGTGCATTCTTTCTTTTTAAGGATGTTCCAAACAGTTGATTTGGCCACACCTAATGTTTTTGCTATCTCTCTGATGGGTTTGTTTTGTTTTTTCAGCCTAATGATGGCTTGCTTCACTGATAGTGACAACTCTTTGGATGTAGGAGGGTTGACAGCAACAGATTCCAAATGCAAATAGCACACTTGAAATGAACTCTGGACCTTTTATCTGCTCCTTGTAAATGGGATAATGAGGGAATAACACACACCTGGCCATGGAACAGTTGGGAAGCCAATTGTCCCATTACTTTTGGTCCCTTAAAAAGTGGGAGGCACATATATAAATTGTTGTAATTCCTACATCGTTCACCTGATTTGGATGTAAACACCCTCAAATTAAAGCTGAAAGTCTGCAGTTAAAGCACATCTTGTTTGTTTCATTTCAAATCCATTGTGGTGGTGTATAGAGCCAAAAAGATTAGAATTGTGTTGATGTCCCAATATTTATGGACCTGACTGTATCTGGTAAGGACAACAAGGAGTTCCACAGACTGAGTGACCTTCTCCTTGAGCTTCAGCTAGCCAAGGCAGACCCAAAACTACCAGGACTCAGTTACCTTGACACTGCAAGAGAGGTAAACCCAATCATCTCCAAGCTCCCGTATGGTTTACAAGAAAAATGGTCTGCACTGGGGTCATCATACAAAAAAGAGAACAAGGTATCCTTCCCTCCATTCTCTTTCTTCTGCAAATCCATCAGGAAAATTGCAGAGACCAAGAACGATCCAAGTTTTTCCTACGGTGAGTACAGTCTCTTCTCACCCTTTCCTAAGAGTACCAGTCTTCAGGGCAACTATAGAAGCCATAGAGGCCCAGTATCCGTGAAAAAGACTGACATCCTTCCCACTCCTAACACAGTTGTGGCCACGAACAAACAGAGTAGGAAGATTGAAAACCCTAACAGAGAGTGTCCCATTCACAAGAAGCCACACCCCCTCAAAAAATGTATCAGTTTTGGGAAAAAGCCTTTTGAAGAGCGTAAGGAGCTTTTAAAGACATTTAGGGTATGTTTCAGCTGCTGTGCTTCTACAGAACATTTTGCAAAGGACTGTAATGTGTTCATCAAGTGCATAGAGTGTGGCTTGGAAGAACATGTGCAAGCCCTCCATCCGCTTGAGTCCAGGTCCGCACAACCTACTAACTCTCCTCCCAGGTTAACACATGGCGGGGAGAATACAGACCAAGTGCCTAGTTCTACCATAATTTCTTCATCCTGCACTGAAGTTTGTGGAGAAGACCGCTGTGATAAGTCCTGTGCTAAAATATGCTTGGTGAACATATACCACAAGGACCAACCAGAAAAGACTCTAAAGGCCTATGCTATCTTAGACGATCAGAGCAATAGATCGCTTGCAAAATCAGAACTGTTTAATCTATTTGAAATAAAAGGTGAAGCTCATCCTTACACCTTGGGTACCTGTAGTGGAACTACAGAAGTTTCTGGAAGAAGGGCTCATGGACTCATGGTATCGTCTCTCAAAGGTAACTTGCAATTACCCCTACCTACACTTATTGAGTGCAATCAGATACCTGCTAACAGGGAAGAAATCCCTACTCCAGCTGCTGCTTTCCACCACCCTCACCTGAAGGTAATAGCAAATGAGATACCGCCACTTGACAAAGATGCTCAGATCCTTCTTCTGTTAGGAAGAGACATTCTAAAAGTTCACAAGGTACATAGACAAGTCAGTTAATCCCTAGATGCCCCATTTGCCCAGCGCATGGATCTAGGGTGGGTCATCATAAGCAATGTCTGTACAGGCAAAATGAAGAGACCTACCAACATTTCGTCATTCAAGACAAACGTTCTGCCAAATGGCCGAAACACTTACTTTGAGCCATGCCCACATCACTACTGGTGAAAGGGAAGATAGCCAGCCACGGGTGGCAACATGGTATCTCAGGTAACACAAGCCCTTTCTCCTGCCACGATGACGACTTAGGCTCTACAGTGTTTAATGCAACCAGTGAAGATGACATACTGGCTCCTTCGAAGGAAGATAAAGAATTCATCAAGGTAATGCACAATGAGTTCTTTCAAGACAACTCCAATAACTGGGTAGCACCCCTACCTTTTCGTCTCCCAAGAGAGAGATTGCCCAACAACTTACAGCAGACCATCAGTAGATTCTCCTCCTTAAAGCGAAACTTAAGCAGGAAACCAGAGATGCAAAGGCACTTTGTGGAAAAATATATTTGACAGAGATAATGCAGAGCCTGCACCCCCACTAAAGGAGGGAGAAGAATGCTGGTACCTTCCATCCTTTGACATGTATTACCCAAGCAAACCAGACCAAATCAGACTTGTCTTTGATTCCAGTGCTCAGCACGAAGGTGTTTCTCTTAACAACATGCTCCCAACTTGAACAACAGTCTATTAGGAGTCTTGATTCTCTTCAGACAAGAGCCTGTAGCAGTAATGGCAGACATTCAACAGATGTTTCACTGCTTCATTGTCAGAGAAGACAACAGAATCTACCTCAGGTTTCTATGGCACAAAGACAATGACATCAACAAGGAAGTTATAGACTATCGAATGAAGATGCATGTCTTCGGTAACAGTCCTTCCCCTGTAGTGGCAACTTATGGGCTAAGGAGAACAGCTCAGACTGGAGAAGAAGAATATGGATCTGATGCTCGTCAGTTTGTTGAAAGAAACTTCTACGTTGATGATGCACTCAAGTCTTTTCCAACCGCTAAAGAAGCGATTGATCTCCTCACCAGAACTGCTGTCTATAGCAAACCTTAGACTTCACAAGATTATATCCAACAGCCAGGAACTTATGAATGCCTTTCACTCTGAGGACTATGCCACTAGTCTAAAAAAACCTCTATTTGGGTACAGATGTGCCTCCTATACAGGAAAGTCTGGGTTTGTTGTGGAAAACATAGACTGGGATACTCCTTTGCCTAGTGAGAATCAATACAAGTGGGAAAGGTGGAGAAATTCTTTGAAGTCACTAGAAAAACTTCAGATCTCCCGTTGCTATGTTCCAGGTTCCATTTCAACTGTTAACCGGAGAAAAATTCACACAGTTGAAGCTATTGCTACAGTGGCCTATTTGAAGACCTCTGAAATGAATGGGGAATCACACTGTAGTTTTGTCCTTTGCAAGGCAAAACTCACTCCCAAACCTGCACATACCATACCAAGACTTGAACTTTGTGCAGCCGTGCTAGCAGTAGAAATTGCCGCAGTCATACGAAGTGAAATGGACACTAGAATTGATTCTTTCACCTTCTATACAGACAGTAAGGTAGTACTTGGTTACATATACAACCAAACAAAACAGTTTTATGTGTACGTCAGCAACAGGGTTGAACGTATTAAGAGATTCTCTCTACCAAGTCAATAGCTTTACGTACCCACTGAACTCAACCCAGCAGACTGTGGGACCAGAGCCGTGTCATCTGCTGTTCTTCAGGACAGCTTATGGCTGTCACCTCCAAGGTTTTTGTGTGAGGACTCCTACCCACCCCTATTGACAACACCTATGGGCTAGTAAGTCCTGAAGATGATAAGGAAATAAGAACTGTGAACATCTCACGCCACACTTCTGTAAATAGAAAACAGAAGCTGCGGTCACACTGTTTTGAGCGTTTTTCCACCTGGTCATCTGCTGTAAGAGCTATTGCTCGCCTAATTCATATTGCTCGCTGCTTTGGAAAGAACACTGCGGCAGAGTGTCATGGTTGGCACAGCTGTTCTGGACACTTTACAGCAGCAGATATTTCACACGCAGAAGAGGTAATTATCCGTTGTGTGCAACAAGGGGTGTATCAGGAGGAATCGGAGAGAATCAGAAATGTAACTGTATTGTCTAAAAACAGTTCTCTTTTCAATCCAAACCCTGTAGTTGATGTCAATCAGCTGCTGAGAGTTACATATAGTTACATAGTAGGTGAGGTTGAAAAAAGACACAAGTCCATCAAGTCCAACCTATGTGTGTGATTATGTGTCAGTATTTCATTACATATCCCTGTATGTTGCGGTCATTCAGGTGATTATCTAATAGTTTCTTGAAGCTTTCAATGCTCCCCGCTGAGACCACCGCCTGTGGAAGGGAATTCCACACCCTTGCCGCTCTTACAGTAAAGAACCCTCTACGTAGTTTAAGGTTAAACCTCTTTTCTTCTAATTGTAATGAGTGGCCACGAGTGTTATTAAACTCTCTTCTGCGAAAAAGTTTTATCCCTATTGTGGGGTCACCAGTACAGTATTTGTAAATTGAAATCATATCCCCTCTCAAGCGTCTCTTCTCCAGAGAGAATAAGTTCAGTGCTCGCAACCTTTCCTCATAACTAAGATCCTCCAGACCCTTTATTAGCTTTATTGCCCTTCTTTGTACTCGCTCCATTTCCAGTACATCCTTCCTGAGGACTGGTGCCCAGAACTGGACTGGAGTTGGTGGCCTTATAACAAAATCCGACTTATGCAGCAAAGAACAGAATCCTATAATCATTCCAGGGCAACATCATGTTACTACCCTTCTGGTTCGTCATCACCATGAACTGGTACATCAACAAGGACGTCAGTTTACAGAAGGTGCCATCAGGTCAGCTGGCTTGTGGATCATTGGTATGAAAAGGTGTGTCTCCTCCCTGCTCTTCAGGTGCATCAAGTGCCACAAGTTAAGAGGTAAACATCAACAGCAACAAATGGCAAGTCTTCCAGCTGATCGCCTAAGTACAGATCGACCCTTCACCTATGTTGGAATAGATGTTTTTGGCCCATGGTCCGTCATCACTCAGAGAACTCGTGGTGGAGCTGCCAATAGTAAAAGGTGGGCTGTATTGTTTACCTGTCTCAGCATCCAAGCAATACACATAGAATTGATCAAGTCTATGGATTCTTCTTTCTTCATCTGCACTCTATGAAGATTCTGTTCTGTCAGAGGACCAGTTTAGCAGCTGAGATCTGACTGTGGTACCAGCTTTGTTGGAGCATGTAAGGAGCTACAATTGGACAATTTCCTGGCCAACAATGGATGTACTTGGTTGTTTAATCCTCCACATTCTTCACACATGGGAGGACCTTGGGAACGAATGATTGGAGTAGAACGAACAGTTCTTAACTCCATGTTGCAGACTCACAAGTCTTTATCACTTACCCATGATACTTTGTCTACTTTTCTCGCTGAAGTGTCTGCCATAGTGTCTGCCATAGTAAACGTAAGACCTTTAGTGCCGGATCCTGATGCTCCAGTGATCCTTACTCCAGCTTTGCTTCTTACTGAAAAGATTGGGACTGCTGTAATATCTTCAAGTGAGATCGAACCCAAGGATTTCTACAGGCGTCAATGGAAACAGGTGCAGCATCTAGCCAATGTGTTTTAGCAACGCTGGAGGAAGAAGTATCTTCAGCGCCTTCAAGGCTGTAACAAATGGCAAACATCTAAGCCTAATCTTAAGGTTGGAGATCTCATCCTTCTAAAAGAAAAGGAAGTTTGTTGTAATGAGTGGCCTATGGGTCTTATTACTAAAGTTTTGCCCAGTGACGATAACAAGGTCCAGAAGGTAGAAGTCAAGGTAACCAAGGGAGGATCGACACAAACCTTTACTCGACCAATTACAGAGTTAGAACTCCTTTTGCCAGGTGAGTGACTTATGTAAGGACTAGCCATGCTGTTGGCACGGCGGGGAGTACATTGCTGCTATCTACAGGTTCAACTCTGAACTTTGGAATTCTTTGAAGACGTCATACGTCAGACTACATGTTCTTCAATCCTGTTGGACTTGTGTTTATGCTTGCTTGTTGTATGTTTTTCATTACAGGTTCCAGGACATTTCACTGTATTGGACTTATTGAATATACATATTAGTTTACGGTTATGAAATCTAAAGGTTTCAGACGGGGAGTGTTGTGTTACACTATGGTGGTTATTTACGAAAGACAAATCCACCTTGCACTGCAAGTGCACTTGAAAGTGCAGTCGCTCTAAATTTAAGGGGTAGATCTGAAATGAGTGGAAGCTCTGCTGATTTTATCATCCAATCATGTGCAAGCTAAAATGCTGTTTTTTATTTTCCTTGCATGTCCCCCTCGGATCGACTTTACTTCCAAGTGCACTCTCAAGTGCACTTGCAGTGCAAAGTGGATTTTCCTTTCGTAAATAACCCCCTATGTGATTTATTATGCTCTGTGTCTTTAAGATTTGTTCCCTCTGTCTACCTGAAGTCTCTCTCCCGCCATAGTTCTGTATATCCCCCTCCCCTTCCTTTCTCTGATTCATTGTGCTCAGTATACCTCATGCTGTAACATCTTTCCATGTGGCTTACAACACCAATGTTTTTCTACCTATGAATATCCATCATTAAACAGAACATTCGAAAGGATTAAGCGTCTGTCTCTCTAACAGTGAGTTGTTCATTGAGTTAAGCAGTCTGAATTGATGCAAGGGATAAATAGAACACTAGGTCATGTAAGCCCTATATGAAGCTGGAGATAAAGTTTATGGCTTTGTAGTTGAGTCAGAACAACTGCCTCATCATAAGGATCTGATTCCCTTCCAGCTAGGGGCTGGAACCAATTACATGTAGAAGGATATTCCCCCCCCCCCCCCCCCCCCCCGCTATCATTTGTTCTATATCTACCTTGTTCATTGTGGGTACTATAGTTATTCCATCCCCAATTATTCTGAGCCCTATATCCTGATCCTTTATAGAACCAATTGCTGCCTCTCCTCTGTGAATTAAACTGGGCAGGTCCACGAAAATCATCCCTATCAGTCCCTCGTGACTGTTGGAGCTGATTGATCATGTGGGGTCTAGTCTCTTGTTCAACTACTGTATTTTTTTGTGAAGTGGTTTACTCTCTGTCCGAAAAGGCCCATTATCCACAACTTGCCATTTAAAAACAATATAAGAAGTATAATCTGATAAATCTCGAATGTACTTTTTCCTTTTCTTATTTTGTTGTTTGAGCTCCTCTTTTTCTAAAATCTTCTTAATGCTATCAGATCTACTCTTATATTCCTCAGTATCTCTATATGGAGTTAGCTTTTCTCTAAAGCCGCGTACACACAAGCGGAATGTCTATTCCGATTGTGTGTGTGCCTCATTGGACTCTTATTTTCAAAAATTCTGACGGACCTAGATTTCAAAATGTTCTAAATATTTCCGATGGAACCAATTCCTATCAGGAAAACCGCTCGTCTGTATGCTGTTCCGACGGACCAAAAACTACGCTTGCTCTGAAGCAAGTATGAGATGGAAGCTATTGGCTACTGGCTATTGAACTTCCTTTTTCTAGTCCCGTCGTACATGCTGTACGTCACCGCGTTCTGGACGGTCGGACCACTTGAATGGAATTCCGTCAGTGTTCCCTCATAGAAACCTTCGGAGTTTATTCCGACGGCAAAACCGGTCGTGTGTACGCGGCATAAGGGTACACATTTCCTCATCCAATGTAAGTCATTTACTCTTTTTTATTACCTATGAGGAACTGCAAGAATTTTAGATCTGCTTCATTAAAATATAAAAACCACTCTTTCAATCCTGCTTCATCCTTTTGGGGACTAATATTCCATCTGAGACTATGTGGTACCATTTTATGTGAAATATATTGTTCTAAAAAAATTTCCCAACTGGTATGGATTTCTGAAATCATAATCATCCTCTGTTTTTATTATTTCAGGTACTTATAAA